>NC_031769.1:85807957-86134483 GCF_001522545.3 Parus major
GGGCTCGAGGCTGGGTTTGTGACAAAAATTACGGCAAGATGGACAGTGATTGTCTGCGTACACTTCTACATGTGTATGTATGAAAAAGAGAGACGTGGGTGTGCAAACTCACACACTTTTTAAATCTCACAGGAGCTCCCAAGGGGCTCAGACAATTGGTGACTCCAACTTGTTCTACCACATCTTTGCCTCCAATCTTTGCCTTATCTTTCCTCTTCCTCCCTGATGCAGAGAAGGAAACGAGGTCATGGCATTCCTCACCTTCTACTTTGTCATCATATCCCAGCACCCAGTGCTGCTGAGGGGGAAGGCCAGAGGGGGTCACAGAGAAGGGTTATATGAACAGACAGTGGGAACAGCATTGCCTGCCACAGGAATTAGACAACTGCCTTGGGCTTAGTGCTTGAAGTGCTGAGTGAAAATGCTTGGAAGAACTACTCTGCTGCTAGACAAAACTGAATTTTGGCTATTTGGCTGGAAAGACTTAAAACACTCCTGCCTTAAACTGATATTAGTATAGGAAAAAGAAAAGAAAGTAGGTATGTTTTGGGGGGAAAGCAACATCAAATAGGGGTATTGCTTTTTTCAAGACAAGTAACAAATTCTGAGAGAAAAATTAAAAAGCCTTGAAAGGAATAGATAAAATACAAGATGAGTGAATCAAAGGAGAATCACAAAGCTAGTAGACTGCCAGTGCAAGAATTCAATTATACTTGCCTTTCATATAGTTGCTAATTGCTAAGGATCTGTGTTGAAACAAAGCATGAAGCACTCTAATCTCAGATGTATAAATTCATGCTCTGATAAACAAAACACCTCTGAAGAGAAAAGAGGGGGAAATTTCAAGAAAAGTTTAAAGGGAAATATTTTTTCCTTATTGCAAGTTACGCTAAATACAACCTCTTAAAAGCAGACCCTGATTGACACGGTTAAATCTGCCCCCGTCCGAGGAGGCATGTGGCATTTGAGGCATAAAGGTAAAAAAGACCCTGAATAGAGAAACACCCTAAGGCAGAAAAGGAAATTTCCCTACACTGTACAGCATAGCATGAAGGTTGTTAAGATACCTGTAAATCTGCCATGTACTCAATGTCCCAGCTCAGACAGAGCAATGACCCTACTGCCCTGACTCCTTCTCCACTCACCTCTCCACACACTGAAGTCTCTCTTCACTTAGCTGGTTGAGACCTCAAACTCCATGACACTGCCATAAAAACAGATACAAAGCTTGACTAAGACAAGTATTTTCCCAGAGGCAGTGGTAAACACACCAGTACAATCAGATTTGGGACAGGCTTGTTTAAATCCATGCTATTTCTTCCAAGCTTCAAGGCTGCCATTCCATGCCAATAAAGAAAGACGAAGCACTTCTTTATTTCTCATTAAGCATGCATTTTAGTTACTTAGGAGAACACAAAACCTACCCTGAGCAGCAACACTGCTAAGCCACCACAGCTAACTTTTCTCTTTCCCTTACAGAAGGAAAGCTGACAGCAGCTTCCAAGAGCTTCTGTGCAGAAAACTCATTCTCTGCTCTCCTGGGGCTGAGAAAGTTTGTTGAAATCTCTTTTTTTTTTCTACCTGTGAATGTGCCTTCTAGTAGTGAGCTTGGGTGCTGGACTGGTTAGCAATTAAGATCTGACTTGTTAATGACAATTAATACCTGTTGTCTGCAGGTATTTCTAGTTTTTAATATTTTTTTCATTATGTCAGTGATAGAAATCTTGCTCTCACTGGCTGAATTCTTCAACCCTTACCCATCTACATCCATTTACCCAGAAGAACTTCTGAAATTTTCCTTGGGGTGCAAAAGCGATTGCATTTGCTTTGTGTCTTTGTAGGGCAGACAAGAATTTAAAAGGTTTAAGCAAAGTTACAAGGGAAAATGTAATGGTTTTTGGAACTTTTAAAACAATTTACCTTTCATGCTTCATTCTAAGCTCATCTCAGAGACTACCCTTTCACAGTCAATCTGTCCCAGCCATCTCTCAATACACTGCAAACAAGATTAAGCTTTTGTTAGTGTCTCAAAGTCAATCAGGGTCATCTGCAGCAGGCAAGGATTGAAGGTGCTTTTTAACTTGTTCCTTATCCTTTGGTGATAAGGTTCATTCCTTTTCAACTACATTCCAAATTGGAGGAAATATTATTCTCTCAAACTTTGGAGAACTCTTCCTTGCCTTTAAAGCAACTGACTTTGAAAAAGATTTTGTATGTGGAACTTAACTTTGAAATATTTTCAGACGTTTAACTGCAGCAATGTATACATCTCATTTATAGCTATTTTACTACACACATCTATTCAGTTCTCAGCATTCAGGGATCAGCAAGTCAGCTTTCAGGAAATTGTTTCAGTTTCTTGATATTTTATTAATTTCATTTTCATATTTTCATATTGCTGCTCTTTGTTTCTTTTTTCCTTAGTTTGGCTGGGGTGTTTATTTTAAAGGATTGTGGTTTGCTTTTTAGATATAGAGCTCCTCCACTGTGTTTGGTACATTCCTTGAGAAGGCTCATAAAGGAGATAACTGAAGCCTGCAAAGATAATGGTTTGCATTTCAAAGGGATGTTCAGCTGAAAAATATTTATTCCCCTTCTCTGAACAAGTGTTCCAGGGATGAGTCCTCATTGCACAAGCACCATCTGTCAAGTCTTGAGAAGTTAGACAAATGCTGATCACTCCTGTGCACCTGTGAGCACCAGCTAGAGACTCACTTCTTTCATCACACATACTTTTGCCATAGTGGCTTTTGTTCCCTGCTCAGTATCTCAGCTTATTTGCAGCTTTGTCAACACTTGGTCCAGGGCCAGTGAGATGCTACCATACCAAACTGAAGAAGAAACATATCTCCTAGCATAGCATCAAGTTCAAAGTGGGGCAGCTAAAACACTCATTTCCAAGCTTCAAGTTATCTTAAAGTTTCCTCCCTTGCTGCCCCTTTATGCATGGACATTAGTAAAGTAGTCATCCCACACACACCAAAGTGCAGGGACTGCCACGTTGGCATCAGGACAGAAAGGTTCAGTAAAAGAAATGAAGTTTTCATCCAGAGCCCTTCATGAGTGAAATAAAACTTAGGTGATTAAATGTCTGATAAAAGATCTGGTGTGCTCTCTGACCCTGCTAGGAGCTGCTCACTTGACACTCTGACTTATTCTCTTGGCTTTGGTTGGCCATAAAACAAAAGAAAGCTTTCAGTATATGAAAAATATTTTTACTGTGATATTGCAACCTTAAGCTGAGGGCTCAGCTGCTAGACATAAAGAGCAAGAAGGAACCAAAGAAGTGTGACAGCAGAAAAATATTCTGTCTGCAAGAAAAAAATGGATGTTAAGGTTTATATTTTGGAAAAGAGTGAATGTTGGGTTTTGCTTTTCCATTCACACACTGAAATTCTCATTCTTGAGAAGATGAAAGCCTTAAAAATGAACTCTTGCATGGTTTGTGAGAGCATTTATTCATTTGGAGACAACAAAAGCTAAACATAAAATATACCAACCTTAAACGTATCCCATTCTCCCTTCAGGTGCAGTCCCAACACAATGTAATAACATAACTCATCACAGACACTCAGAACATGTGGGTTGAAATCCACTTATAAACAGGATCATAACTACATTCATGAAATTGTATGCCTGCCCATGTGGTTCTGAATGCCAGCAATAAAAGTTTAAATGTATAATCATGCTTTATCCCACAACAAACCACCAAGACAGAAATGACTCTTGCTACCTCTTTCTTAGGGCTAACTTCCGTCTTCAAATTGATTTTAACAGGACTGTGGGGTATAGCTGAGCAAAAATGCATGAACCCTCAGTGTTTCAGACAGATTTATAGATTACTGCTAACAAAGAGATAGGCATTGGTCTGCTAGGCCTAATCAGGTGCTGAGTAGTGACAGAATGCTGTTTATACCTTCCCATGTCTCATAAGAGTTTCCTGGAGCTTTTGTATCTGTTATCTTCTTCCTCTTGATTCCGTTTCCTCTGCCATTTTCAGCCACAAATTTTGCAACATCACATGTCAGGTTGTAGTAAGCAAAGCCATATATATAGATAAAATATATGTATGCATGCCCACACACAAGCATGCATAAACACAAGTATATAAAGCTGTACAGGATAAACTGTGTTTCAAATGAAAATGTAACAAAGACTATATCTGTCATTCTCACTGTGTCATGCTCTTCACTCTATCTCCTGGAGATTTCTTCATTCTGTGATTCTTTTCTGAGCATACACATACATATTCATGCGTATATAGAATTAAACAGCAAGGTATTGGCAGCACATGGGAAAACTTGTGTCTGTGTAGGAGCACACACTCTCTGCTTGCAGTTCTGCCTTGATGCAAAGCAAAGGCTGTTCATCTCTTGCACTGTTGCCAGATAGGATCTTCCAGAGACTAATTCTGGATGCTGGCAGAAAGATTTGTCAGGTTTTGCAATGTAGGAAACTGCTGACAGAACTGACAGAATTACTGCACTGCTGCTTCAGATCTCGGTTAGTCCCTCCAAGGTCAGCCGTCCACTTTGAAAGAATGAAAACATCCAAACAAATTCAGAGCCAGGCAAAGGCTTGAGCTAGTTCTCCTTCAGTCATGCCAGTGGGACAGTAGGACTACTGCATATATAAAGAGGAATACAAAGTGGAAAGACAGAAGATCTGAGAAGACATTTTGGAACAAAGATGTTCTGAAACAAAGAAAACAACTAGTAAGCATTTTATCTTATGGTTACTTTTAGCTTGATTTTTTTCCTGTTGCAGCAAGCAATTGTACCTGGTCCAAAACCAACTCTGCACGGACAGAAGCCATTTGCAAACATCTCTCTGATGAGGCTGACTCCCATCAAGAGAATGTACTTCAAAAGTACACTACTTCTTTGGGTATCTATTACTATCACCAAGTTTTATATCATCTAGCACAAGGGGAGTCCATGGCTATGATGCTCCTTCACCGGGAATCTGAAACAATTAAAATGACTGCCTCAAATATTGACAGAGAGTGTTGCCAAAGAGAAATTTGATTAACCGCTCAGGGACATCCATCTTTACTCATTACTTGCTGAAATTGCCCTGTCAGTCAGAGCAGTACAAGCTTTTCATGTGGAAGATTTAGAAAAATCAGACTGAGCTGCAATCAAGAGACCTTCTCTGCTCAATTTACACTTGATATTATTTGCAAATCACTTCCTTCAAGTAACAAAACTACTGTCAGAGAAGAGGACAATGACAGGTTGCCAAACCTTTTTACTTCTCTTAATCACTTCAGCTGGAAAGAGGAATCTTGAGATATCTTGAAGTCATTTAACAATTAAAAAATGCTTCTAACCAACAATAAAACAAAAGAAAACTCCAAACCAACCAAAAACCCCAAACTAAAACAAAAAACATATCAAACCAAAACTCTTCTTATTAGTGACCTTTCACAGAAAGAGTTATACCAAGCAATAATACCACTAAATGGTTATCTTGCCTCAGCATGTATTCATACCTGCTATAACAGAAAAAATTAAAACATTCTGGAATTGAATCCTTGTACCAAATTAAGTTCTTTTATGATTCTTCTGTGTAGAATAACTTAATATAATAAAATCATTCCTATAATATAATAAAACAGCCTTCACAATTACAGTGTTTTAAAAATGATGGGAAAAAGAAAGGTAGAGACAAAAACCTTTTTATTATCTTCTCTTTCTCACAGTTTCTTGAGCATATTACTACCCTAATCTACTGTCTTTGCTAATTTTTTTGTGCTATGTCCATTGTCTGCAGAGCTTATGAACACAGCCCAGCCCCTCCATAGGGGAGTACTACTAATGCACTTCTTTACACAGTTCCCAGAGCACTGGAAATGTCACACACTATATGTAGACCTTTTATTTGAGCTGCAGAAAGTTGGCAGGGGTGGTTGGATTAAAGTTTTGCAGGGAGTTTCAGCAGTTGTTCTGTTTTAACCCCTGGAAGTTCCTGTTTAAATTCTCTGACTGGCTGCAGACCCCTGCAAGGACAGTGCTGTGAGGGAGAACTGAGTCTCACTCCTGTACACGCAGGCACAGCTGGAGACAACTTTCCAAAACGCACTTCTGTAAAAGCCAGTTATGAGCATGAACCCATAAGAGGCAGAAAATTTATCTAAGTGGTTCTCTGTTCAATGTCTCATAGCATGATGCAGATGCAGTCTTACTGTGGTTCCAAACACTGCTAGACAGCACAGTTTAAGACATCAGAAACTCATTTTGGCTGGTTGGTTACTAATAAAACCAGTAGCAGAGTTTTAGTGATATAATAATATTTTAGGAGGTTACCTGAAACATTAATAAAAGGAGAAGTCAAAGTGAAGCTTATATATGCTTTGGATATACCAATACTCAGTGCAGTCTGCATAAGAGCATTCAAAAATAGCGTAATGGCATTTTTACAGATAAACTTTTTTTAAAAAAAAATCTAGATAATTCTTTGCTAGACTTCCTTTGGGTAGGTTTAAGTGCTTAAAATATCAAACGAGGCTAATTCTTAATGATGATTTTACAGAGAACAAGCAAACACCATCTGAGATTTAGGATTCTGTTCCCTCAGAAATGAATCCTAAATGAGCACTTTAAAATACTTAAAGGCTTACTTTTTCCCTTGACATTGCCTCTTTGCACAAAGACATGAGACAAATAGATACTGAAGAACAAATAAAGCTTTGAAACATTGCAAACCTCACCTTGCTACTACACTCTTGTAACATTCACAAAATGTCAAAAGGATCTTCTTGTCTTCCCATGTTATTACTGCTGCCTTTGAAGAAAAAATGTTAGTTCAAGGATGCTACTTGAAAGCGAAAACAGTCAAATTTTTGGTTTCTTCATTAGTAAAATAGTTACTTGCTGTGAAAGCCTACATGACAGATATTTACAAAACATAAAGACATACCTTTCTAATCAAAGCTCTAAGTTCAGAATAATTTGGAATGTTCCGCCACCCACCCTATTCCTTTGCTCCTACAAAGTGATTCAGAACATGCACTATTGTAAATAAAGACAACATCCCTTAGGTTTTATACTCTTGTGATAAGCACCCAACCTTTGCCTGTCCTGGGAAAAACACAGTCTCTAAAGAGACAGTGCAACCCTTTTCTCAAACACAATGGCTAGGTAGAAGTCTGCAAAAAGAGCAGTGGAGGGGCTTTCTCAGAGCAATCTACTGCAGCTCACCAGCAGAAATAGCTGACAGTCAGTCATACAGTACCTTGCCTTACAGAAATACCTCGAGTCTCCCTATTCTGATTAATTGACCATATATATTCATTGGAATCCAATTCAGCTGGCTGGGACTGATCCATATGACATTTAAAAGGTGGCAAGACACATGCTTCATCTAATGTTTTGAGTCAGCCTCAGGCTATGTGTGGTCCATAGGCTACTTTACCTTGCATTTGAAGTCAAGAGAACTTTAATCAGCTGTAAAACAATGATCCTTCCATGAGCAAATACAGACTATTTGAAACCACAATTCCAAATTCAAATTTCAAAATTTCAAATTTCACAAGCAAGGTATTTTTGAGAACTGTTGAATTCCGATACCAAACAGCAAAACTATTCCAAAGTAGAAAAATGAGCTCTCCCACTTCTGGCACAAACTTTTGGATCTAGATACATAAAGGGAGCATCTACAGCTGGCTGTAGGTTGTGGCAGACTCTGAAAAACATAATCCCTGGAGACAGCAGCCTGAACGTGGGAAGTTAGCAGAAGAGTACCAGAGAGGAGTGGGAGGAAAGATATTGATCTCTGTCATCCTCCTCACCACAGCCTAACTTCTCTGGTGTGCAGCATGGCTTTAAGGTGCAATGCATTTTGAGGTAATTATAACAAATATACCAAAAAATATAACAGAAGACATCCTGAGGGAAGTTGCCCAGTGTTTCTGCTTCTCCTAAAAGCTTCACAGGCTTAATGCCCAGGGACTCTTTACTTAAGTGTGAGAAGCTTCCCAATACACCTTTCTACTGCTATACTCCAGTTAACAGCTAGAAATCAAGACAAAGCAAGACAGAGATCTCTGAGGGCAGTATAGATTAGAACTGCATAACAAAGAAAAAGTCATTACTTTCCATTTCAAGAAACTGTGTGTATCTCTAACAACTTGTTAAGCAAAAATGGATGGATGGAAGAAGTGACCTTTAAGCTGAGCTAGCTAACATTTAAACAAGAAAAAAATACTCATTTTGGTTCTTACTCTCAGCTTATTTGCTTAATACACATTAAGTTAGTATCTCTCCATTTAAATGAGCAAGATCTGGGCTTTTCTCTACAAATATTCACATGAAGGTGAACAAAAGAAAATCCAGCTAATTCCTCTCTTCTCTAAGAACACCAAGTCTCTCATTTAAGAAACCAGCTTGTGCACGTCACGAGTGACAGCAAACATTTATGAAAGCACCAGCACTCTTAGCTGCCAACGGACTAATGCGGCAGAGAGGCGAAATCAGGGTCCTGCATGGAGTGTGCAGGGCAGTAGGGCCCATGGCATGATTCACTGACATGGCTCAACAATGGCACTAGAAGAATGGGGTAGAACCTTCAAATGAGTTGGCCAGCTATGGGGGAAGCTTGAAACTACCTGGGTCTCCATGAGGAATTTGAGAAGATCTAGAGCAAACTGAAAAGCTTCCATCTGTCACCTGCTCTGTGTCACTGCAAGGTACCTGTACAGTGCAAGATTTTTTGACTGACCAAATCTAGACAGTGAAATTAAATTTTCAGTAATTTTTTGAGTGATGGCAAGTTTCCCATTGGAGAAAAAGAAAACATGACTTAATTGACAAAGCGGGGTTTTTTTTTCATAAAAAATATAGTCTTAGTCATAAGGATAAATCATAAATAAAAATCCAATGGATGATAAGAGGCCCTGAAGAGAAATCAGCATTCCAAAATACTCTTGATTATACTGACAAGTCATTTTCCTTTGTTTAGGTTATGCCTGGGAGCTCACAAAACTTTGTGGATCTAAGAAAGTTTCAGTACTTTCACTGTCCAGTCCAGCTTTCAATTCCCTGAGTCCAGACACTAGAATTAAATCAGAATCAAGAAACTGACAAGGTCATGACACAAACCACTCTGTCCTCTTAGCCTGCCTCTTGCACAGTTCAGAAATCCTGCAATGGCCGCAGAGTTCTTGGGTCACTTTTCTCACATGGAACTGATACATGGAGCAGCTTCTTGCCTTACATACTGGCAACTGACTTCTCAGGCAGACCAATACCATCGGTCAAATGCTGATTTGCTGGTTTTCCAAAATAAAAGTTTTGAAGCATCGGTTTCTGGAAAGTAATCATTTTGGATTGACTCAGAGCAAAAAAACCCCACAAGTTCTGAAATGTCAAAATTCCATTTCTTTAACAACATGGAGTAGCCTTGAAACTTGGCAGGAACAGGCTAGTTCATCATATCTCTACTTAATGGTGTCTGAAAAGAAACAACAAATTTACTGAGGGGGTATTTCTCTTGAATTTATGGCTGATCTCTCATTTCTGGACACAGCATTTGCATATAAGTTTGCGACCAGTTTCTTTGCACACTGTCAAGACAAGTTATTTACACTGTACGTAACTTTTATTGTTTGATGACGTCATCTCAAAAAAAATAAAAAAAAAAAAAAAAAACTTTCTCCATTTTGTAATTTCACCAGCAGCTCACATTAGGACATTCTCCATGATCAGATCAGATTCTCTTTCCCAAGAAGTTGTAGCAAAATGTAAAATGATCAGCACAAAAGGCAACCAGTAATCTACTCTCAGAAAAACTCAGGGGTTGTCAGGCAATCAACAAGAGCATGGTGGATGTCTTAAAGTAATAATATTTTTGATCTTGTATTATTGTACAGAGCTGATAAAGGCAGTCCTGGGACTTTTTCACAACAGGGAGATTGTAAAGTGAATTTTAATTTAATTTACTGCTGGAGGAGTTTTATATACCAGGGAAAATTCATCCCAGAGAGGTTTTTAGAAGTTAAAGGGAAAAAAACATCTGTATATGCATAAACCTGAAGTTTTCAGGCAGAAACAACAGGATTTAGATCCATGACTGTCAGATGCAGCAAAGCAACCCATAAAACTTGATTCTATTGCTTCTGCCACCACAGGTAGGTACACAGGATAGGAATCTGGTGCAAAACATGCAGGAAGGGGTTGTGTTACCCTACATGCACACCCCAAATAAAGGTCTGTTCAGAGTGGACACTAGCTTATCTTTCTGTAAACTTGGGGAGAGCTAAAACAATTAAATGTCTTAGTCAATGATGCAATATTATTTTCTTTCTCCCTCCTGATTTTTGGTTCTGATGTTTCCTGGCTCACATATAACATGTCCTCAACTAATCAAAACTTCATTAAGACATCAAGAAGACAGGTAGAGCCAGAAATTTCAAGGGAGAGCCTTTTTGCCTATAAATTATTTAAAATCCACTCATTATGAAGAAGTAAGCACAGGACTGTCACAATGAATCCATCTCTCTTAACACAGGACGATTATCCATTATATTTGGAAACATCTCAGTAGCACTGAAGAGGAGACCCAAGGGGACTAAGACTGGAGCATGACTTAATGCTTTTTAATTGCTAAGGCAACAAAGGCTAAATATTTTTGCATTTCTTCCAGGAAAAACACAGTAAGCCAGCTACAGGAGAAAAGTAAACAAAGCATAACTACAGAGAAATTGGAAAATCACAGGTATTTTTTGCTACCAAAAATGGAGAAGACAAAACTTATGAAACTATGGGAAAAAAAACGTAAAAAATTGCATTTTGCAGAAGCAACTCATGCTGAAGTAATTTAAGAAATAAACTGGGACACCAGAAACTAGGATTGTCATTAATCATTACTTAATTTTCCTGTACATTTCCAAAGCTTAAGAAGTTTTCAAAAGCAGATATCCATCTGAACAGTGTGCAGAGTGGGATCTGTGACTCTAGACTAACAAGCACCCTGCCCTGTCTGTGCGCATAAAATTCTGAGCACAAATGGTATGTGGGTGTGCACATGCATGTATACACACATGTACCACACAGGACCATTTGTGTATCTGCTTTGAGATGAGGGTCTGTAGACACTGGTGAAGAAGACAGTTTTGAAAAGCAGATGTCTGCTGGATGTGACAAAAAGGAAGGCAACGGAGTAGGTCTGACTGCCTATTTTTGGCTTTGGAAGTTGCATACAGTCAGTGCTACGCAAAAGTGGCTAATGTAGATTTTTTTAAATCAACTGTTATACAAAAATAATGTCTAGAAATGAACACACAGTCCTCTGGTAAGTCTTAGGCCTGCCCCATTTTAGTGGTTTAGATTCGCCAATTTGAGTTTCCCAGCCAATGCACCAAATAATGTGGTGGGTTTTAGCGCTACCTAAAATCACCAGGGTATTTACTCATTTCTTGCTGTGAGATATGGATTAGGAGAAGGGAAAAACAGGCTTAAAAGGAATAAAGAAACTTTATTAACAGGACTACAAGAATAAGAAACCAGAATAAAACCTCCAGAAACCCTTCCTGACAATGTAGAGACAAAATCTGGAATGTTAAAACAGTACCATAAAGTACCAAAAGACAATGGTCTTTTAATCTGTCTTTGTAGGGAGAGGAGTTTTCTCTTGTAATGCCATGGAGACCTCTCCACAAGAAACAGTTCTCTTGTAGCTTTTCATTTCTATGAATAGCAGCTGCCCAGACAAAAATTCTGCCATCATGACATTTTCTCCCATTTTCACAGCCCTCCTAGAGGTGTGTCCATGGGCCATGGACTCATGGGGTATTATTTTAAGGATGTTATTCAAAGTCAATGATTCTCTCCATCTGTCTTTGTGATCATCTCCGGGAACAGAGATTTTCTTCTTCTCTCCCTGGGAACAAAGGGTCTTCATCAACCCTCATCTCTCCGTTCAAGCTTCTCATGGGATCACAGCTACTCCACTATCTGCTTAGCTTTATCAATGGATGTCTCTGCTCAGATCTATAGTTTGAATACGTCATCCCCCCATACTTTCATGAATTAAAGGAGATATTCTACTATACCATTGTCCATCTCCATGGCAATACCAAAAGAATATTTCAGCACCATTTGGCATCACCTCATCTCTCTTTCATCTGAGGCCTGACTCCTTTTACTGACCTTGATGATGTTTCATGTTATCTCTTTACATGTCGATCACCCCATCTTTTTCTCTCCCTGGAGAGAGGATTGAGGTTTGCAGGTCTCAGCTGTGTAGTGAAAGGGTGAGATCTTGCCCAGGCCCGTGGATGCTCATGCAATCTCTGCCAGTGTTGTAATTGATAGCCTGAAAGGTATTTTTTCCTATCTTTTAGTTGTGATTTCTACCCCCCAGTTTTTCTTTCCCCTAACTGTTTACCTGGTGTCAAGTTACCATGGTTACCGAAGTTCCTCTCCTCAGCCCCACGCCGAGAGGCCGGATAGAGTAAAGAGAAGACCCTGCTGGCATTTCCAGCTGCTTGAAGTTTCTTTAGCCCAGGAAAACACAGAGTTGGGAGAAGAGAACCCTTCTTTCCAACACGGAAGTTTGTAACTCTATTTTCCTGTCCCAGAATGCCTCTGAGCTATGGAAGCTGAGAGGGTTTGCTTACCTTCCCTTCCCTTTCTTTCCCCTCTGTGTTGCCAGGAAACCAAGCCCCCCCTCTCTCCCCCTCTGCCCCTCTGTGGAGAATACTCCTACATCTTTGTGGGCATTTGAAGAAGTTGGTGTCTGTTATTTCTTATCTTGGTGTGTGTAACCTTGATTTGTAGAAAGTTTGTAAGATGTACTAACTGAGAAAATAATTGGTTCTTTCTCTGATGTTCCCTCCCTCCGAGAAACCCTGTTAAAAGAGACCCCCCAGACCCCAAATCCTTTGTCTCTCGTCTCTTGGATTCCCCTTCACAGAAATAAACTGTGGAATGCAAACCAGAGAGAGTCCCTCCGTGATTTCTTTACTCGCTCTATAGACTTGGATTCTTGAAGGAAATCGGTGAACCCCACAAACATATGCTGGCTCGAAACTCGAGTGAAGAGAAACATCATCACTGAGCTAGCCGGGCCACACTCGAGAAGAATACCGAGTCATTCCAGAGGCAGCGGCTGGAGCTGTTTATGTGGATGATTTTTTGGTGGCTGCACTGGGATCTCAGCAGCCAGGCCAGCACTGAGGGGCAGCCCGCCATGGGCCGATGGCTTCCCCTCCCCCTGCTCGGCAGTTTCTGGTGAAACAGCGGCTGCAGAATTTCAGCCGAGTCGAGGGCCAGCAAGGCCCAGTGGCGCCGCTGGAAAAGGCTCGGTGGGTTCCCTGAGAAGAGCTTGGCCACCCTGGGAAGGGGCCCCAGCTACCCCGCCAGAACGGGACCTGGAGGGTTTCCTGTGAGGGCCCAGCGCTGCAGCAGAGCCTGGCCTGGAGTCCCCTGCCGTCTCCATCCCGTGCCCAGGAGCTGCTGAGGTCCTGCCCAGCACTCCCTGAAAGCCACACAGGCCCCGGGTGAGCAGGGCCGGCCCCATCAAAGCCCCACTACCTTTCAAGGCCAGAAACAAAGAAAAAGAGTTCCCGGGCTTGGGTTTTTAAAAGGTGGTATTCACAGAGGTGGATCTAATCTTCAGTGGTGCAAAATGCTGTCAGTTCTCAGAAATAGCCCACTATTGGCCTTTCTCAAGCACAGAGGAAGCTCCCAACAGCTTCTGTCAGAGAAATCACTTTCGTGGGTGTTTCCCACTTCTTTCCCTAAATACCAAACCACCGCAATCAGTTTACCTGAGTTCCTTCAAGAGAGAACTACCTTCTTTAACCTTTTTTCCCTTTGGAATCACATACTAATGAGATCAGAGTCCCTCCAATCCCCCCAAAAGAAAACTTGTCAAATAAAAAGATAGGGCCTACAAATACATTTAATCACATAGCTATTACAAAATATTGTTTCAGCGGGAAACAGACTCAGACTAAGCTCAGCATGTCTCCTGAACATAACAACCTCCACATGCTGGTTTTGTCTGGGATAGAGTTAATTTTCATCAGAGTGGCTGGAACGGGGCTATGTTCTGGATTTGTGTTGAACACAGGGTTGATAATACAGAGATGTTTTTGTTATTACTGAGCAGGGTTTACATAGGGCCAAGGCCTTTGCTGCTTTTTGTGCTGCCACACTGGCAAGGGGGCTGGGAATGTGTGAGAGGTTGGAGGAGACACAGCCAGAACAGGTGACCCCCAACTGACCAACAGGATGTTCCAGACCATATGAAATCATGTTCAGTATGTACAGTGGGAAGAAGGGAGAAGAATGGGGAAGAAGGGGACATTTGGAGTGATGGAGTTTGTCTTCCCAAGTCACTGTTATGCGTGAGGGGTCCTGCTCTCCAGGAGATGGCTGAACCTGCCCATGGGGAGCAGTGAATGAATTCCTTGTTTCACTCTGCTTGTAATGTGCAGCTTTTTCTCTCTGCTCAACTGTCATAATCTCAACCCAGGAGTTCTTTTGCTTTTACTCTTCCAATTCTTTCCAAAAACCTGCTGGTTGGGTAGCAAGAGAGCAGCTGTGTGGGGCTTGGCTGCTGCCTGGGGTGAAATCATGACAAATCCCTCATTTTAAAGGGTCTGAAGTAGGCTGACACCCCATTGTGCAGCACTAGCACCAAGTGAAGTTTGGGAAGGTGCTTCCACTCTAACCCCTGATTTTTTTACTACTTCTGTGCTGCACAAACAGCTGCCTGTGAAACAAAGAATTTAGAAAAAAAACATGATTACTGAAGTTGGTTTAAACTCAGTTCATTTTGACAGAATAAGCATGAACCTGCCATGCTCAAGGACACTGCTTTCCCCTACTATTATTTTTTTTTCTCTCAAACTTTCATTTATTCTCTTATTCACTGCCATAACTTTACTCAAAAGAGTGGGATATGCATGTATGCAGCAAGTCCTAGACTTGTCCTTAAAGGACAGAATAACTAGCAAGGAAAAGAGAGGGAAAGGAAAAGTGAGATTTTGTCTATTTTGTTGCCATAGGGAAAGAGTTGGCCATACACTAACTGAACCACTGCAGTAATGCCAATTCCTTTCTGATAAGGAATGTCAAAGCCATGGAATAAAACGCAGATGAATGTGTAAAAAGATCAGAGCCTGAGCAGTCCTGAAGAGCTGCAGGTGGGATTTTTTTCAACTGGTCAGGGAACTCATGCTCACTGGCAGCCAGTCCAGGTGGCCTCAGGGAGCCACTGAAGCTCCCTGCCTTGAGTGTCAAGCTTATTTACAAAAACAACATTTTAGTACTCACTGCCTTCTTAAAATAGTTCCAAATGGGCCCAACATGTCCCATGAAGTTCTCTCTTCAAGAAAAGGCCAGCGTTCACTGTAGCTTTCTGTAAAAGTCTACTTATTCTCCACCTTATGTTAATTTAAGCATGATGTAGATACACTGATGTCTACATAGGTACTTGTGATAAAACTCAAGCAAACAAGTTCAAAAACAGACCAAAATTTTTTTTTATAACCTATAGGGCACCTGTAACATACCTTTTAAAAAAATACATAGCTTCTCAATTATGATGCACCATGATGAATGAAGTCTGCTGTGCTAAGTCACCTCAGTGTGAATGCAAAGTGCAAGCCAAACCCCAGCACAAAGCAAGAGTAAACCTCCTCAGAAGCAAGACAAACACCAGCTAAGAGTTTTTCACAATGCCTATTTTAAAGTAACCAAAAAGCAATGAAGAATAATCTACTCCATCTTCAAGGTCTAACCCCAGAGTTGCACATACGAAACTGACTTGGAATTTACTTCTTCACTATGCCCCCACAGTTCTAAACAACACTTTAGAATTTAAACATTTTTTGGCTGAACTTTATGAAGACTATGAAAAGGCCATGAAAAATATGACCTGCTATTAGCATTTTGCAGAGCTGAATTAAAACAAACAAACAACCAACCCTCCCCCCCTCCCCCCCCCAAAAAAAAAACCAAAATCCAAAACTTCATCCTTACCATCCTAACATTTCGCAAGCTTTAGGGGCCAGAAGTGCTAGAGGGGATTTCGAGGCAGTGCAAAGGAGAGAAATTATCCCCATGGGTGTTTCCCCCAGGGCACCCATTCTGATTAATGGAAGGAAGGAGCACAAGCCAGGCTCCAGGGAACAGCCAGGAAAGCTCCCCAGGTCCAGAGTGATGAAAGAGCTGAAGAGCATGACATGAAGGGAGTGAGTGCTGAGGTGCTGAGAAGAGGCAGAGAGCAAAAGTGGAGAAGAGGAGGAGCAATGTTTATATTCAGTGAGTGACACATGCACAAGGATGTGCACAATTTTCAAATATACTCTTCCAATTTCCATTGCATTCCTTAATAATATACTTGTCCCAGTTTGTTCCAATTTCAGCCTTAGTCAGCAAACCCTTGCCAACACAAAACATATGCTTGTTTTGGATTAATATCAGAAACATACGATGGCAACATACAATCCAACAAGTTGCTATTAAAATCAGTACTTCAAGCAGAAAAACTTATATTATGGATTTTTTTTCTACTCCTTCAGGAATTAATTTTCCATTGTTCTCTAACTCTCCATAGCCATTTTTACAAAGTCACTTTATCTATCCAGATTCTAGAAAAAATGAAGGGTACTTCTGGTCCAATTTCCTCCCTTGGTCTTCCCTCCACAGTCATGACTGCTCCCTGTATTATTGCCATCAGTTTTAGTCTGAATCTAGCTCTAGAATGCATTCAGAGACTATTTCTACCACTTCTTTTATTCATTCGGTAGATCCCACTTCTAGCAATGCCATGCACTTTTGACTGCAGTCCTGTGAACTGCGCATAAATCTCACATTAGTACCTGCATATCTTGAACAACTGCGAGAGGAGGTTTTCCCATTCTGCTCTGTTCCGCCCCTAATGAAATGAAGTCTTCCTTGCATAGAAAAATACCTGGCTCGGTATTAATCTCCCTCCCAACTACATTTTGGATTACATGCAGAACATAATGAATTGAATTCAACATGGATATTGGAGGGCACATCTCTTCAGCCAGCTGCCCTTTCGGCTCTGTGAGAACTCACCTGGAGGAGGGACATTAAATATACCCTTTATTCTATCAGCAGTTTAACTTCTGCTAACAGCACAAAGCTATTTATGTATTGCAGTCATAAACTCTGTCTGAGCTATCTGAAACACTGCTCGAGCCTTTCTCAGATCCATGAGCCTTTGGAAGCTTTTCTTACCAAAATATCTTCCTAGTTAGTGCAATTTATTACTCTTAGAATTGTTTGGACTCACTGTGTCTACTTCTTTTTCTACAACTTCTGCTTGAAATACAATTGTTCATATTTATAATGTGTACTCATTGTTTTAGCATGAACAACATGTACTTCTTTACCTTTACTTCCACTTCTAACCATTGGTGGTTAGTGGTTGTTCCATTTGCACAACATTCCAAATAATGAAATCTCCTGGGGTTTTATTTCTGTAAGGCTTAGTATTGAACTAAAAGACATAATAAGCATACAGGATTTTCATTTCTTCTAACTATCAACAGTAATACTGTATATTTTTTTCCCACAGACAAAATTTTGTAGCTCTAGGGACTATCTCAGGGTGACAATTACATGATATTAAACGTATCCATTTAAATCTGTCTCAAGAGCAGTCAAATGTAAATGACAGTTTATTTTTTTTAATATTAACTTTTTCAGAATAGTAATACTTGGTAGTCTAACCAACTTTAATTAACAGTTCATTATGATGGAAACTTTTTACTTATGGAGAGGCACTGTGTGTATAATATGCCTGCTTTTTTCCATAATTAGTGTAGGTGAAAGACAGCTTGGGGAATCTATCTTTGTATGATACATGAATTTCAATTTGGTTTTATAAACAGTCTCTTTTCTTAAACCTTTCTCTGCATTCTGTGTGCTATACAGCATATTTTGGAGAAGGGAAGAAGTGTGTAGGAAGATCTGTCTCAAAACAGGCTGATTATTAAAGATTATCACTACCTGAACCAATGCTGCCTGGGGAGAACAAAGATGAGCAATATCCTTGATAAAGCTGTTTTCCCCTAACTTATCTGGAGAAAGCTAAAAGATTTCACAGAAGCAGAACAAAGGCTCAGGTGTCAGGTTCAGAGACCACAGAGCTTAAGAGTTGGGGCTGGAGGGAGGGGGAGTGGGGGGAGGCCAATACTTGAACAAACTATGGAAAGTTGAGTACCATGGGAAAAAATGGAGAAGTGACTGTTTGCCTGCACCACCAGGTAAGAAAAAAGCTGTCAGCAGACATTCAAAAGTGCAATTCAGGCAAGAAGCCACTCCAAAGGGAATCTGAATCTGTAAAATTTATGCCTAATGTCAGTTACTCTTTCCCAGCAAAAAGGAGGCTGGGGCAGCATTTTTTATTGCTTCATGCATAACTGCACAGTGGTTGCAGTAGCTTGGGAAAGCTACATGGTTTGGAATTTTCATAAAACTTCTTTTTGTCTCCTTTTCCATGATGTATTGAATTCTAGAGCTGTGGGATAAACTGCTGTCTGCACTGGGCTGGGGGTACACCAAGGCAGCTGTATCATCAATCGATTGGCTCTTACAGACAGTGAACAGAGGGCACTGTGCTTAAGTATCAAGCCAGGAAACCTGGGAAAAGAGAATGGTAGGGTTTATCCAGGCGTGAAGCAGCAAATATCCTCATCTGGTGTGCCAAGGCCCACCAGGACTTGCCCGGCCCCTGCACCCCTGGGAATGTTCAGTTGGAGCACTTTCCTCTGGGAAATGGCTGAACAGCAAAGCTATTCAGCAGCGACTAGGATATAACCCCAATAAACTTATTTAATAGTAAAATAAAAAATTTGCCTCTAGCAGTTCAATTTCTGAACTTGTAATTTCCTCAAAATGTCATTAAACTGTTATAAAGGCAGTATTTTAAGAGGCAGACGTGAAGGAATAGAAAGCCGTTCAAAGATTTCAATTTTTTTTACAAATATGTATTAAGTAATTACCAGTAAGATCCAGGTGCTTAAACCCAGGCATGAATCTCAGGAATCAGTGGGGAACATACCTCAGCAAGAACTGAACTTCAGCCCTCTATCTGCAGCACAAATTGCTCAGGGCTATTTTTCCAGGACTAGCAGTGAACCCACAGCACTGAAACGCAGGGAGTGGCACCAGGGTGAGCATTCCCACCTGCAGGCTACGAACACCATGACCGCGAACAGCTGTGGCAGGAAGAACCTTCCTTGAGGATTTCACACTTACAGTTCTGACAGGCAGTAGAAACACTTAATCACAGTACTTTTCCAATAAGCATCTGGGCAATGTGGAGCATAGAGTGTATCTCATGCAGGGAAGCAGTAAATGTTTCTCACTGCCACATGCTTAGTGGCAATCCATAACCTAAAACACAGCACAGACACTGAGGAAACAATGGCAACAGCAATCAAGCCAATAGGTCTCTTCATTCCCAACAATCAGGATGAGGTGCTCATAGCCATGACCTTTAAGGTCCCCAAATAATTATTTTAATTAAGTTTTCCCATTTCATCACATTTCCAAAACATAGGGTATCCTAGATCTTGCTGTTGCCTCTTTTAAAGCTTCTAGGAGTATTGCAGGGGTCAAAAGATACATCCACATGGCACAATCCTAAAACTCCCAAAACTGGGCAGGTATCAGGTGGAATACCAACTGCTTAATCACTGTCCCCACTTAATCACTTAATCACTTAATCCCACAACCACTTGCTGTTGAGTCCAGTGCCAGTTACTCAGGTCAGCCTGCATGAGATTCTACACCATAGGAACATCATCTCCTGTTCCAGCCACACAGATATTTAATTCCTACTATAAAGATGTAAGTGCAGTGACAGCAGGAAGACCAATCTCATCAAAACAACCAAACCAAAAAAAGTCCCCTACTTTTACATTGGGTCAAAACTCCAAGTTCTCCAAACCTACAAGAGAGCACAGTTAAATAAGCATTTTGAAGAAAAATTAGCAATCATAATTAGTGCCCAGTTAGGACAGATAACTCCCAGGGAGACAAAATCTCTACCTTTTCACAACCTAAGCAAAAAACTGCCAGTTGCAGGGGGTACAAGTTACAACCTGATTGTCTCAGCTGGCTCAAGTTCTGCCAGAAAAACGGCATCATCGCAAGAGTTCTGGTGCCATTCACAGCTGAATCAAACACAGTGGAATGACCCATGATGTAAACAAAACAGGCCACTCACCCCTCCCTCTCCAAAGACTTTTTATACCATGAGAAGCAAAGAATCTGTTAGAGGGACCTGTCACCCACTCCCATTATAGGCTGTGGATGCAGCAGTTCTGGCTGAAGGAAACCGTGAAGCTCTTCCAGGATGCAAGTTGTGGCAGATTTTGCACATGAATAGGCATCTGAAAAGCTGAGGAAAAAGAAACCAAACATCTTAAAAGTCCATCCTAAATTTCATTATGGCCAGGAAGATGTATTCCAAAGCAGGACTAATTTTCTGGATTGTAGTGCATTTATACAAAATATAGCCCAGCTTTTTTAATCACAACAGATTTCTTTTCTTCACACTTTTATTAACTTGGCATTTTACTTCACTGAAATGCTATAGGTCCTCCACATAAAAATGTGTCTCACAAATGTAATTTTCAACTCAAAATCCTTCTAAGTGCTGCTTGCCTTTGAGTTTATCCCTGTGGGTACATTGAAGAAGGTGCACTGAGGAGCAACTCATACTGAAAAAGTTCTCTGAAGTAATTCAGTAATCACAGACCTTTTGGTATGCAGTTTCAGAGCTTCCTGTATCTTGGCTGTCTGCCAGGATTTATAAAATCTGGGTAGCACATTAGAGTAAACATTTGTCTCCACTTTTCATAACATGTTCATCTATACCATAACTGGCATACAACTACTTAAAAATCTCAAGTTGCAGTCCACAAACAGAAGTATTTGACACACAATGCTAATCTCTCACCAGTCTACTCTTCTGTCCTTCTGTGAGAATAACAGGTTGCCCATCTTCAGGCTGCAACAACAAATTGGCCAAGGAACAGCAAGTCTTCAATCGGCCAAGGAACAACAGGTCTTCAGGATCTCTCTGAAAAAACCTTGCTCCTTTATAGCAGTCCCTATACTCATTGCTTTACCCTTCACTGAACTTACACCAATATTCGGATTTTAAATTAAAATTTTCTGATGAAGTCACAGCCTTGGGAAACACACAGACAGTTGGCTTGGGATTGTGGGGGTAGTAGGGGTCATTCTGCAACTATTAGAAAAGCATTCTCAGAGCAGCATCTAAAATGGCTCCTGTTGGTACTTTGTGTGCCACAGAGCAATACAAGTCAAAGACGACAAATACTCCATACAATTTGGGTTGTCTCCAAAGATTTTACTATGACTTTTGGTAGGCAAATGCTAGTGCTGGTGGAATGCTGCACTCAGCACAGAAATGCTGCAAGAAGAAACTTTATGCAAGCAAGAGCAGTGCCACCGGGAGACAGGCAGATCTGCAAATAAACTACTAATGTTATGTAGAAGAGGATGGGCAGCAAGCCTGAGCTCCCAGTAGGTCCACTGAAGTCACAGAAAGCCATTTCAGGCAACAGATTCCTCACTGTATCGCAAACAAAGAACGTGCTTCCCCATTTGGAATCACCATTTTCTGTTCTCCTAGTTTGCTCCAGCATTTACCCAGGCACAGAGGAGCTGTAGAGGATGCAATGAGCCTATGTTCCTCAGTTCCTTTAAAAGGAGTAGGTATAATAATTTCTCTCACTGCTATCATGTTTTGTTGAAGATAAGTTAATCACTTCCCACCCTTCTCACAGTTTCTCTAAAAGCTATTTCTCCTTTCCTAAAATTTCCTCTAAGCATTAAGAAAGCATGCCGTGGAAAAGACTGGAGAGCAGCTGCTACTGAGTTGCAGCAAGGCATCCACCATAGAACTTCATCATGCAGAAACAAATCTGGGACAAATCTTCTAACTTATAAGCTTCTTTAAAAAGAAAGTTCTAAAAGAAAAAGCTGAGTGGGATCTATTTGATTCTCAGTACCGTAAGATATTTAAAATTACATTTAAAATACTTATTCCCAAATTCCTTGGTACACTGAACTTACAAAGAATAATAATTAAAAAAATTATTTTAGCCAAATTCTGTCAGCAGCATGAGGCCCCAGTTTTAGATATCTGTGGGCTCCTCTTATTATGTGAGCAGTCATGGTTTGAGTCCCATGCAGATGTCTGAGGAGACATAGCTACTTTCATTAAGAGTCTTTATTCACAATAGTCCTTCAATTAAAAGGGAATAAAGCAGAAACATTTTTTTGGGTGGAAACAAAATAATCTTGGGAAAGTGATAAATCAACTATATCTTCTAGGTAAAGCATTCCCCTCCCCAGTATTTCTTGGCAATGCATCTAAGTTCAGCATTTTTCTCACAGCTGTGGGTGACTATTGAGCCAATGTTTCAGAGCTGGCATGAGCCATATCTCTCATTCTCTGCTGTCACAGTTGCAGTTTGCTGTTCAGGTTCAGCTCTGGACATGAGGAGATGAATGGCTCTGAAGACACTATTTAAAGCTCTCTCAGCTGCCATGCACATGCTTTTATTTGTTGAGAAATAGAGAAGGAGTCCCTCACTGGAGGCCACCTCTTAACTCAATCACAGCCTTCCAGAACTTCAGCACAAGCAATGGATGTATTGCCTGCCAACCTCCTCAAAGCCATAGAGGCTCAGTACTGAATCTCCAACGTGTAAAAAAAAGGTGCATGAACACTTAAACAGCTCTTTCAAAGAGTTATACAGACCCAGTAGGGGGAGGGGGAAAGCAATAGCTGCTATTTTTTCTTTCACTTAACCTGTCTTCCTATGGAAATGAAGCTGAGGTAATATTTGTCTATGTATACCTTTTGTTCTAAGCTTCTTATTCCTTTTCTTACTCTTTTCTCCACCACAATTAATTTTAGCACCTAAAACAATGATTTCAGCACGGTAAAGGTCTCTGAAGTTCCTCCATAAAAAAATCACCCTAACAGCAGAGAAATACCCTGTAAGCCCTACAAGTAAAGGAAGCAGTGAAATGAAAACTTGTAAGGGTTACGACATCAGAAAACCCACAGAGGAAGGAGCTCTTATCCATGGTTGCTAGAGTTTATAGTCACAGAACTGAAACCCAAGCGCTCTTGGTTCTGGTGTTATGAGTGTGTTGTGTTCAGTTTTTCAGTGCCTTACTCTGTGCACGCAGAGAGGACAGCAAGGAGGAACACACACCTACAGCCTTGGCAGTGTGACCATGTCTGAACCAGGTGCACCAGTCTGACATACAGTTTCTGTCCCTTGCACACATTCAGAGCAGTCAGGGACTGATTTTCCTCCATCTCCTTTGTCTCACTGGAGCCACAAAGTTGCTCTGGGTCCTTCCCCTTCCTGCTCAGCAACAAATGCAAGCAGCAAGCTCCACCTGTGGCAAACTTCAGGCCACAAATCACATTCTGAAGCAAAATATATTAAAGAAAGTATGTGGGGAAAAAAAAAAATAGTTTCTGCCTTTTAATTAGCTACTTCCCTGAACAAACAAGGCCAAGGCACAGATGCTCCCAAGCAGAAGGGAATGTGCAAACTAAGGAAGTACAAACTTATAAAGAGAGAAGTTCACACTAAGGGAAGAACCAGACACAGACCAGGGAACTGCTGGTTCAGCACAGGAAACATCAGTGACTAATATTCATAAACTGTAATGATTCAGGTGATTGCCAGGGTTCTCCACTGACTTGGTGAGCTAAAATACATGACTCCTCCCCTTGTCCTGTATAAGATAAAGATGTCACAGGCAGACAGAATTAGTCACTGTGAGAGTATGGACAGTACAGGTTGATGGTGCTGGTTGTGAATTTTAAGAGCCAGACTGTGGACGGGCATCTCAGCAGGACAGCAGAGGACAAGCCATTAAAAATAAATATGGCATCTTCAGGTGATAGGTCAGCGCAGAATTTCTATTTTGGGCCCCACAGTCAGTTGTGTTGTAGATCATGATTACCACTTGACTTGTAACAGCATCTTGTGTGAAGGAATGTGGTTTGGCTAGACCTCAGGAAAGGGACATTGTGAGATGCAGGGCTGAACAGAGGTCTGAATAAGGTCTGTGCTTCATCAAGGGCCTACAGACATGAAAGACTTCAGATAGACATCTGTTATGATTTGGGTTGGGTATATTTTTTCCCCTGCAACAGAGACATTCGATATACTTTTGTAGCACACCATAAGTCAGAAGAACTCCATCAGAATTCTTGTGGTGAAAGCTTGCTAAAAACATGCCAAAAAAAAAGAAAAACCAAAAACAAACAACCAAAAGACCCAAACTGAAGACAGACAGCATTCTCAGACCTCGTTTAAAAAAAACCAAAACTCTCAACCTTTGGTTTGGCATTCTTACAGTGCAGCATGCCAGACCTGTACCTCCTAGTAATCTGTTAAAATATTTATGTGCTTGCAATATTTTAAATGCATTGGTATTCTGGATGTTTTGGAAGGCTGGAGAGACCAAGAGGAATAAAGGGACATATTTCAGCCTGAAGCATGATGACACAATGAGGAGCTCTGGGGTAGCACCAGACATCATGGCCCACCAGAATCCTTGCATCAGAACAGCTAGACTAGTTCAGGCTACTTTGAGACAAATGGGAACTGTGTGTCCTGGAAGTTAATGCTGAGGTTCTGTCTCCACTGTTTTGCTGTGGGTTCCACTGTGGTTTTACACCCACATCCTACTACAATTTTCAATCCTTCCCCAAAAGAACCAAAACTCAATAAATCACCATTTTACAACCAGAAGTAACTCACTCTGCACAGGATCACCACAAGCAGCAGCTTCCACAAGCAAAAGTGTTTTCTAGTCCTCATTACAAACTGAAAAGAAACTTTTCTGATCATCTGTGCCAGGGTAGCACAGCCTTGCCAGAATAGTAGATATCAAGTTCACACCCACCGAGCTCTCCTTCAAACACTGACGCTGAAATCCTAGTAAGACGTGCCAATGTCTGTTTCGTATCTCTCCTATGCAGGGAAAGGAGGTCTCTGGCTGGCTGACAGTTGAAAAGATCCTGATGCCTACTTTCCAGCCAGATGACAGATGTCTAAGAAAGGCTGTCAACTCATTTCTCATGAAGCAATTTTTAAAAGTCTGGCATCTTTCAGCTCACACTGAATGAACAACACACTGAACCCCCAAATCCTTATGGAAAAACTGTAGTTATTTTACCAGTAAGAATCTGCCAGGTCTAGACTAAATATAAACTATCCAGCTATTTTGTGTGTGGTCAAATGTTCTATGTGGTGAAATATCTCACCATAATATTTCATTGCATCAGTCAATTAAATCTTATGCCTCTGCATTTAGGAATGATAGCTACCTACAAGAAGTAACTATCACTGCACTTTAACCACATTAAATGCTGCACAGAGGTGAGAATGTTTCACTTGATAAAAAACAAACAGAAACAAATAAACAAACAAAGAGTTTTAAGTTGTCCTACAAGGGAAAATAATACATTTGTACTTCCCTTGGTCAAAACATAAGCTCACCATTTCATTGTAACTTGTTTGATAGCAATCTGTTCATACTTGTATAAAGGTCCTTGAGGAATCAGAGAGAAAACAGCACAGAGGAAAGAGCAACATAAAGCAAACATCAGGACATCTGATGAATACCCAAGCAGTGGAAGAAGTGAAAATGATTAATGGTATAGTATCAACACACAACAGCACAGTGGAAGTAAGATAGCTGGGGCCGTTAACACACAAGGTGAAATGACCATGCAAACACTGGTGACTGAAGGACAAGGTAGCGTGAAACAAAATAAAGTTACTGTTGCCTGTAATACCAGGTACTAAAAAGCCAGGGCAGCAAGCCAACATACTGATGAGAATAAGCAAAGCCAAGTAATTATTCCTCCCCTCTCATGAAAAAGCAGCAGGGTTAAATTTATCCTGGAACAAAAAACATATGCCATTGAAGGAGCATTATAGGATCAGCTCAATATCCTAACCTAGCTGTCTAACAAGAACTTTTTTTTTTAACTAAGCACTTGGCAGTGGAGAAAAACATCACATGGTATCTTGCAAATTATTGTTGTTTCTCAAAACAGCTTTACAAAAGGAAAAACATTTTAAAATATGACCCTACAGAAAAAAAAAAAAAAATTGAATTGCCATAAACAGAGAAAGTCTGAACTTGGGCTCATATTCTGAGCAAAATTCTGATCACCAATGTGAAATGTGAGTTCTGCCTTTGCTTTTTGTTTAAAGAGCGCATGTTGTGAGTTTTCCATGAAGTTCAAACAGCTACTCTTTTGCATAGCCAGACAACAAAATCTGATACAATTAAAATTATATAGCACCCTTCTAGAGCTCACTTAGAAGAAAATCTTCTAGATGCAAATCAAGTGGAAGGGATGTAGCTACATGTTGCTATGCTGGCAGTCAGACCCAATACAATTCACCACGGACTTCAACTTCTTTTAGGTAGTGCAGACAACTAATTGAGATTCAGAGAAGCGTAATGGAAATCACACTTCTTATCAGGGCAAAGAGTAGAGAAACTGCCCTTTTGCACATTAGCTTTATCTCTGTTCCAGTACAATCTTCCGTTTAATGTTTTATCTGATGATGCCATACATTTTCCAGACTGCTGCTGAGCTCCTGTGGGATGTTACAGATACCATGGTCACTGCACTCAGGGTAAGCTTCCTACAGAATATGCAGGACTTTTAGAGAGGTGACATCAAACCAAGCTAAACTATCTCCTCCAGCACTATTTAAATCATACCTTCTTGTTACAGGTGTACATACAGCAATCTACCATAAGGTCCATGCTGACTTAAAAAAAAAAAAGAGATAATATAGATTCTTTTAAAATGTAGATTATTGACCATCAAGAGCATCCAAACAATTTTGGAACTGTCATAGTGTTTTGATATATCAAAAGGTTTTTAAATACTCTTATGATAGAGGCATTATAGAATGAGTTTCTATCAAAGTGGAACCCAGTAGCTTATATTTAACTTTGCCTCCTACTTCATGTAGTTCAAATGCTAAGTATCCATCTCAGAGTGAAGATGATCCATTTTACAGGAAGTCACTGCTACTTTAAAAGGTGTTTTTTAGCCCGAGCTAGAGATCTCAACACAGCACTTTTCCAGAGAAGAGTGTGATCTGTATCTGAGCAGGTAAGGACTCCTGGGGATCCTGAGGCTGTGGAGAGATCAAACATACTGTGGGTGAGAGCTGACCAGCAGGATTCCCAAGGACAGGTACCCTGCATTTTGGCTACCTGCACTCAGGCATCACATAATCAGGTCTGCTGTGGAGTAAAGGTGCTAAAATACACCTCTATCCCAAGGTTTTCTGGCAACTGTCTTGTTGATCCAATGCTATCACCATTAACAGAGTGTCTCTCATAGGGAGTGCCTAGACTAATTTAGTTCTGTTTATATAAACATTCAATCAGAAAAGTTCCTTCCTGTTTAAATTTTATATGCTTTAATAATAAACAGATGTTTCTTCAAAACTGGCAGTTTCTTGCAGTCAGAGACCGTTCAGAAGTTACAGATTACTGTGACAACTCTTTGTCAAGGGGGATGTTTTTCACTTGGGCCTAATTTAACCATAATCCTACCAAAACCTTGTGTTGCTTCATTATTTTTATAGCTGTAACTTATCTAGGTGAGATATTTTGAATCACAAAGTTATAATTTTAGTGAAGTTAAGTGTAGTTACGTTGATGACAGAAATTATATATAATTTCCTCAATTGTTTATCTTTTTAAATACTGAGTTTTGAAGGAGAGGTTTTCAAAGGCATAAAAACCAGAGAAGTCTTTCCTGCATAAGGAGTTATTTGAAATCTGGCACTGTACTTTAAATTTGGCCTGTACCCTAACTCTGCCAGCCTTTGAATGGACTTGGGCTTGTGATCAATAGGTTTACTTTTAAAAATCTGTCTGTTACCATTTTTGGAAATTACTTGCCTGATAGCTAAGGAAAATAGCTCAATGGCTAATGTTTGCTTGCTGACCCAACGAGAGGGAGTCAGCACTTTCTTCCTTTTCCCTACCTTCAGCTTATTGCTTGGGCCCTTCCTGTGAGGGTGGCATTTTTGAAACAGTGCTGTTAGGAGTGTGAGTTGACAGGGAGGCTTCACAGTTACCTGGATGAGCAGGATATCCAAACATATATCCAAACATAGGTGTAGTTATACTAGGGCTAATGGCTGTAGTACAGCTTAAATCTGCTCCAGAATGAAGATTGACTTTATGTCTATTGACACAGAATTGGGTAAGCATAGTTCTATCAACAAAAAAAACCCAAAACAACAAGAGCAAACTTTTAAAAAAAATTAAAAAACAAATATTTTTTAAAACTAACAATAAAATAAACAAAAATAAAAAATATTAAAATTAAAAATTAAAATTTTTAAAACTAAAAAAATTAAAATAAAAAAATTTAAAATAAAAAGTTAAAAAAGTAAAATAAATAAATAAACAAAATACTTTAAAAATAAAGGTATAAAAACATTAAAATAAAAATATAAAAAGTAAAGAGCAAAAACATTTTAAAAATAATAAAAATAATTAAAATTTAAAAATTTAAAAACAAAACAACAAAATAAATAAAAAAATCTGATATTAAAATAAAAAATTAAAGAGAAAATAAAAATTTTAAAAAATAAAAATTTAGAAACAAAAACAAATTTAAAATATAAACTTGAGAAAATTAAAAATTAAAATCACTACAGAATTTTTAAAACTTTAAATTTTTTTTAAAAATTAAACAAAAAATTTTAAATAAATAATTTAAAATATTTAAATTCAAGAACCCAAAATAAATTTTTCAAAATATAAAATTTATTTGTTTAAAAATTAAAGCAAAAAAATTTAAAAAATTAAAAACTAAACAAAAAATAAAAATCAAAAATTAAAATATAAAAAAAATTAATAACAAAACCTAAAATACTTTAAAAATAAAAATTTAAAAATTAAATTAAAATAAAAACAAAAAAAACAAAAAAATAAAATAAGAATTACAAATTAAATTTCAAAAATAAAAATACTAATAAATAAATATTTTTTTACAAATTTAAAACAAGAATAAAAACAAAAATCTAGTGTAGAGGAGTCCTTAGCCTCATGTTATTTCAGTTGTCATCTGCAAAATAATGCTTTCTTTGCCCATAACAAGAATTGCAATATTCCATTACAAAGCTTACAAAGCTTCTCAGAAACATCCTGTCTTCAGGTATCATCAGAATCACTCCTTCAATCTACCCCTCCAGTTAAAATATGCTTGGATGACATTTGTGTAGTTTTGTTGTAAGCTGATCTGGCTTTGAAACATCTCTGTACCTCTGACAGATTACCTTTGAGAGTCACCTATTTCCAGAGCAGGCTCACAGCATGGCCATACTGTAAACATAAAGTATTTAAGACAGAAGTGTAAGAGTATTTGCCTTGGGGGAAGGCAATATTTATGCCAGTCTGCCATCCAAAACAACATAATGTGGAAGCAAAATTCCAAGTGCTCCAGAAATGAGGGCTATACCAAGCAATCTCTTGAGATACATCATATTGAGAAAACTGAACTGCTGTATCACAATACCTTTATTCTAATTGCAATGTATGACATGCTTTTGGCTTTTAAAATGAGATACCTGAGAGAGAATATCCTCCATTTCCTCTCCCATCTTGCTTTTCTACCCAGTGCTACCCATTACACCATTTCAAGTTCACCTCTTTGCAGATGTTGCTGACAGTTTGCAAATGCTCCATACTCTTATGCAAAACTAGTTTTGCACAAGTTTTCAGTTACAAGCTTTCCTCCCATCTCACTTGCCTCATGGAGGTCATCCACTGTCCTCTTCTCCATGGGCACATCACACCAACAGTAGCACAAAGGCCACACTCAGTTCTGCAGCTTCCTAATACGGCCACATTCTTTTATTTTGGTTTAAACCTCCCCTTCTCAAGCAAACTTCGTTCTGGTTATCCCTCAGTATTAGATTCTCAAAAGAGATGTCAACAGGCTGAGAAGAGTCCTGAAAAGGGATTCTGATCAGAGCTGATCAGAGGGGTGGGAAGACTCTTATATGAGGAAAGTCTTAGGGAATTGGGCTTGCTCAGACTTGAGAAAAGAAGGTTTGTGGGGCACCTCCTCAAAGAGTGTCAGCAAAAAAGATGGAAGCTCCCTTTTTACAAGGTATTATATGGGAAAAATGAAGGGTAATGGATACAAGTTACTCATGAGATTCCGATTGGATGCAAGAGGAAAATTTTTCATAAAAAGAACATTTTCCATTGGAATAATCTCCCCAGGGAAGTGGTCAATTCCCCAGCATTGGATACTTTTAAGATTAAGATGAACATGGTAAAGGGGCACCTTTTCTAGACTATGCTTTTGCCAAGAAAATTTGTCTCAAATGCTGCTTGAGTTCCCTACCAGCATGGTAGTCATAATTCAATGATTATGATGATTAATTTTTAATGAAACTAAACCTCATGTTCTGATAAGTATTTAATGGCTCTTTGGTAGTTCCCAACAGGCATTCCAGAATAACAGCTGAATCCCAAAAACCAGACATGTTACTCAGATGTTAGGAGCCCTTAAAATTAAAACAGAACAATAGCAACATAATCATCATGAAGTGATGAACACTTAGACTCATCATTGTTTACAGTATGTACAAGTTTCTTCATTTGTATGAAAATCCTCCATGAAGGAAAGAATTTTGTTGCTTCCTCTTTAACCATTGCACACTCCCATCACCAAGATAACTTGAGGTTTAGACAGGCATCAGCACATAATCAGTCTCTTCTGCATGAGCCCATCTACCCACATACAGACTTTTTTATTTTTTAATGGACAAACACAGCCCTGCATGAGGGAAGGAAATGCTTGTTATGAATAAAAGAACATAAAATCCTTATTTTCCACTTTGCACCATGTAAGAGAACTATATAAAAAAATCTGTTCTGGTGCCCATTCCAGCTGTGCTGTTTCTGCAGTCTAGGAAAAAAAACTTACAGTGTGGTAACCTCTGTCTCTGCCTCAATTACCCTTACAGAAAGTTAAAAAACACATACATTTTTCATTTCACTAGCCTGTCATGATGAAAAGATATTTTGCAAGTTTTCTCAGAGACAATGTTATTTGCTAAATAGAAACACAGCTTTTAGAGGTAAAGTTCTTACTTATGAATACAGTTTGCCAAATAGAATAATCAAACTAAAATTTTAGATGTGAAGCAATTAGAAGGCAAGATAGCCATACCAAAAGAAATACCAAACAAAGAAAACAAAAATACATATATTCTCCAAGTGTTTTCATAGCTGCACCCAAGATTGTTCAGATAACACTGGTCTTCATTAAAAGCATCAAATCACTGAAAAATCAATTAAGGATGAAAACAGTGAATTCACTAGTGTGAATCTTATATGAGAAAGCAAGCTGAAACTGCAACACAAACCCCTGCAGAAACATCTTTTCCACTGGATGTCGGAATGCAAGAGAAAAAATTAGAAGTCGCCACTTCAGATTTACATCAGATCACCTAAGGAACCATTTGTGTACTTGAACAGATCACAGCATTGCTGTTTACACTCCACCTAAATCCCTTCACAAACAGGGACACTATACCTCCCTGTTTAATGCTTCAGGAAATTGTCATCTTTTATACAAAAATTGAGTTGTCCTAAAAGAGTCTAATGCTGTATCTGTTGAAAAACATTCCACCATTCCTCCTACATTATTTTCTTGTAGGTGTCTTTGGACTGACTCACCTTCATTAGCAGATATTCCAGAAGACTTCTTACCTCAAAAAATCCGCTCCCTAAAGTTAGCCTTGCTATCTGCCAGCCTTGCCTCTTGTGTAAAGCTTTTCCTAAAAACAGCTGTTCCAATCCTTGGCCTTTCTGTTTTGATGCCTCCCTACTGTACTCATTTTTGCCTCCCCAAAGGAGAGTTTCAAGTCTGCTCTCTGGTGGTTAGACTCTATGGTGAATAGGAGTCACAGATACAGAGATTAGAAATAAAAACTTTATCCCAGCTTTCCTTAAAAGTTCAGTTTTCAAATGACTTGCAAGTGTCCCAGGTTTTTGTACTGCTCATTTTAAACCCAGTTGTATTTTCAAAACTATTTATAAAAATAATATTCCTGAGCAGATTCTCCCCATGATAGATGACAGTGATTCTGCTTGCTTTGCAAGAGATGTCTGATGAGTGAAGGCCTGTCTGTGAAAAAAACATTACGATGATCCATAGGTACAAGAAGTGCATACCTAGAAAATCTGATTTCCACTGCCAGCAATGCTATGCTTGGAAATGAGCTGCCTTTGAAACTGACCTCCACATCACTGTGTCTGGGAACATGTACCACCTTAGATGAACTAGTCCTGCAGAAAGCAGGTTTGCATAAACAACCCATAAAACATTTCAGGAGGGGCTTTACTGTGCTAGAAGATCTGGAAGACATGTGCTTCTCACAGCTTCCAACATGAAGTCACTGCAATTTCACTGCAGTTAAGAGATGTGCTTTCCATGTGCTGGTGTCAGGCTAAGTCTATGCCTGACCCAGGCTCACCTCTGCAAGGGATAAAAAGTCTACTGCACTGCCTAAGCAAGAAGAGAATGTAGCAGACTTGTCCCTTTTTTCTTGTGTAAGAAAATAACTCCAGTGCTTCCTAACCACTGTGCAGGCACTGACAAGAGGGAAAACAAAGCCATTTTTAGAAATACAGAACTAAATCAAATAATAATAATCCAAAATCCATATATAAATAAACCACACTCAAAAAATCTCAGTTTCTAAACAAAAGCTCATTCTGATTTGCCTTGCAATAGGAGACAGAAGTGTGACACATCTCCCTCAAGTGATAGAAAAGCACGTTACAGACGAAAAAACACACAAAAATCTCAAATCAAATAAACTACTCCTTACTGAACAACTATATTTAAATTCATAGCCATGAGACTGATAATACTATACACCTAGCAGAAAAGAATCTGGAGCAATTTAGGTATAGCTCTTTGTAACTGGTGGGAATCTTCATTGCTGTCTAGATTTTTTGATAAGGAGCAGCAGAGAAAGGAAAAAAAGTAGCAGTATGTACACATCCCAAACAATGTTGTGTAATATGGCATTTCTGATTAAGCATACAGTCACAGCTAAAACAGAGCAAAAATCTGCATCCCTCAAGAAAAAAAAAAATGTGTAGACCTGGGAAAACAGCATGAAGTCATGTCAGGGGCAGTTTAGTCTGGATACTAGAAAAAGGTTGTTCAGCCACAAAAGGGCAAGGGAACAGGCTCCCCAGGGAACTGGTCACAGCACTAAGCTTGGCAGAGCTCAAGAAGTATTAGAACAATTCTCTTGGGCACATGGTGTGACTCCTGGGAGTGGTGCTGTGCAAGGCTGAGTTGGACTCAATGATCCTTGTGGGTTCCTTCCAACTCAGATTAGTCTGTAATTCTGTGATATGGAAATAGGCACATTCAGACCCAAGAGGTACAGTGATGGGAGCTTATCAGGAGAATCTTACTATTAATTCAAATCCTCTACACAATTTCTAATGTACATGAATTCAAGAGGCTCACATGAATTTGATAGTGTTCACCAATGTTTTCTCAGGAGTGCACACAATTCCCCAAGCCCAAGACACACAGAAGGACTTTGTTAAAAGTTCCTTCCAGTGAAACTTTAAGTCTCCTCTAAAGTCCCTAAAATTTTCCAGGTTTCTTTGCACTAACAATATGCTACCATGTTTTTGTTTTACGTTTGTCCTTCCTTCCTCCCATAAAAACAATTTTTTTGCTAGTGATTCATAGTAACATTACTGTTATTTCACAGGCAAAGCCAGAATCCCTGGCATTAAAAAAGTACAAAAAAGTATCCTGCTAAGAACCTTTTCTTTGTGCCTACCTCACTACTTCATGTATCTACACAGACATTGTTTAATAACTATATTTTTAATGTAATGTCTCATTATTTCTGCTCAAAAACTGGATTAACTATAGTCATACTTAAAATTTAACCTTTGCTCAAACTGCATTTCTCTGCTCATTGATTTAATTTTTAAATTATAATATTGATGATGCCCTTGGTATTGTATCTGCTGCAACGTAGTTAGCTGTCAATATATATGACCCCACAATTTGCCCTTCACTTTCTCAGCATGTCCTCTAGGCCCACATTCCTCTACACATGGTTTCAGGTCATTTTAGTGAAATATTTATTTGCATATTTCATTGATTTTTCATACCCGAGGAAAATGTGCCATAGTCACTCATTGATTTTCTTTTTGGCTACAGTTATGAGAAAACTGATCTTATTATCATCTCTGAATACCTAGACAACTTCAACTATTCAGCAAAAATTTGTCAGTACTCATCTATCTCCAGACTAAAATGGAGCCATAAGTAACAGTTACAGTGAAAACAAATACTACTAGAAGGAAAAAAACCCAAGTTTTTAATTACTATTTTAAATGGAAGTCAAATACACTACTCAAAAGGAAATCTGATATTATAGAAAGCCTTTGGAAATTCACAAATTCTGGAAAATACAGGAATGCTCTTATAGGATTCTGCACAGCCTTTTTTTTTTTTTTTCCCCTATTTACCTTAACCCATCTTCCAGCAAAGATTGCCAAAAAACGTGATCAGTAAATGATATGCATTTTCATGACAAAAATGCATTTTCTAGATGTTTCAATTGACAAGCAGGGTCTCAAGCTTCCTCTGGTCTAGAAAACTGGAAACCTAGACATGCAGACAGGGTAGGACTTAGCAGTATTTATCTACTTACAGGCAAAAAATCCAACAGATGAATGTAAACAAAGCAGAACTTCAGTGGGAAACTTATAAGGAAGAGGACAACAGGAAATGGGACAACACAAAACAATATTTCAACTGAAGTAAGTTGCCAACATCTCTAAATTCTTTGTCCACAGACACAAATTCAGTACCCTTCTCAGAGCTGTTGAGGCAAACAGCAGGTCTCCCCTGTGCTTCAATATTGTTCAGACTGGGAGAAAGACAATATTTTAGAAAGGTCCATGCTCTTGCCACTGAAGAATTCACTATTTCTTGCAAATAGTCTGGGGTCATTATCTTACCTCTGACACTGGATGTGAACATTCACCATCTGCAAACCCTGGTTCTTCCAAGGAATTATAAAATTTCAAGATTCAAGAGCTCCTTGTACATTAGCTTGATCCTGCTTTGTCACTCAGGTGCTGCCCAATCTCCTCACAACCTCTCAAGTGTTGCAGCTCCCCGAAACAGTCAGTGGCACAAGGGACTTTACTGTAACTTCTTACAGAGTGCAGAAACCTCTTCTAATTTCTTTCCTTCTGCTTAGTCCAGAGCTTCTTAACACAGTCAGAGTAAGCTCTGTTCCAGAGATAAACTGGACACATTTCTCTCTGCTCCTCATTAGCAAATAGGAATTGAATTATGGTTCTTTCCTGGGACAGTTCAAGGAATGAGATCACATGTGACAGCAAAGAGAGTAAAGAGAAACATTTCTTTTAGAATTTAATGGGTAAATGAGGATGACAGAGAGGAAAAACACACCAGAAAAGTCACTAGCCATTGCTAGCTTTATGACCATAACAACCCTCTTATTGTTCATGATGAACAGCTTCCCTTGTGACTGAAGCTTCTTCATGAAGTACCTTAGGATTCCGACATCTACCCAGCCAAATCTGCAATGAAGCCCAGCTATCAGAGAAAAACAACAAAATTTCAAATATTTAGGTCTTTTAAGTCTTGTCAATATTTGGTATTGACAAGCTTTTTATCTGACAAATACAACAGCTTCTCATATTTGCCACAGACTCACTACTATTTTTGCACACTCCAATAAGACCAAAATAAAACCCCATATGATATCATATAACTTTGTTCACTCCCTCTTTCTATATTCATTAAGATTTGTGACATCTGAACTCTAACCACAATGTGGGCATTTTTATGGTCAACATCATATCTTTCACACTGCCATTTGTTTCACAAAATCACTTTCACTGTCATGGGCTCAAGATTTACAGCTGAAGCTGGCAGAACCATTTCTGAGCACAATATATCAAGGGGAGAAATAGGAAAAATAGTTCATAAAAAGAAGCTGACTACTACCTTAATTATTGAGAGATTGCTACATCACAAAAGCAGTGAGGAGTTTTCAGAAATAGACAAAGTCACAAAACTCATAATTTCAGAAGCACCATCCATTTTAAAACTCACCAAAAGTTGCATTTGACAGTAGGAATAAGAGGTCTTTATAAGTACTGACACTTTTACTCTGCATTTCTCAGTCAGGCCAATCATTCCAGCATTTTCCTTTGTTGCTCACCTCCAGCTGATGTCAGGCCACTAGCCAGTTCTCTTCATTTCTTTAGCTTTTGACACTCAGGATGCCATTACTTATGCCTCCTCTGCCTTTTCCTGTGGATAAAGAAGGATATATTTTTGAGATTTTTATTTTGCTGCATTACCTAGTTCATCAGTTCATTCAGGTTACAAATCAAAGTACGCTTCAAAATCGTGACTAAATAATCCACATACCCTATACTCTACTGCCATCAGTCATGAATTTCACATGCTTATCACTTAATTTATTCATTGACAACAACAGTCTGTGCTATCAGTCAGCCTGGCTATATGGTGAGAATAACATTCAAAGATTTTTATTTTCTGATTCACACAAGTGATTGACATAACCCCATCCATACCACACACTCAGCTAAGCAAAGGTTTCAAAGCATACACACAAACACACTGCTTATTTATATGCTCAATATAAAAATGTGTTCTGTATCTTGTTGGTATCACAAAATATTTCTCTAAATAGTTTTGATGTATTTCATGGGAGGGCTCATTGTTGCAATAAATTACAAGGTATAGAATTTAAAAGTATAAAACAAATAAATCAAACTTCAGGTGTGAATGTGTTGCTGCAAAACAGCTACAACACAGAAATATGCTCATATACACACAAACAGAACCAAGTCTGAATTTGTGATTACCGAGCCTCTACATCAACAAACCTGCCATCATTCTGCCATGATTCTGCCAGGCAAAGTGGGGATGAGCAGAAAGCTTGCAAGCACTGTAAATATTCTTGCTAGATTTATGCTTGGCTCTAGATGAGCACATGGTATGGTGTTTAGTAGGACAACTGAAGCCAGTTGAATGTGAAAGGCAACACCTAAGTAATTACAGTTCTGCCTTTCACCACAGGGCACATGAGAAGATCACAACCTGCCTGGTGGGATCAGCTTTCTAGGCTGGTCACCTGTCACAGGTGACAATAAACCTCAGTTTATACAGCTAATTCAATACCTTTGATGAGATCCTGGCAAGAACAGAGTAAGCTCTGGCTCTGCTTGGAAAGCTCTGCACTATTCCTTGAGAAATCAGACACTTGCACAGAGCCACCTTTTCCAGGTGGGGTTTACCTGCTATCTTTGTAAAGAACAGACTCTATGTTCTGCCTCTGCTATTAAATAGAGCAAACATTGCAAGAGTGATTTTGTATAAAACCATATTCATTACAAAGTTAAAAGTATTATTGAATGGAGCAAATATACTTCTATTTGCCAGACAGAGCAGCTCTCCTTTGAATTATATTTTATAGTATACAATAGAGTATATTCTCTCCCCCTCACACATTTGCTTAAATTTCAAAATGCGGAACACTTTTATAACAGCTAAATGCAAATAAGGTGAAGAAAGGGTTGTTCCAAGAAATTCACTTTTGCATGAGTTCATCCTCACTGTTAAACCTACTCTTGTAACATATGGAAGCTTCCCAACAAAATACAATCAGCCTCATCTTGTTTTTTGAAATAATACTCAAATAAAGTCAAGTGCAGCAAAATAAAAATTCATTAAGGTTTATTTACATCTTGAATAGGACCAGAATCTAGTTAAAAGTTAGAAAATTAATATAAAATGGTAATTTACAAAGATAAAAAAATAACATGAACTCTTAAGAAAAAAGCTCAGAATTTCAAGCACTGCACTATTCCCAAGGGGTCTACATTTTTACAATAAATTGACAAAACTTGAAGATGCAGTAAGATTATTTGGACACTGATATCTAAGTTCAGACATGAGTAACCATGCTTTTCATGGTTACTCTGCCAGCAGCATCAGTAAGAGCCAGTTCAAAGCCAACCTTCTGTTTTGCTGGGCATGAAGCAGTTTTGAAAATACTACTGCTTGCTAAATACCAAGGGAAAGGGCAGGATCTCCTTTGGTGGCACGTAGGGGCACTCAGTAGTTCTCAGGAAGTTTTTCTGCTTAATTTGAAAACTTCATGGCCCTGCTACGTTTTCCTTTCATAAACATGAAATCATCAACACTTGCCGCTATAACCTTTTGGTAAGTTTGTTCACAGGACATGAGTACTGATGCTTTGTAATTCTTGGTATTCGATGGTAGTGGCCACTCTGCTTTGGGACAAAGCTTTCTGTTCTAAGACAGGGTAAAGCTAAGTCCAGGTATGAATAGTGCAGGGAAAAAAAAAAAAAAAAAAAAATAGTAGGAATTTTAAGGGTTGCCTCAGTTTACCANGTAGTGGCCACTCTGCTTTGGGACAAAGCTTTCTTCTCTCATATCTTCTCCAAGGTCTTGAGTTTGACAATAGTGCAAAAAAAAAAAAAAAAAAAAAAGGGTAGTAGGAATTTTAAGGGTTGCCTCAGTTTACCAGAAAAATAGGACTCCAGACAAAACCCTTTATGTGCCAGTACTCCTTACACCAATCTATGGGCAATTTAGAGCATTGAGCTCTAAAGCAACCCCTTATTTTAAGCAGGCAAAAACATTTCTATGCATTTACTGGAAATAAAGCTGACTTCAGACTTTCGGAAAACCTGCATTCTGCCAGCTGCCTACCAAGCTGGAAACCAGGTTCCTGCAGTGCCCATAACCTTGGACACCCTGTTGGCCTAGGAAGTCAGCTGCCTAGGGAATGGCTGTAAACAAAGGAATCTCTTTCTCTTGACTGGTTCACTGGATTTCTCCTCACAGATATTTAAACTACATTAAAAATACTATTTTTTTTAAGCATTTGATCCAATTTGGTACCAAAATAATTCATTGTTCCAACCTTTCTCACCCCACAAGCTAGGAAGAATATTTTCCTCCCTATGAAAAAGGCATAGGAGAGAAATTATTTTTTCTAGCCAGCACCATCTGGATGTAAAGCTTAAAATGTCAAGAGGGCATGAAGGGAACTGCAGCAGGCCAGCTTCCTACACCGGGAAGGCTAATGTTAATTTACATACCCATTAAAATTCAGCATGCTTCAAAAAGATAAAAGAAAATTGAAGGAGATAATATATAAATGCAGTAAAAAGTAACAAAAAACAGAGATAACCTAAAATCAGGAAAGAGAGAAAAAAATACTGTAGATATTGGACAATCTAAGAAAGGAGACTGCTGAAAACTCAGAATCTAATATGAAACTTAAGAGAAAAAATCACTTTATAGGAAAAAAAAACCAGTAAATATACCTAGACCAGCAGTCCTCAAGCTTATTTGAACTGGGGTTTCATCTGACAGCAGGACCTATTTCCAGAGCCCAGGCCCATGTCAATTACTTAGAGGAAGAAAGATGCTGAATGTACAAGACTCTCAGTGGATCATCACTGCTCCCAGTGCTCTAGATGGTCTTTCCCAGTTTGACTTTATATATTGAGACAACAAAGCATGGCAAGTGCAGAAGAAGCATTTTTAGAGGAAAGGTTCCCTGAAGCTACTGTAACTGGTCCAAGCAAGATTTCCTCAGTTCAGAGGATAGCATGCATCATCCATTTTCATTATTACCACAGAGAGATAAAAGGCCCAGGGTGTCTTACCCCTCACACAAACATACAGGCAGCCTTACAACATGACAGTCCCAGGTTCACAAAGGCAATTTATATAGGTTTCTCAACATCTTTATGTGGTGTTTACACCGACTTCCTTCACAGGATACCAGAAACATGGAAACAGTTTTGTGGTTGTTCTCCATACCACTGTATTGCTCTGTTACAGAAAGAAAAGGGATCACTGACATGCATCATGAGATGTCAGAACCATAATAAAGCCTCTGGAGCTTATTAGCATAATTTTTTTCCTTTTTACGCTCCTCATTGGAATCAGTCCAGAACATGAAATTTACATTTTACAAAAATTGTACAATATCCAACGAGATAAATGAATTTAATTTATAATATAAATATAAATATAAATATAAATATAAAAAATATAAATATAAATATAAATATAAATATAAATATAAATATAAATATAAATATAAAGAAATTTAATTACTAAAATTTTATGTAAACTTTGCACATCTAGCTAAATAATCACTAGAACTCTGAAGACAACTATATAAACTATTTGACAGGACTCTAATTATATATACATTCCACCATCAGCATCCAAAAGTCAAGCACACCCAAGTATAAAAGCCATCTTCTACAGATGTAGAATTCTGAATTGCAGAGGTACAAAGAAAAAAATATGCAGAATGTGCTAATATCAATATTTCACACACTGAACCATAGGATACTACAGCAGTATTCCACCTGCTCTTCTCACCAATTTCAACAACACATTCATTCTAAATAAGAAAAGTTCTTGCTGCATCTTGAAGATACTAAGATGCAGGATAGTGTAATTGAGAGTGGTTTACCAGCTTCACAACAGGTAGCTTGCTCAATGGTATCTTGCAACTCAAGATACTTCTACTGGACACCTATTGTAAATTCAATAATTCTTTCTACTTTGAAAGTATCATACATAGCAACCCCTCTGGAAACACATTCTGATGACAAAGTCAAGTTAAAAGAAACTGCTGAACATGTGGTAGGAATATTCTCAGGTAGACATATTGGAAAAGCAGCTGACACAAAGAAGAAGGTTGATTGGGTCTTTAGCAACCATTTGTTCATCAAGATACACACCATCAGCATCTCCCCTGTGAACTGTGGCCTCATACCATCCCCAAAAGCAGCCATAATGATAGAGCTGCACTAATGTTTCTTCTCGGGAAAGGATCCTGTTCTACAATAAACCTGAAAACATTAGCACAAAGAAATGTGGGATTATGTTTGAGAACAGTTAAAGCTTCAGCACTTCATTAGCCAGACCTTCTGTTTGCCATTTTCTTTCTCAGATCTTCCTTCTTGTTTGCCCTGTTCCCCTTCTTAGCTTGGCTGACTTCCCTTTGCTAGATACAAAGTTAATATTTCAGTCTTCTGTTATTAGCTTTAAATTAATATTTTATTCTTATAATCAATATTAATCCAGCATAAGAAAATTACCATTGATCTGTGTACCACACAGCTTGTGAAAATAGCAGGCCCAGAATCACTGAGGTTTTGTTCTGTGCTGTGTGACCTTTGCAATGAAAATTTAAAAAAAAATCAAACCCATTCCATGAAATTGCTTCTCCTGGCAAAAATTTGTCACACAGTGGTTTTCATTCTGTGCCCTGACCCAGCATCTTGCAAAATCATGGGATCAACAGGCTTCAAGCAGATAGAAAAGCACAAATACACAGATAGAAAAGCACAAATACACAGTCACTGAATACAGGCCTGAATCAGCCCATGGAGGTGCCTGCATTTCACAGCAAGATGCCCCATGCCAGCTGGGAACACTGGTCCAGCAAAAGTGAGAGTTGCTGCAGAGATTACAGGTGTCACCACTTTTCATCTCGACACATTAGAGAATTTTCAAGGTGAAATAAATTCCAAATTCAACCCTCAGGTCAGCAAAACAAATCCTTTAAAGCAAAGATTCTTCCTGATGATCATCAAAGAAATTTAAGAACAGCAGATTCATTTGCTCATTACAGCTTTCAGAGTAACTCTTTTTCAGAATAAAGGGAATACCATCTTTATTTAGCAAAGAGCTTAAGCAGAAAGGGCTACAACCTATAGCACCAGCATTTAAGGATGAAGCCAGAGTGAGAACTTAAAACATGTCAGCTCTCAACTCTGTATCTCAGTACCAAATCAGCAAGATTCAGACCAAGTCTGTACAAGCTACTTCTTAATTTGGCACCTTGTATGACTTCAGTTTCATATTCCTAAGAAAGTAATATCCTCATGTCCTCATTCTGTCACTCTAGATTTCAATGGTACACAGAATTTTGTCAGCTGGATTCCTGACACACACTCAAAACAGGCAAATGGTTTAAAAAAGGCAAAAAATGTACATCTGTCTCTTCTGCTCCCCCCTCTATTATTTAAAAAAGAGCCCAACAAGCAAACTCCTAGGGATTTTATTTTTTCATCTTGCTAGGAGTCATGATCTCTTCAGAATCAATTACAACAGCAGAAAGAACATGCTCTGCTTCACAAAAATATGCACTTAAAGACCGTGAAGCTGCATTGATTCAATTCTTATCTGGGAAAATGCTGCTGCAATTAGGATCAGCAACACAAACAACTCTCAGAGTCCTTCACTCCCAAACACTACAGTCAGTAGTTTTACTGTGTGGGGTGACCTGTGATCCAGCAGATACATGGCAAAGTCTGCAGTGTCTTAGGTGTAGACACAGCACTGCCCTCTTAGCACCCTAAGCCAGCTGTAGAAGTTCAGCTGACTCACTGAACTTCCAGAACATAAATCAATAGTCTCAGAAGCATGTAGCAATTTATAAAAACAGATAGCCAGCCAAGATTACAGCACTTTCTGTATGTACAAATTGAACCTGGTGCTGTTAAAAAAAAATTGAAAGCAGTTTCCATTTATTTTTCTGTGTCAATAGAAAGATTTTAGCCAACCAATGTATTATTATAATCTAAAGTTCTTTCACAAAGAACACTTACTAAAACAACATTCAATAATTTTTCAAAAGTGTGTTTTGAAAGCTTTAATCCTTGAATTAAAGAAAGCAAGTGAATTCCAGGATATTTAACACTAGGCCTACAAAACAAATTGACTTATTTTTTCAGTATTTGAAATGCAAGAGTGTGGTGCATAGAAATCAGTTTCAGGATGACCCAAAATAAGTATTTTTCACTTTCAACTGACCTAAAAAGTTGAAATTATTTTGTTTTGGGTTGAAATATGACATTTTATTTCCTTTGAGATTTTTTTACTGTTCTTTAAATTATGTTTACTAGAACTTCCTTTAAAAAAATCACTCAGAAAAATAGACTCACAGAGTGGTTTGTGTTGGAAGGACATAGTTCAAGAAGCATTGGGACAACATGGCACATGGTACAGCTCTTGGGAATAGTCCTGTGCAAGGGCCGGAGTTGGGCTCAGTGATCCTTGTGAGTCCCTTCCAACTCGGGATATTCTGTGAACCTCTCGAGATCAGAGACAGAGACTTCACCACCTCATTCTCTCACTGTTCTTGACATTTTTACTGAAGATGAAACTGTTTTCAAGTCTCACCAAAATCTACATGTGTTTGCTGACTTGCAACAGCATCTTTTGGCAACAAAGCTCCATACCAGTTTTTTTGTTTGACTTTGCTGGTCAGCTTGTGCTGCCAAGTCATAAATGCCCAGTGACAACCTGCCAACCAAACTCAGTGCAAGCAACATACACACAGGTAACATCAGCAGTGTGCTAGTTTATATCAGCTATGGACTTAATCTGGTAAAATATAAACCAGTACAAGGAAGGCAGCAGGATTTTTTTCTCCCTCAGACTGAATTCAGATTGGTTAGTGCAACAAGGAGGAAAGGAAACAGTAGTAAGGGGAGTTCCCCAATATTATTTTAGCCAGAGATGAAGTAAATCTGAATTTGATGCTGTAGTCTGGCAGGGAGATAAGGATGAGAAGGAGAATGCTTACGACATGTAGTCTCAAGGCTGTCTGTGCAGTTCAGGAATAGCTAGAACATGTTATTCACAGACTTGTACTTCCTCTGGAAAGATTTCTTTCCCCTTCTCATTAAACACATAATAAATAAAAAGAAATACAAACCCTGACAGTCTTACAGTCTTCTGCCCCTAGCGGAAGACAAATAATAGCAGGACTAAGATTTCATACTACAGAGAGCAAGCTTTCTTTCCTTTACTGGTCATGGTTTTGCAGTTCATGTGGGAATGTCTAGATAAGTAACTTAAAGAGGTAAGAAGCGCTGAAACACAAAGAAAATAAATATATATATATCTGGAAGCATTAGGACAGATGATGGTAATTTACCTGCAGTGTAAAATACTGGAGAGACAAATAAGTAACTGTGAGAAGCAGCAGGAGGTAGAAAATAGACAACAGAGGAACTCTGCAAGGATGAGAAATAATGTAAAGAAATAAATTGAAAAGAAGGAGCAATTGCATGTGTAAAGTTCCTGAGTGCTAGAAGAGCCTGCTGAGCATAAGATAATTCAGTGGAGCAGGATTGCACTGTAGTGTGTGAAACCCTACATCTAAGATCAGAGCCAGTGCCCTTTGGGACACAAAAGTGAATGAGTCACTAACAGAAACATCCACACCTTTCAAAATGCTGCACAGTCCGTGCTGATTTTTTGCCAAAATATCACAAGCTAGAGAGGGTCTGTCTCAGAGGCCTCTGAGAAAACAAGGTGACCCAGCTGGTGAGCTGATGATCCCATGCAGGGAATTGTGTCTTCTATCAGTCACTACCAAACTTCCTTCAGGTCTGGATGCTGAGAGAGCCCTCTTTCACAATGAAGTACAAATGATATTTGTCTTATCTGAGTTTAAAAAGTCCACAAAATTATATTTGTCTTATCTGAGCTTAAAAAATCCACATGTGTTTTGCAGTAGCAGACCTTTAATATTATTTCCTTGGTAAATTTTCACTTTTAATCCAAGTTCTCACTGCTTTTTCAACCACCTGCTTTTGAATCCTTTGTACAAGTTGATAAAAATGTAATTGGTGATAGGGTTTCCATGATTCCTTGTAGAATTCACTGTGGCTCACAGCCCTCAAAGAGCCCCAGTCCTCAAAGAGTTACTTCTGTACAATTAAGATGGTATGTGTGGATAAAGATGAAATCTGTTTGTCGCATCTCTTTCTCTGGAATATTCATGGCTCCCAGGACTTAACCTATACACCCCATTTACAATATGAAACACCTTCTCTCATTTTTTTTTCCAATAAATATCGTGAAAATATATTAGATTGCTGGGATTTATATAGAGAGATTTGGCAGGATTTTCAGGTCTATCAAAGATAAATTGAATATGTGGTTCTTCTTCACAGAGAGAATTATCTGAATAAATGATGTATTAGGAGAATTTCACCTCCTATCTATGTCTGATTCATTCTCAGATAAGCATGTATACATTTGCCCTGTTGTCAGTCAGGCTACAGAACATATAAACAGCAGCAAATGTGTCCTTAGTTTCTTTAATAGTCAGGGTACAAAACTGACCAGTAAAACAATCAAAACCCCACCTCTTCGGGTGTAGGAAAAGAAGTAATTTATTTTCTTTGTTTCAGTTTTCATTATGTTTGGTTTTAGTTTTACCTTGTAAAGTTTTAACACAGAAACACATAAAACCAGCTATAAAGCCTTTATCAATGCATCTCACACAGCACTGCAAAGCACTTTCCAGTAGGCCATAATTATGGAAAGCCAGAACTAGAAGCACCACGTTCAGAAGAGAGATTGGCTTACTAGTAATTTTGGGCATACATCTGTCTACCAGGTCACTTGTGGGCACACATGGGCACTGTCATAACACTCACAAACCTGTTTAGACAGACAGCTGATGGGTGCATAGAATCAGGCTTGACGTGCACTTGTCCCCATAAGATGAAACAGAGGTGGTTATCTGTATAATGCTGAAGAAGAACTTCATGATACTCTATGAATTTTCTCACTTGCTGGCACATGGAAATACAACCTTTTGTTACTGGTATCTCAGGGAAGTGTTCAGTCTCACAAGGAAGACATACTGTCCATCACACCAGATCTACTGTGAAGTCAATGACAGCTGACTGCTCATAGTTTGAGAGGAGCACAAAAAAAAAGTTGCAGTTGAGAGGACTGTTCCTGTTCCAAAAGAAAAGGGAGCAAAAGCAACTTATTTGTAGCAGAGATGAAAATGGTGGGAGATGCCTTGCTTCTTCAAAAACAAACTGTTGAAAAGTATGCATGGTTTCCCGTATACATTTAGTGATAGAAGCATGCAACATTCAGCTTACACTGAATTCTTCTTGTCTACTTCATCTAAAAGATGTGTCATGCAATTAATGTAGTAACTCACTTTTTTCAGGGAAAGACATCTCTCTTGAGACTTCTTTTATTTTAATTTTTCAATTGCAAGAGACATAAGATATTTATGCCTTAGATATCTAAGAAAGACCAGTGTGGAAGTGAGAGTGGTTGTAAAGACAATCACTTACTACTCAGGAGAAAAAGGCAATTTTTTTGCTGGATGACACAGTAAAACTTTTTATGTTCATCAATGATTGTTTCAAAGATCAAAGGAATTCTCTGTTCCCCATATCCACTTGGTTAGATCCATAGTGTGAATAACTTGATTAAATAGCAAATTCAGATTTGACAACATAATGAGTAACGATAGCAAAGCACTAGACAGATCTTTAGACTGTCAGACTACCTTCAGATTTCCTGAACAGAAATGTGTGTGTTTTCCCAGAATATGCTGAGTTGGAAGGGACCCACAAAAAATGATGAGTCCATTTCCTGGCCCTTCAAAGGACTGATCCCAAGAGTCACACCACGTGCCTGAGATAATTGTCCAAAACTTCTTGAACTCTGCCAGCCTTGGTGCTGTGGCCACTTCCCTGGGGAGTCTGTTCCAGTGCCCAAACACCCTCTGGGTGAAAAACATTTGTGTATTATCTAACCTAAATCTTCCCAGGCACATCTTCAGGCCATTCCCTCGGTTCCTGTCACTGATCACCACAAAGAATACAGCAAAAGAGAGTAGGCAACAACAGCATGCAAGTGTGCAGGTGCTCTGTCCAGGCTTCATCTGCATCGGTGAAACATCTACAGTCCACAACACCTGAGCAAAATGTGTTGGCAGAAAAACTGAGAGGCACCTGGAAAAACTTTAACACAGACTAGCCCAGTGTTCCAGAACTCTGTTGGCTAACAGAGCTTTGAGCAAGTAACTCAGCAGCCAAGACCCATCTGTCTCATCCTTATAGTCCACTGAGTAGACTGAGACAAACAGAACTGAACAGGAAATTAGATCTCCAAATCTGCTCATCCAGCATTAAGACAAAGCCCAAACACCTGCCCACACCTTCCATACAACAATAATGAACACTTACAACTGCAAAAAAAGTCAAAAACTAGAGCTCCAAAATTTGTTTGAGTTTCAATTACATACAAAACTTACCCAGGTATTCACTGACTGACTTTCTATTTCTTTTGCAATGGAAAGATGAAGTGTATTCCATCTGCCTGCTGCAGCACTCACAAAACCAGTGGCAGTCAAATACAGGCCAGTACAGGTTACAGAACCCTAGATGGAATAAACTTCTGTCCTTACTGCACATGCCAAAGATACAACAGATTTGTTACAGGTACCTTATACTGAGCATGCTACAGAGAAATCATGCAGATGTCAAATGGCTGGTTTTCTCACATTCTTTAATTCCTCGTGCTGCAAAAGGCTTTTGTTTTGTCTCAAAAAAGTAGGACGGTCCTGGATTAAAGCAACAGAGATAAACAGCAGCATCTTGCAGAGGCTGTTTGCCAAGAAAAAACACTCCAAAAATGAAAACAAACAAACTAGAAACAAAATAAACAACACAACACCCTCCCCCCACTCCAAAATACCCAACAAAAGCCCCAAGCGAACCCCAAGGGTTCTCTACCTGCAAGACTTTGAGCAAATCTTTGACGTTCAGCTTTCTCTTCTCACATCTGTGAAATAACAGGAGTTACCTGACTATATTAGAAGTATGATCATGAGATTTAGCCATAGACTGAAAAACACATTAGATGTATTGTAGACCACATTAGAATTATTAAACTGATAAAACAACAAAGCATTTAGCATCACAATAATTTGGCTTCAGACTAAAAAAATAATAAAAATCACACCGTGGAATATTCTCTTTTAAAACAATTCCCATCACAAGTTCACTTGCAAATTTCAAAGCAAGACTTCAACCTTTCCTACATTCAGATTCAGAGAAAGCCATACAGAAGAGAAAGAATCAGTAGTTCTTTTTCTCCTGTGGGAGCTCAAGATGCAATTTGGATTTTAAAATACATCTGGAGGAGCCACTAGATGATTCCTGGTGCAAGTTTCCCAGAATAGTACTTTAAATGAGACCTTGGGCAACACCTCGTCTTTCAAGAGAAACAATAGAATTACTCAGATGCCTACACTTGTGCTCCACCACCTTGAGGAAAACTGTACTTTTGTTCAGAAATGTCTTTTAGTTTTTTATACTTAGAAAAAAAGGGAGAATACAAGAAAGTGCTGCCATCTTCAGTAAAATTTCCCTGCAGCAGCCAGGGCATACCTACTTTGGGCACAGAAGTTTTAAAGCTCAGCCACCACAGTAGGGTGGACTTGTAGTCTAAGAAACACATCCATCCCACCTACCCACTTTTAGTCATCACAAACCTGCAGCTAAATAGCTGTCAGCATGAGAGTGGACCAGGCAGAGCTTTTGAGCCAGAAACTCACATGATGTGATGGTTTGCCAAAGAGAAAACCTGAAGAGCTCCCATATTCTGACATTGCTCCTGCACTTCTATCAGAAGAGGGAGAACAGCATTTTTATAATAAAGGAGTCACCAATAGGAACCTGGGCAGGAATTTCAATGGGCCAGCACCAATTGGGATTGTTCCCTCACATACAGTTATAAGATTTTAGTATAAACTACCATGAGAAAATGATGAGAATTTGCAGGTCTGTTAAGAAATTTCAGTCTTGCTTAGAGCGTTGTTTTGTCCATACAGAGCAATCATCATTATCTCTATTTACTGATCATGAGGAAATGCAGTGCCTGAAGAGCAGCTGTCTCTCAATTTGCAGTTTTGATGCTCTTTCTGTGAAGGATCCTATTTTTCAAACACATTTACATTTGAAAACATACAACATACGGTAAGACTGAGATTTAACAGAATGTGCTTTCTTTGTGACCATACAAGCCAGGCTGGCTGTCATCATTCCTGCACCACCAGCCTGCCTTCAGCCCAATGAACAATGAAACCACAGGCCAGTTTCAAGACAATGTGAAAGGAAATTGAACCTGTGGCAGTGAGGAGAGAAGACACCTAGGGCAGCAAGGCTTTAAGCCTGTCCCTTGCTGACAGAGCTAGAGTCTTTCAGAGTGGCAGAGTGTGAGCAACAGAGATGAGAATAGCAAGTGGCTGGATGTCATAGGAGCCTGAGTCAGGATCAGTATCCACTGCCTGACCCCAGAAGGGAGGGAATCTGCAGACATTACAGGAGGGCCCAAAAGAGACCTCCAGGAACACCTAAGTGCACTGGGGGAGACCCCCAACCCAGTCAGGACTGCAACCCTCATTTCTGGACGCCCTATGCAGACATGCTGGATTCATTTTCTGGACTGATTCTCCCTCCCACAGGACACACAACTCATGCCACCCCTCACGTCTCTCACTAACATCAGTTTCAGAATAACTGGTTCCAAGAAAATGGAATGAGCCTGCCTGTGATATAAATGACACTCCCACTATAGCTGAATCTGTCAACAGCAGGTCTTAGCTCTCCAGACTGATCTAGTCTGAATAGCTTTTTCAAACCCTGAACAGCTATCTAAACTGAATTTCCATGTTGCTTTTTTTCATCCAAGATAAAATAGGAAAATATGATTCTTGCAAAAGTAAATTAGACCAGCCACTGGGGAAGCAAATCTTGTAGACTGAGTGATTGCTTTGGCTCCAAGCAAATTAAATCTTTCCCATCTATTCCTTTCCTCTTTTTTTTTTTTGCTGGCATTAGGCAAAAGCTTCATATCTGACCATGCTTTTTCAATGGGCTTTGATCTAAGTTATGCTTTGACAATATAGGATTTAAATACCTGTTATGTAAAGGAGCATGGTCCATGCATATTCATGCCTGCAAACTATCTGGAGAATTCATTCAATTAAATACCCACCAGCTTTGACATAAGAATGAGTACTACCATTAAATCTCTATCAAAAAAGGATAAATCAATACAAAACTCTGTAAGAGAATCTAAGTAACCAAGATTTACTCTCTTCCAGTAATGTAATGCTTCGTTTTCCCTCTTCAAATGACAGATGCCAGACAATTTAGGTTTTTCTTTGAGACTAAGGACCCTAATTTAATTTTATGTTTAAATGGTCATTAATTCCAGATTTTTCCATTCACATGAGAAAAGTTACCACAGTAAAAGGGATCCCAAAAAACTGGGATGAAGGTATACAGATATATTTTTAAAGATGACTGGTGCTGCTTTTTTCCTGCTGACTTTTTCTAAAGGTCTTTCTTTGCTCTGTTTGCCTTCCTACACAAGCCATTGATTTTTATCTGGTTTTACATTACCACATCCTAAAATATGCTGTGAAACCTCTGAATGCCTGGTTCTTCCTAAAGCCATTCAGATTTTCAAGCAACACTGAGAGGATACTCAAGGAAGATTATATTTCCAGCAATATGTGTTGCTTAAAAACTGTTGGCAAGTTGGTGATAACTTCTTACTCACTATTACTTAACAGGAAAAGTGAGAAGACATACATTAAACCTTCATGCTTGTTGATTTTTAAGTATTCAGCCATGTGCCTCTATACCACTGCAGCTAGTACATCCTGCAACTCCTAAATAGAAACACTGTGAACTTCCATCTCCTTCTGGAAACACACTCAAGAGCCTTGTGCTTCTCCTGCTGTGAGAATGCTAAATTCCACCAAGAGCCAGAGTCCAAGGTTTCCAGTTTGGCAAATCACATTGCTCTGTTCCCACCACAAAACCCACAATATACACACTGTTAGTACTTACACACCTGTGCAGTAGGACAGGCTTTGCCTTTTATGAGCTGCAAATTGTACCTTTGCAAAACTGTACCCTTGAAAACACTGGTAGCCAGGAATAAACCACGAGGATAGTCCTGACAGAGGATGAATTGCACAAGAGCAGAAGGCTGACCCTAGCTTCTACAAGACCATTCTTTGCCAAGTGACATCCATGTTATTTTGCAGGCGTGTAACCATTGGCTAGTGCTTTCTTCCTGCACTTCACTACCATTCTAATAATTTAAAAATATATCTGCTTCTGTATTTTAGGACTGAAGAAACTAGTAGTGCTAAGAGACATGGGCATGACTCTCTCTATTGCTTGGAAGGAAAATGCTATGCACCTCAGAGGCAGAAAGACAATCTGATAGCTGTCCATATCTAAACTTTTCAACCCTGAGTTGTGACAGGTAACAGATACATGCATGATAACTATGCTCTGGTCATTTCCTTTAGACTTCACCAAATGCAAGAAACCTGACTGCAGGATTTGCAGTAATGATGACTGTATTTGTCCCTGGTGAGGAAAGCGGGCAAGGAGTGGGAAAAATAACACCCATTTTTCAAATCTCTTTCTAGGGGCTTTCAACCCCAATACACTATTCAGCAAGTACAAGAGAATCTTCATTCCAGGAAGTGCAGATAGGGGAATCTTGGGGGATTACTGCAGAAAAGGGGAATCTGTCAGGCAAAAATCAAGTATTAAAAAATGGTGTTTGAGTAACAAACATAGAAGAAGTTTATGAGGTATTTTGTCACAAAAAGAAATCAAGATTATATTTTCATTCCATACATTCCTCATCTGCTGTAAATACAGGATGACTAATGGGATTTGGTAGGCAATTTTATTCCATTGTTTCAGAATAAGATGTTTTAAGCCCAGTACCCGTTCCTTTATCTGCCCCAATGCACATCCCACAATCTGATTCTATCTGTGCTCTTTCAATTGAATCATAAGTAGTATTTCCACATGCTCCACAATGCTTTTGTTTCTAAAACAGACAGTTCCAAGTGTTTGATAAAAAAACAAATCAAACCCTTGCTGCTTTTTCATTCATGCACACCAAAGTCTATAAAATGCATTCTGGAAACTACCACACCGACATCCAGACCATCCTGTGTCCTTGAGTTGTTGATGTTATTGATGGAGTGCCAATAGCCACCCTCACATCTGCTTGCAGGGCAAACAAACACATTGTAATTGGACATTCCCCAGTGAAAGTTCTTCCCCCTCCCCTCTAACCACCTCTCACACTACCTATGCAGGGTAAGGAAGCAGAGGATTTGCAGGAAACTACTTGATTAACGGGTGACACATCTGCAGTGAAGGGTTCCATGATTTTGTGAAGCAGCTATGTCACCATTTCCAAATCCTTCAGAAACAACCAGGAGCCACGCAATGCTTGGCAGTTATGTATCAAGAGCCCTGAGGATTTTCCCCATCCACTATTTTGGGAGAAACATGCCTTCCTCATTCTCTAAGGAGCAAACATAAGGATCTAAAATGTTACGTACTAAACAGACGTACCACCTTACTGTAGGGCAGACACATTCAAATGAGCAAAGAGAGTTGCAAGCATTGGCTTACCATAGTTTTTCCTTCATTTGGCTAGAATACAGTCATTCTGCTAATTGATACTCCTAGCACAGTGTCAAACAAACAAATCAGATAAAACACGGTTTGCCAGTATTTTGTCACATTCTGGGTTTCCTGGCAATACTTACTGTCTTTATATCCCGGGGCACCAACAGATGTAAGGTCTGATAAAAGCTGCTTCCCCAGTTTCACATCCAAGAAAAATGCAGCCTTTATTCTGAAATGTATGCACACACGGCAGATCAAAAAAAGACCACAATTAACCCTCTGCCCCCAGCCCACACTGGATTTCAAATTCTGAACAAGTTTTTAAGCTTCTCCAGCCCACTCCCCCTCTCTCACAAGCAACATGATCCAAGAAGAGGGGCTGAAAGTGACAATTTTTTTTTCTGGAAAAGAGGCCAAAAGAATCCATCCATTCATTAGCTCCTCAAAAAAATAACATGCAAAGAAATTTAGCTCACATGGACCCAGATGACTGGTGCTTAATCAATCAGTACTCAAAGTTGCTGTCATTGGGCACTACTCCAAAGTAACCGCACTTGGCACACACAGACATTTCAAACATTGAGGAATATCTGAATGGGCTAAAACAAACATCACCAAAGTTTCTCTAAAAACTGTTTGTTGAAACTGAAGAGATTTATAAAATCCCACAAAATAGCAACAGTGGCCCACAAAACTTGGACAAGTTTGCTGGCCACCACACAAAGGCAGAAGCAATCTCAGACCCAAACTACTCTTTAGTTTGATTTTCAAGAACACCTGGAGATGGTGAGTATTAAAGATAACCATCCAACAGGGTTTATTTCTCCTAACAAGGTCAAGTCCCAATATATCTTGTGAGGGAAGGAGTCAGTCTACTTGCACCAGCTTATTTACCTTCTCCAGAAAGACTGATCTATTCTGCCTCTGGAGCCTGCACATATTTTTCACTCTCAACATTTCTGTTTAAAAGATCATTCTTTTGTGTATATGTACTAAGTGGTAGACATGTAAGTTTTTAAGTAACAGAGCACAGAGAAAAAACTCAAGTGGAAAGTAAAACAACTGAAGGCTAACTTGTTGTCTCCATTTGGTCAACAGCTATCTGGTTAAAAAACAGCTTTGATTCTATCACAGCTTTCTTCTCACACAGATCATGATCCAAGTCATTTGCATTTCTTTTTACCATAGAATATCAGAGGTTTCAAGTTTTCTTCATGCATTCTCTGTTGTGACACTGGGGAAGTCAGAGTTCATCACTGCAGATAAAATCTAGTAGGCTCCATCAGAAAGTCAGGATTTGGACACTTAATGGTTCTTCATACATGCTGACCCTAAGTTTTATTACAGAGCCATTACTGTTGACCTGTTGAAGTGCAAAAACTGCAGTTTTATCAGGTGGTGTTTACCAGGTGGGCCACTTAAGCCCATGAAACTAAAGAGGGTGAGAGATAAGTGTGATGTATCAACTTGATGTCCAGGATTTACACAAAATTAATCTGAAATTCTTTTCAATCCTCTGTTCCCAGATTTTCTCTGCTTCCCAGCTCCCAGGGATTCATCTCTTATTGTATGCTGTGAACATAACTGCAGTGAGCCATTTCATTACAATGAGCTCATTTTGTAACCAACCACAACAGTAACAGCTGTTCATTCCAGAACCAGCACAGACGTGCTGCACCCGAGTGGCACTCTGAGCACTAGCACTTTAGCTACCCAAATCAAGGCAATAATAACAAAAGTATGTGTTGGGGAGATGCCAAAAAGGGTGTCACCTGATTCTGAGTGGTCCAGGATTGCAACAAACCTTATTGTTCATGACTGTAACAATAAACAAGAGATTTTTTTACCGTATAATTTCAAATTAAGATGCAATATAAAAAAACCCCAGAAAGTCTATCCAGACAAGAACAGGAGAGTCCATGAAATAATATAGAAAACAGAAATACTGAAAAAGAATTTATGGAGTACCTTCCATATTCTCAATACTAGCCACTACAATACATCTTAGCTACCCTAGAAGTCCAGCAAGGAAGCTGAAAGGACTTCTTGATGACTATGTTATAAAACAGGCACTCAGGAAGGATGAGGCCACAGCCAAGAAGCTCAGTGCACTCTTTTGGTCAGTTGCTACTACAGAAAATTTTGGAGAGATCCCACACCTTATGCATTCATCACAGCAGATAGCTCAGAGAAGCTGTATCAGTATAAAGCAAGGACACAGGCAGTATTAGGCCAAATAGACAAATTGGAGGTCATTGCATCATGAGGAGTGGATGGCATTCACCTGAGAACTCTTGGAAAACTCAGGTGTGGAACTGCAGAACTTCTGGCTAAGGTTTGTAGATGATAAACACAAAAAGTTGCTTTGCTACAGGACTGTCAAAGGAGTCCAAAAAGGGGTCTAAAGAGCACAGTGGGAACAACTGAAGAGTAATTTCCAGAATATGACTGGATAATAAAAGCTCTTTCATGAATGATTCTATGAGCCTTTGAGACTAACAGCCACGTTTCAGGATGAGGAGTAAGCAGTGGAGTCTTTGGGGAATCAGAGTTGAGATCTTTTCTACTCAATATCTTCACTAGTGACCTGGAGAGGGGAATGAACAGCTAAACCTCAGTTTGGGAATGCTACTAAACACTTGCAAGCAGTTGAATGCTATGCTGAAGGAAAAGAACTTCAAAAGGAGTTCAGGGAGCCAACTGAGCAGACAAAAACCTGACAGGAGAGAAAACTGCAGTGAAAAGGAGGCATAAGAGGTTATTCTTCCACAGTGTAACATTCCTGTATGCTCACTCCTTGTGTACTGTGTACAGTTCTCATGTCAAAGATGCAGTTGAGCTGAAAACAGAATCACAGAAGGAGCATCAGAAGGAACTTCTATGTCATGAAATACAACTCTTCTGCTCAAGCAGGCTCAGCTACTGAAGAATGTCCAGGACCATGTCTGGCTGGGTTTTAAATATCTCCACAAATGGACACACCAAAATTCTCTGGGAAACCTGTTCCAATTTTCAGCACCCTCATGGCAAAAAATTGTTTTCTTGCATCAGATGGAATCTCATCTGTATTAATTTATGCCCATTGCCTCACAGCAATTAAATGATCAATGAGGGCATCCAGAGGATAAGTGCTTTACATGGAGTCACTACAGGCTGAGAGAGTAGAAGGCAAATGGGGAGTAGCTTCCCTGAGGTTTAATGTCATGCATATGATGAATGACCTTAATGAAAAACTGCTGTTATCATCTCTGGCTAGCCAAAAGATCAAACCACCATCTAGAGGATAAGCTTCCATAGCTCTAGTGTCAATTCACATGTCACCTGTGAACCATGGAACAACAATGACTCAAGGTGACAGCAAATTTAGTTGTTTCCCACTTGTCAAAGAAAACATATTATTCCAACTGCTTTTTCTCTCCTCTGGTTCTATACTGAATACATAAGTAAGTATAATATTTTATGTCTTTGACAGTAACCCACTGGAGTAACTTCTGGTGTGCCAGGGGCACACCAGCAGGTGACTGACAACAACCCATCCTATCCACACACAAAATTTCTCCCACAGAAGCAGGGACAGGCCTAAACTAGCTTCTGGTCTGAGCTGTCATTCTCTTCAAAAAACAATGAAGAGCTAAGTTAACAGAAACTCATTAAATAAAATTTAAAAAAATAGGAAATCAAGTCTTCAGCCAATGGGGAAAGATAAATCATAGTTACATTATATAGCAATGAACTTTATTTAAAGAAAAAATTGTAAATACTAGCATTATGAATCTTGTAATTTTTCCACTCCTTCATTTTCAGTGCTGCAGAAAGATACTGAACTGTGTTTGTTTGTTAAATTCTCTGGACTAACATTAACTTTTCTACTTACATAATCAGTTGCATAACCAAAGGTGTAAATGCCTCTAGGACTGGGACGCTTCAGTAACTCCTGTAAACCTTACTATTTCTTATTTAGGCCAGCCTGATATTGATAGCACTTCAGTGTCAAAGCTGTACAAGTCTACAAGCTGGGTCACTCCTAAAGTCAGTGCTACCACCCTTTGCATGCTGTAACAAAATTCTGAATGTGCTGCCTCCTTACATTCAGCCACACCAGTATTGTACCATTTTGGCAGCGATGGACTAACAGATGGTAATTCAGCAAAGCTATTCCATGGAGGTCATTAATAATATCAAGTTCATTTGATACTTCAGTCACATCTATCCCATCGGAAGGGCTGCAGCAATCTATTCTTTTCCCACATGCAAGAAAAACTGAGGCATTACAAGCCAGTTCTGTGCTCTTCTAACCCTTGGTTCTTTTGAAATTGAGAAGCTTCCTGACAAGTGAATTCTTGGACTTGTCTCCACATATTATCACTTAATAAAGGACCCCAAGATCAGTTATCAGAACAAGAATAAAATGGCAAAATATTTAGGCTGGACCTATATAATCTTTCTAATTGCATGATCTTTTCTAGTCTAATGTAAGAGTGTTAGAAATTAAACAAATAAATTTATTAAAATAAACATACTAGAGCTTCTACAGTACAAATTTGTACTTAGTCACCAACTTCAGCCTCTCTTTACCACTCCTGGAATTTCTCACAAATTGCTAACTCTAGCTACAAATCAGCACTAGCTGGCATTTCATAACAGGAAAACAAGCAGAGATTTAGGCCTATGTATTTCCTTTAAGTTTTCATGAACTTGTCTCCTAAGTACATCACATATGACACCCAGGGTCAATCACTCAGTTTTAAAGCACTGAATAGCACAGGTCTATTGCTCTTAAAAAACTAACCAAAAATAAAACTGCCCAGATTTTATGGATAGTTCTGAACAAGAAGGCATTTGTGATCTGTCCAAGACCACATAGAAAGTCAGTTGCAGAATTTGAAATACAACCCATCTTTCAGATTCCTGTTCCAATATTGTAACTGAAGTTTTCTTCTTTCTGAAAAAACCTTTCTTCTTTCTCAGAACTCTCTTTCCTTTTTTTTTTTCTCTTTTTTTTTATTTTGGTGGGGGGGGGGGAGGGGTTGGGTTTTTTTTTGTTCTTGACAATATATTTCCCTTAGGAATGAAGAAACTTTCCTGACAAAGCTCCTTTGCAAAAACCTCTTAACTGCTGACAGTAAGCTTAAATGAACTTGCATTTTCCAAACCAATCTGCTTCCAGCATAAAACAGCTCCACTGTCAAATATGTTCTGCTGCCAGTTTATGACAATACTTATCAAATTACCGTTTATCTGAAAAAATTCAAAGAGCTTCAGCCCAGTCAAGTAAAGAGATATCTTGAACACAGAAAATGCAAAATTACTTGACTGAGTTTGAAAACATACAGTTGGCTTAGAGAACTTGTATTTTACTCCCTTCATTTTGACAGGCACATAGCTTTTCATGAAGGCTTTCATCTAACAGCCTTGACCCTGCAAGACAAGTGCTGCCTCTCCAATCTAGCAGTTGTTATACTCTGACTATCTAGGTATTCTGTGCAGCAATTCACACCTGGAGTTATGTGTTAAGTATTTACTCAAGCTGACTGTACTCATTAGTTTCATAATTAAGGCTGCTTTTTAGTTAACATGAGAAATACAGGTCAAGAAAGGAAATACACTCCTTGTGTATTCACTTCTCTCATTTTTTGGGCCACTTGGAATTAAATTTGGTATTGTGTCAATTCCTTTTGATGGTAGCCCAGGACTCTCTGAGTATATTACAATTTTTCTCCTGAAGGCTTCCTACCTCACCCATGTTTAGACCCATCAGTTAGAGGGGAAAGAGAAGCAGCCACGCTGCTCCTGTTGGCCTGCCCTGGACTTTCCAGGCAAGGTCAACCTTTTTATTCTCTCTCCGTTATTTTTGTACGCTTACCATCTTTAGTCTTTCGTTCTTCTTGAGAAATGTGCATTTCCTCATACATTCCCCTCACTGAAAACAGAGGGCAAAACAGAATTGCTCCAGTTCTATTCGCCATTTTTTTTTCTCAAAGATAATTGCAAAAGTTCAGTGCTCCCCATTGTCTCTGGTTTGGTGTGAATGAAACCATAACAGAAGTATTTCAAATTAACAGCTTCATATCCACCCCACTTTAAGTTGTGCACGCCCACGGTGTCACAATATTTTCTGACAACATTCCTTGACTTTCATCCACACTCATGCATAACCTTGACTTTGCACAAGAGCTCAGTCAAGCAGTTGCCTTGGAGAGCCAACATCCGGTAACAGGTGACAGTACAAAACTACTCTTTCATCTTGATCTAAAATACAGCTGCACAATTACAATCTCCATACTCAGATCTCAAATATTGCAGCACCCTTAAAACACTATTTCACAGAATGAGATTAATTCCATTAAAGCTCAATCATGGGCTCAAAACTCACGATAAGCAGTAACAACAGCATAGGGCCCTCACTGGCTGCTACATAAATGTATGATGTTCCAATCTGTGTCCAGCATAGTTCTCTCATACAATGTCACTTACCTTTAAGACAGTCCAGCAGAAATATTGTGTTAATTGCCTTCAAGATCAGTGTTATTGCAACAAGTAAGTAACAGTAATTTTCTTTTGGTTCTCTGTTCACAGTGACTAAGAACTGAATATGAAGAGAGAAAAAAAGGGCCTTTTTTCTTCTTTGAGAAGACCTCTTTAGACCAGGGCTGCACAGAAGTGCAGCAGTGAGGGAGAAAGATAAAGATCAATCAGTCTGAAACTATGTGAAGGTATGAAAAATACTATAATGCGAAGAATAAGGAGGAAGAGGATAAAAGCCTTCCTACTGCCCTTAGTGCTAAGCACACAGCCCTCAAGCTAAGCAGCAGCACAGTGAATGGTGGCAGCCATCGGGCCTCCCAGACAAAAGAACAAACTCTCCAAGCACTGCCAGTCCTGACAGCAAAAGTGTGCCACTCCCCCATCCTCCTTGCAGGTTAAAAAAATCAACAGCAGCTTACAAGACACAGAGGTCACAAAGGATCCTGAGACATGAATTTACAGTGGCTAGGACATTCCATCTGAGCCAAAAAGAGTGACTGCCACAGCTGCTCCCTGCAACACAGCACTTCCCCTTCCCCCTGGTCCCAAATTGTTCTGGGTTTGGGACTTTTTTCTAGCCAATTCACCCAAAGGCCAAGAATCCACTGACATGTTGTTAAGAGTTTAAGACCTGCCTCATCTGTCAGGTCTTTTCTGAGAAGAAATAAGGCAAAACAGATGAGTTTCAGCTTGGTCTCATCAACTGTTAATCAGTGCTTACATAAATGTTAAAGGGAAAACATTTTAGGAACTAATTTCTCAATACACTTTCAAACATCTTCAAAAGATATTCCTCTTACTGGTAGCTACTAAAATAAGAATTTCATTTTATTATCATTTAAGCAGATCTTAAGGGCATGAATACACCTAATTAAGCTTTCTGGTATTCATAAGAGTTTGCTTTGCCAACACAAAGGCAAAAATCATCTACAAAAAATTCAAAATATTCCTCCTCCAGACTGCCTCATACTGGGGGGCTATGAGGTATTCCTCTCTGAAACTGGGGATATCATCAGGACAAACACAATACTTTGCAGAGCTGAAAATCCCTGTAGCTCTCCCAACAGGAACTATCAGGAAGCAGACTATCATTCCTTCTTGACTGCTGTAGAGAAGCAAGGAAAACAGAACGCAGTTTACAACCTATTCAAATTGCATCCATTTATTTCAAAACAGAATTTAACCCCAGGGAACCAGGGGAAGCCAGAAGTGCCTCAGAAAGAAGGATAATGGGTCAGCATATAAGTCAGAGTTTCACCTGACTCCCAACACATCCATGGGGTATGACTGATTCAAAGCTGTGCTTTCTCAGAAATACATGTGATATAAAGAGAACACAAAGAAGGAAATAATATCAAATGCCTGAATATCCTTCTGAAATCTTAGACCATTCCAGACTTTTGGTTTTTTTGTTGGTTTTCTTTGGGGTTTTTTTGGGGTAGGTTGTTTTTGGGTTTTTGGGTTTTTTTATTGTTGTTTGTTTGTTTGTTTGCTTTGTTTTAGTTTTGGGGGTTTTTTTTGGTTGGTTGGTTGGTTTGTGGGGTTTTTGTTCGTTTGTGGGGGAGTTTTTTTGTTGTTTTTGTTTTTTTTGTCACATGCATCAAATGCATTCAAAGAACTCTTGGCTAAAAAGGTCATTTAATTCTAAAACCTACAGCCATCCCAGGTTAGTCTGTTTTTTCCTTCCTTTCCAGCATATCAGAGAGACCACTCTTGTCATCATGACAGAGCTGCACATTGTTTAAACAAATATTTATTGCAAGAAGCAGGTTCTCTCTTGGCTGGCACAGTGAACTATGAAACAATTACTAGGAAGTGATAAACTGTTATCGAAATAATAGTCAATTGGTGCTACAGATGTATTTGTTATTTCAGAGTATCTGAACCACCCCAGCAGGTTTCAAAAGACAGTAACAGAAGAGGCCTTGCAGTAGAGGGTACAGGATAAAATGCACTCTACATAGCTGCTCAATGGAAAAAGGTTTGGTAGATGGAAAAGACAACCTGTACTTTTGGTTCTTCAGCACTGATGTCAATTTTTGCTCCCAGCAGCACATAAAGTCAAATAGACACAGGAAAAATGAAGGGATTCTTGTGATTTGTATCTCATATCAAATGTGTATCCCATATCAAATGTGACCTCTGATGCAAGCACCAGGAACTGAGGTCTGAACTGCACTTTCTGGGGCTACAAGCAAAACAATCCAAGGTCAACCTCCTCAGTAACAGCACAGGACTCTTAGAGGCTGAAAAGGAAGGGCTTCTAAAACTGTGGTGCTGCTCATAGACTGACCCCCACTGTCCTCAGCTCCACAATCAAACATCCTTTATTATACTCCAAAATATGCTCAGAGTCTAAAAACCTTAGATTCTTTTGGGGGTGCTGATAATTTTAAAAAATTACAGAGATGGTCAAATATCCAGATAAGAGTCAACATAATGTTCCAGTCTATCAGTGATCTTACAGCCACAGAAGCGCTCCTAAGCAGCTGGCACAGCTGTGGTCCAGGGCATAACATCAGAACAAGCCCTGAGAAAGGGCTTCATAGGCAGTGGAGGTGACTAATTTTGCTTTCTGGCTCTAGGTTAGCTTTTCTATGCCAGGTTAGCAATACCTAGCCATATATCCATGCTAATCTATGTTAGGTTAGCAACTGCCAACCACAGAGGGAACACAAAGGATGCCTGCAGGACTGGAAGTATTTTTAGTCCTCTTTCCAAAAGCTGTTACAAATGCTTTCTATATTCTCTGAAACACACTTCTCACAGCAAAAAGAAAGATATCATAAAGCTATAGGATAAAATACCTTAGCATTATGGGCTGAATTACATTTTGAGTTGGTTGGGTTTTTTGGTTCTTTTTAGAGAGAAACACAACACTGAGTCAAACCAAAGTTAAACTGCAGTGTCTGTAATGACATTTCCTTTGCTATCAGAATCAAAGGTCATCATGTTGATATTCCACAATAGTCTGTAGCTTTCAAGGCATTTTGAATAATGTAAGAATATGTCTGCATTTGCAGAAGTCTCCTCAAAATATCTAATGACATTGTCAGCACGGGAGGTTAGTCAACATTTCTAACATCTACGCAAAGGTCAAAGAAAATAAAATAACTTGGAGTGCTGAGCCCAAGGGCACTCTCTAAAATACGTTTTGTACACAATCCATCAATTTGTACTTTTTCTTTTCTATTACCCACATAATCACCAGCCCTGTTTCACCATAAATCTGTTGTTCAGAAGGGTTCAAAAATGTCACAGTATTGGTCATCTATGTCAATTGCCCAAGAATGATTTATTTAAATGTTTGGCCAAACAGGTCACCATCCAACGGCACATAATAAATCAGGAAGCACTAGGCAATATTGCTGTTACAATAGGTGTGACTGACAGTGCTGCCAACTATTAAAATTGCCAGGCATTTCCATGAGAACTCCCTGTTTTCAGCTACTTGCAGCTTTGACAAGATGTTCAAGCTGAAGTTTTCTGTGCCAGAGTTCAGCATTTTATTTTGTTCAATGGAAATTTTAGGCAAAGCAGGTCACTTCTTGTGAATGCAGGCCAGGGTACAGTATGTTTTATTTCTGTTAAGAAAAGAATCAAGAATATAGTTTGCTAGAAGATCCAGCACTCTGATGCTCTCAAGAAGCCATCTTGACATTCAACAAGGATGGTGTGCATTTACGACTGTGATCCCAGCTACCCAAACATCACCTTAGATAAGGTCAAGTTACAGGTGGAGGAAAAAGTGTTTCCACTAGAGTTTCTCAGGAGTTACAAGCACTATAACAGTACAATCTGCACCCCATCTGTGTCTGCTGATTGAGCGGTTCTGCTGTCTTACGGTGTAGCTCCCAGCTGCTCTGGGCCAGCCTGAGCTAAGGGACTGATTAAAGACTGAGCCTGGAAGGTGGAAGCTTCTTCTTCTGTCAGATTTTAAAGAAACAGAGCTACTAAAAGAGAGAAAGCAAGAAGGAGGTCTGAAATGTTGCCAGCAGAAACACCCATCAGAGGGGTCTGTAAGCTAGAAAGACACTGACCCAGGACTATTGCAGATGACCTTGCAAGGAGGCTCAGAAGCCACTGAGGACTTTAAAAAACCAATTTTTGCTGACACTTCTGAAGAAAGCTCATCAGGATTGCAGATGCATGATTTAGAGATTAAGTTTTTGTTATAAATTCAAACATAAATTTGATTTGCTGGCCCCTCTGCACAGGGATCAACATCATCTGCACCCCATACCTGACACCCAGAATGGCAAATGATTCATAAGCTGCACCATTATGGAATATGTAGTTATTGATTAAAATAAAATCATATGGAATCCTTTAGAAAGCTGTGGTATCAAATCAGAAACTGAGAATGAAAATGTCCACTTAATAATCAACAATTACAACAAAAAGCGCATTTAGACTGACCACATTAGCAATCCTAGACATATCAATCTCAAAGCACCTGGACAAACTAACAATCATTTAGAGCCCAAGAAGGGCAATGTATTAATTCACTAGTTCAGCCCTCAGAAAGCAACCTCTGAAAAATAAAGTCTATACTCAACAAGATCTACTATTGCAAAGGAAGAAACATCTCCCAAAGCTTGGAAGCTTGTTCATAAAGTGCCTCAGTCTCTGCTTGTAGAAGCATTTAAAGCCCATTAGTGACACTTCTCAAATATACATAGGCAGCTCCAAACTGCACTGACAAGACAGCTGCCTTCCCACAACCAACCAACCCAGCTATGCAGCGTGATGAAGCCCCCAGAAATTTTTTAAAAATCCTAAGAGGAACCAATTGCATTCTCCAGAAAAAGCTATTGCCTCTATGTTTAAAAATATTAATTAGGACCGTGTTAACCCAAATGCTGAATAGCCTTGAAGAACTTGTATATGGATCACACATATACATACACATATGTATATGTATATGGATCCTCACAAGGATCCAGTGATCTGTGGCAGATCTGAATGTCTCATGCCTGAGGATGGACCTCTACAATGCTACTGTAGTTCTCTGATGCTTCTAGAACTGGTTGCAAAAGCTTTCATTGCCCACCAGCAAAACATTTCACAACTGCAGAAACACACACTTCAAATATACAGGAAGAAAATGTTCTATTCCACTTAAGGGACATATAGATCAAACTTACAACAAAACAGTTTAAACAGCCTGTCAAATATTGAGAGGCCGAGGGGCTGCTAAAATTTAGAAAGTAATTTTGGAAATGCATTAAACATCAACAGGCATGCCCAGATTCCAAAAATCAAAGAAAAGAAAAAAAAATCTTCAGAGTACCACTGATGATACCAGCTCTCAAATTTGTCTTTAAATTAGGATTTTGAACGAAAAACCTCCCCTCTCCCTTCCTGTTACAGAAAAGAGTGAATGCTCATGTTTTGTGCATTCTAGGTGCTGGTAGGCAATTTCATGGAATGAGAATTTCATCTGCGCTGAAAATGAAAGGACTAACTTGTGTTGTAACTGCAGTGATATATTTCTAAGCATCAGATGAAAAGCTATTGATAATCAGGTATCAAATAAAGAGATGTAGAGTTAAATAAACAAAAACCTCAATTCTCAAACCACATTTCAACACTCTAAAAGCCTGTGGACTTACCTTCATTTTTCTCTGCCAGGTATAACCAAATATAGTCTTGGCTTTTCCCCTTAATCACAAAGTCAAGCCAAAACTTCAGTTGCCAATTTTGAGGCAATAAATCCAATCCTGATACCATGCCCTTCTGTGGAATCCAGTCAATTTATTCAATGCAGGATACATTATCGGGCCTCTCTGAATCAGAATACTAAGGCACTTCAGTTCTCTTATTTGGTTAAGTTATACTTACCTAAAACTACAAGCTATCAAAATTCATTTCATGCTTGCTACACTCTATTCAAAATGGCCTCTCTCTGCATACATGTCCAGGAAATGTCATTAAAACATCCTGGTTGTTAGGAGTCAGACACAACATGTTAATGAAAAACTGTGTGAAAAGATAACGCTGTGAACAAGTCCCACTTCACACTACACTAGAAGGGGCATATTAATCAAGTTTCAGATGGGATTTAAACTGAAAAAGTAATTGCAGGCACTTATCAGCATTACTCACACCCTTCCTCCTTCTCCTCTCCTCTCATGTTAGATTATAAGTTGTAGAGAACACATCATGGCAGAGCATACAAAACAGGACAAGAACTTCAGCCTAATTGCAACCTTTTGGTCACCACCGCTGGTCCAAACAGAGTGCACCCAGAGGTGGCCATGCACCTCTCCTTCACTGAAACAGGAAGATAATGAACTTCCATTCTCAGACTTTTCTAACCTACACCAGTCTTTAGAAGGAACATTGCTACCTGCCAGAGCCTTCCTTTCTAGCATGAGTTGCCTGCACAACTAAAAAATTCACATGGATCAAAAGGGATGTGTTTAAGGGACAATAAAAGCTCCTTTTTGGGAGCTTCTCTAGCATCCTCAAAGGAATAATTCTCTTCTGAAAAATAACTGATACACTAAAGCAGACATTAAATTACATTATCTGATACCACACATTTACATGCACAAAGCACTAACAAAATTAAAGACAAGAGCATGAAACACTTTTAAAGTCTTTCATTTAAGCAGGGTGACCCTGCTGCAATCAGGTATACATGAAAACTGACGAGTATTCCCTTTCTTTTTCTCAGGATCTGGGGCTGCCATCTTGACAGGGTCCTATCAACATACAAGTTCTGCTTCTCTCTGCTTTTGAAATGCTACACCTCTCTATACACTATACTCCATAGTGTATGCAATGCCCCTTGCTCTTGTTCTTGGATAAATGTGGGCTATTTCCTTCTCTGTAGGACCCATTCTGTATCCCTTACATATGTTGCAAAGCCATTCTTTCTTGTTTGCACACAGGTAACCAACAGCCCCCTTTATGAAGGCATGAATGGCCATTCACTGTACACAAATTTTTCTCAGGTAGCCACAGAAGTAGGCTTATTTCCTACTGAATGGCAAAAATAATTCCATTTCAGAAGAAAGGCTAGTTCTTGATAAAGATCCTGTTTGCATTTCCTTCCTTGTGTCTGTCAGGAGCTGATTACCTAGTATACTGTACAGACCTGCAAAAACATTTTACTTTACTTTCCTTAAAATTCATGTCAAATCATGCACCCTTATGAATGAAAAATACCCTCATTTGTGCTACTGATGCAAAGGATTTCTCAGGGATTTGAAGACAGAAAAACTGCATTAGTACCTAACATGTATTCTTTAGAGCCACATAAGTTTTATAATCATCATCAGTAAGTTAGAATAGTAATTAGAAATTTTTGATGCTTTAATTTTCTTATGGACACATGAAAACAGATGAGTTTGTTAAATGTAATTTAGCATTAATATTGCTATCAGGACTGCTTAATATTCAAAGAGATCCCAAATGTTTGATTTCAAGCATTCTTGTTGATGTTCAAATGAAATCTGTTTAGAAAATGACGCTTCAATTACAATAAAAAAACTCAAATCTTTAAGGTTGCATTTCAGATTTGAATAGCTACCTGGAGGCATCAACCTGTTTGCCAGTGGCTGTTGTGTTACTCACACAGTACCCAGAAGCTGAGTTAGTGTTCAGCAAATCATCCTTTACAGTTTAATGTGTATATGAATAATGCAATAATAAAATTGCTCCTGTTTTTTTTGCCATCAAGTCTCAATCTCTATTTGAATTTCAGAGATTAAGGAAGAATCCTCCATGCTATACACTGCTATGCATTGTGTAGCTGCCCCATTTTCACACAGACACACTGAGAAAAGACAACCTTGCAGCAGAGTCCAGAATTCATGTCAGTAAGATAACAGTATCACCTCAAGTATCACACAAGCATCAATAATGACATTTTCCTATGTGGATTACCTCTTATTTCTGAGTGTTTAGGAAAAGATGGCTGCATATTGTCTTTGCTGTGCCAAGCTGCCCATGAAATTTCTCTGCAGGACTCACTCTCTCTACATACAAAGTTTGGAAGGTGCACCTGGTTCTCATAACAAGCTGCCTTGAATGAGCCAATATTAGTTCCTACTGGGTTTTAATTCCAAGAATACTTATTCTTAGATGACGTGGATGATCATGGGACAGACAATAACTTCTGCTTGGTTTCTTTGTCTTCATCCTTCCATTCCACCTTTTCCAGTGCTGTACTTCAATTTGTTTCAATTTAAGGAATCCATGGGGAGCGATGATCCTCTGCTCTAATGCATTTCCTGCAGCCTCCAAATAAAGTGTACTTTTATTTACACTTCTGATTGCCAAAAGAATGACTCTTGTTCTTCCCTGTCATGCACTCTGAGGAAGTCGTGGCTTTACAAGACTGACACCAAATAATTGCTCCAGTGATCTGCTACTTTAGTCACTTGGAGTCCATGACTCCCATTTTTACCCCTCAGTTTTAGGAACGCAGCAGAGAACAGCTATCTGAAAAGTACCATTCCTGTTTCACAGTTTTTCAATTATTTAATGTCAGGCTCCCTCCCCAGTCTGCCAGAAACATGCTGCTAGGTTAGCTACAGAATACACATGAATTCTTTCCAACTGGAGAGATAAACAAGGAGTGATAATACTCAGCAGGATCTTTCTCCTGTATGCAGTTACAGTGTTTGGAGACTATTCAAATGTCTGAGAGGGTACTGGACTGTTTCAGATAGTGATAGACAGATTTATCTATAGTTCCAGCCAAGCATTATTTGGGGACCTTTTTTAATTCGTTTTTAAGAACTGAAGACATGAATATTAATTAGCCCTAAGAAACCACCAGCCTCATGTATCAGGAGAAAGCAGCATAATACGGTTTTCTCATGCATCTGGAGGGGATCAGATTTATTTCCTTATTTACTGTGTTTCTATAGTAAAGGTTTTTTGACCTGCTATAAAAGATACGGTTTTTACAGAATGCCCCATGCGACAGGGATATAAATCAACTCTTTTTGTATGTCTCTATTATGATACAATAAAATATGTGAACCTTCTGAAAAAAAAAAGTAAAAGACAGCATCTCTCCTGCTGATAATTATATCATCTCCTGCCCTGGGGTATCTTTTACCATAACTACTTTTTCCAAATTCATCCAGTAAAAGGAAAACTCTGTCCTGTTAGGATGACAAAAGTCTCACAATGAAAACATCTTTATTAAACTCCAGGGTAGAGGTAGAGTACCTCCCTGTAAAAATTAAATACTGATTAAGCAAACTGTCAACAACCTGATTACATAACAGAACAGATTACCCACACAAGAGTAGGGTGTCTTGCTCAGGCTTTCCCACATAGCTGTCAGCACAACACATTCATTACAGACCCACTGAAAACCAGCAAATCTGTATAAACTGAACATGATGACAGCACTGCAAAATTCAAAAGGTGCACAAATCAAGGCTGAAAACTAAACCTTGCTTCTTTGTATGTACACATCACAAGGCAGAATGACCACATAAGAGTGCATTAAAACACAGTCAGAGCAGTAGGCCAGTCACACATCTCCTTTCTCAATTCTATAGAATCATTGAACAGCTCCCACTCAGATCTATGGTCCAATTCATCCTATGTGCACTCAGCAGTAAGGAACCACAGATGTCCATCAATTCCTGTCATTCTGCTATGCCTCAGTAAAAATGGACAAAGGAGTTCATCTCTTCTCGCTTTCTAGCTTCTCACACAGGTGTACAGACAATGGCAGACACTTTCTTTTAGATTCTAGTCTGACACACTCATTTTACCTTTGTGCTCTGACACTTTAACTCCAGGATCTCCATCTGTTCCTTCTCTTCCTTACTCGGCTAAAAAGCATCTCTGTTTTATTAATGTATCTGTCTGACCTAAATTCTCCCCAACACCTGTCTGCCTTTCTAATCTCAAAATTTAAAGAACACCCAATTACCGTTTTCTCTGCCAGAAGTTGCACCCTGGCTAAATGAGAAGTTATCCAAATTTGACAGGCAACAGAAAGAAGCAAAATCTTACAGATCTGTCATTTAAAACAAATGCAATTCCATTTTTTCAAAATTAGAAATATGTTTGATGAACACATTTTTATTTCTTCCACTGTTCACGTCCTCAACCCCAAACAGCATTTTAAAATATTTGCTTCAGAAAAAGCTGTAAAGGTCAGAAGAAAATAGGCAGGATGACTCTAGAGGTGAGTTCATAACACAAAGAATAATTGTATTTAAAGCTAAATAATTTAGAAAAGCATCAGTCCAAAAGTAAATATTTTGACTTCACCAATTTAGATAAAAGGTAATGCCTATGTTGGCATTAGGTTATCTCTTCCCTGATCAGCTTTCTACCCTAGGAAAAGTCATGTGAGTGACCCTACCCCTTCAGTTCCTTCATCTGCAGATGCTGTACTCTTTTTCTCACTCTCTATTTGGTAGCAGTACAAAACATGAAGCTGTCAAAGACTCTGGTTACAGTTACCCTAAGGAACACAGCTGTGACTGGCTTGTTTTCTGAAATACAATAAGAAAAGTAGTCTCAAGTTTTCTTTGATGGAGAATCTGCTAACACAAAGAAGAAGAGACTTTCCAGCCAGACATACTGCATATAATAGCACCACAAAGAGCCTGATTCTGTAAGCACAAAACACTTCCCAACACACCACTAAATATAACATCAAAGCAATAAAAAATTGCATTGAAGTGCTAAGCACTGAGGCAGCAAATACCTCCCTCATGATCAGTACTCTAGCTCTGTATCATTTGACAAAGTCTCAAAACTCAGCACATGTTAATGGGTCATAAATACCCAGCTGCTCAGGGACAGCGACTTTGCCTTGTGTGCAAGCTGTTTCTACAAAATGTCCACAAAAATGTATAAAGGCCTACTCAAATGTCTGGGAAACAGCAGTGCACAAAGCTGTTTGCCATCTACACAGAGGACAGAAGGAGGTCAAATTCGAACCATCACCAGAGAGAAGCAGTGGAGAAGTGCCTGGCAGTACTTTGAGGAAGAAGGGAAAAGCTTTCTCTAGTCCTGCAAAGATAAACAAGCAGCAAGGAAAAATGCAGAGGTGAGGTTAAAGATCCTGCTGATCTGCTAAGTGACTGCAAGGTGGGGAGGAAAGAAAATGAAAACTTCTCTGGGATTCTTCAGGTTCTCTCCACAATTAGGATCACAGCTCTGCACACAGAGCTCCAGAGGCTATTGGTTGCTCTCTCCTCACAATACTTGCTTCAGTAGTATTCTGGGGTCTTAAGTGTTTTTCTTTGAAAGATATCACCCAAAGATATACAAAGAAATGACAACCTTGATATTCTTAAAGCATTCAGAACAGAATGATAGGACAGAACTGATACTGAAATCTGATTTTTAAGCATGCTATTTGTATGCAGTCCTCCAGTTTGGTTTAAGAATATTTGAAAGTCAGTGTTAAAGGTGCTGACTCACAGGTTGTCACATAATTGATAGTGAATTGTTTTAAATAAATGTAATAATGAACTGCAAAGTAAGACTTCCTACTCTCCTTGCTTTTATAAAACCATCTTTACCACTAATAGAGGCTGCTACAAGTCATACCTTTAATAGGAAAGACATAAATACTAATACATACATAAGGCTTTTTAAAAACCCTCTCAAGTGTTACAGAGAGGGAAAAAAAAACACCCAAACAATCCATGAAGATTCATGAACGTTTCATTCTTGTGAAACCACGAATTTCAGAGTAGGGAAATTATTTTTGCTCTACTGTCTAAGTCAAAATCATTTGAATATCACAGCAAAGAGTGAATATAGCTCCTCCACTGTTAATATCTTTCTGCATCCTCTATAATGGATCATGAGGACATATCAGCTTTGAAAATAATTCAAGAAACACATTCTTCTTTTTTCTCTATTATACAATGCAAGCCTGCTTACTAAAACCTTATACTTAAAATCCATTCATTAAGTAGGCAGGAGATCAGGAACTGAGTTAACAAATGTCTTAAGATTCAAATACTTGTAATTAAAAGTAAGTTTTATAAATAATTCCTGAAAACTGTGTTTTTCAAAAAAACAGCCTCTGAGTTTTTCTGCTTTAGTGTTTTCCTCTCAGACTGACATTCCTATAATATAAACACCTTGTTCCAAAACATCATACCAATGCCTTCTGCAACTTTAGCACTACCATACCTCAGGTTACAGTAAGATCTGATGCAACCAAGACCAACCTGTAACAAGGACAACTGTGCCTCATCAGTCTATAATAGCTCTATAAGTTCATAAATAAAACAGTGAATAAAGGAGAACTAGATGACATTTGTTGATACAAGATGAATCGAGTTTATCCTTGGCCATTACAGCTGGCAAAGCAAAATAAAGATACAAACAGTAGGCTGTTTGGGAATAGCAGATGGTGTAACATGAATATTGTTATCCCCACCACAGTTTGATTGTTATGCCTGAGGTATGATAGACAATTTAGATAACTGAACTGCTTAAAATGCTACCCATTGACAAAGATTGGGATTTTACTCTTTGCTAAATCAATGAATTGTGAAATTTACTTGACAACATATTTGTGTGATTGATGAATGTGTTGGAAAAGGAGACTCTATTCATGCATCCCGTATCAAAAGATTCCTTAGTCATTCTCAACATTATGAAGAAGCCACTGAAATGACAAAGACTGAAGGCAGCAAGTTAAACATTTCATACAGATGGGAACAATGACTGGAATGACATGTCCTCAGAAAGCAACACAAGATACGTAAGGAGCCGACAGCAGAGCACCCTGGACAACCTCCAGTAGGTACAGGAGCCTTAAAGTTCTCCTAAGTCTAAATACAAACTAGGTACCAGTAAAGATCTTTAGGTGTCAGAGTAGACAAGACAGTGCAAGATGAGACAGCAACAAATGCTCCTAGTGCATCCATCTAAAAAGGCCTTGTAAAACAAAACATTGTCATTTTCCTCTTGTTGCATGACAAGAAGTAGTACATGACCAAATATTTGCATCTAAGAGCGCAAATGAATTAACTTTTTTTGATGGTGAACCCTACCACCAACTGAAGATACATTACCTTCAGTTACTAAACAAATCAGTGACTCTATAATAATTTTGTCCTCCAAAGGGCTCCCCCATATTTAAACAGATCTATAGATACAAATAAATATCCTTTAGCCTGTAAAGCACCTCTGTAAATCCAGTAGGTTCAGTCTGACATTTCTCATCTTGCATTTCGGAGCAAAAAACAGGGCTTACTCAAGAATGCTGGTGGGTACGAAAAAAATACACCTCCTTGAAGTAGAGAGACAAAGCTTTTCATTTCAGCACTCAAGGGACTTTATTCAGCTGAGAACCAGGGAATGCTAAATAGGGTGGTCCTCCTAGATGTTATTCCTGTATTAACTGTACTAGAAGTACACTAGAAGTACAGATACTGGCATTAACAGGGACTAGGCTTGCTCAGGCACCAGAGACCATGAAATCTTATCGGTTTGCTGCTTTATCTAAGGCAATTAGCTTTGTTGAGAGGCAAAGTTTATTAGCTCAAAGTAATGCTTTGCTTACAACACCAAATTGCTTCTAAGACTTCACATGTTACATCTGCAGAGAGCTGACAAACTGCATGAATATAAACCTACTCAGGAAGCACAATGCTACAAGATTGAGGCTGACCTCGGAGGATACGCACAATCATAACTATTTTCAAAGTACCCACACACCAAGAATGCAAAGAGGCTGACAACAAGACAAAAAAATGGAGCTGGCTTTAGATTAACAAAATGGCAAGGAGCTACACACTGACAGTGTCCAAAGAAAAAAAAAATTATTTTTTTTTCAGTTTTATTTTTCTGTCAGCTAAGTCATATGTATATACACACATACAACCCAACAGGCACAGATTAAGACAGCTAAATAGTCAAACCTGATATATATATATAGCTAATGTTTGTACCGTTTTAAAGAGTTTGCAGGTTTTTCTGTCCTGTAAAAGTTAAGAGAAATGCATGAATTCTTCCTTCTCTACTCCATGATTTCTATCAGTGTCATTCAAAGGTGACCTGAAGAGATTTGATGTATTTCTTGTAACTGTGAAAGCTAGACTGTATTAATGACAAGGCTTTTCATTGATTTACATCTGACCTCAAGTTTACTAAATAACACAGAATAAATGTATTGCATGAGGCTTTGCACACAACAGCAGCAAACAGGGTTCAAGCTATCTGCAAGAGCAGATTATAAGGGAGAGGAAAAATGAAAAGAAGTCAAGAGTTCTCACTCCCTTCTCTTGTCAGCTGGTTGCCAATCCCTACTTCAAATAAATATATTTTACGTACTTACAAAGGAACAACACATAACAGACTATACCCTTTTAATTACCTCATTTTTTTTACTATTATTAAGTAAGAATTGTCACTAATGAACATTTTCTTGATTCCTCATATTGCATTCTACAGACAGGATTGTGAGGTGGCACTACCTGTGACGACAGCAAAGATGAGCTACAAGCATTTCTTGAGCTTTAGTAAGCCATACATGATTTAATGCCGTATGTTGCTCACAAAACAGTTTTTGAATTATTACAATGAGTACCTTTTTATAGCTCAGATTTAGATGAGAAAAGTGTTGGGTGGCTCAGAGGGTTAAATAAATAAATAAATAAATATTGTTTACTGCTTCTATACATACGTGACCTTCTTGTCCCACCACTTCTCTTGCTTCTTTTCCTTGACCTTCAGCTGCTCTGTGACATCATTCTGAGCTTCAGACACCTTCTTTGTGCTGAAGGTGGAACATGTAACCTTGGAAATAAAACCTAAGGACAAAGAAGCCCTACATCTTAGTGCATTTCTGCAGCTTTCTTTAAAATATATGTAAAGCAGGAAGGAAAAACAGTCACCTTTGTGTTTTGAAAAGTGTCACACCTGACCCAAAGCATCAAGCATGAATAATTTTCCCTCTGATTAAAGGCAAGGAACTTAAAGTCAAGAAAATAAAAACTGAACACTTCTTCCTTGCAAGAGCCCTAAAAGCATTATTGCTACTAATCCAATTATTCTCTGATTTTAAAAAATGCTGCTATTGGCCACTCCATATTTAAATTGTAATTCATAGCCTCTTGCCTCCTAAAATTTTTGTTACACACCTGTATCAGTTTAAAAATATCAGATCTGGAAAAAAGGCATGCAATATGTGATTTGTACTGCAGCAGACATAGGGCAGCTGCTACAATTCCAGTTTGTTGCAGAGGATTTTGCCTGCATTTATATTGCATTATTACCTTCTGTCATGAGATTGTGGTTGAATATCTTATCCAGGCTCTAACACATCTTCAGCTGCTCCCCAAAGAGCAGCCTTAACAACCCATTCCACAACATCTGTCAGCCTCATAGACTGGAATGACCATGTTTTCAGCACTCAGCCTTGCAATCACATCTGCTGGGAACAGCTGTCTGAACTGAAAGCCATTGCTTGTTTTCTGAAGAGCACCTTAGGACTTTTGAAACCTTCTCAAGAGAGCAGAAGACTACTGATGATGATGATGAACATCCATCCTCCTGGCCATTACAAAGTTTTCCTCCCATTGCCAGTATCCTAGTGGACAAAATAGTGAGAGAATTCCTAAACAGCCTGTCAGCATAACCTCTACAGATTAGACATACACAGGAACACCTTACAAACAGCAAAAGTTTACATATGCAGGAATCTTGAATGCAAAGTCACATTCCTGTAATACTAGACAAAAAAAAACTATCCCTCTCTCCCTCTCCTACCCAGGGAACACCTGTACAGTAATTTCCTGTACTAGATTTTTTTGCTGCTCTTTGAATGCAGGTTGTACTACATAAAGACTTCAGGAGGAGACAGAGAGGATGTTCCCACATCCACCCACGTCATGAGTTAAGCTAATAAGGAAAAAAAACCAAAACAACAAGCTACAGGACTGTGGTACACCATGGGATACATAGCCCTATCAGGAAGCCCAGTCAATGGCAAACACAAGCACAGAAAACCTGGCTAATAAAAAAAAGCATCATGATAGCAATTCCAGCAGAAAAATATCTTTTGGCTTAGCTACTTTCATTTTCATTTCATTTTCTTCAAAAGACAGGACTGTTTTAGATATTTTTCCTGAGTAAAAATCAGTTACTGAATAACTCCAGGAAAAATATCAAAAATGCTGCTATTTTTTCACTGAGCCCCACTCTTATCAGTAGATACATGAATTACCAATTTACTGAACCCCACATTCTGGCTAGGATGCTCCAAATTCCAAAGCACTAGCATGAAAGTAGATACTAATATTGCCTCAACAATTGATTTTAAAAAAAACAATGTTGTACATGTGCCAATCTCTCATCTGACAAGGGATGAGGTAGAAAGAGGTAAAACTGGAAATTCACTCTATAAAGCAAACATTCTTAAACTTGGTAGAGTAGGAATTGGGGGCTTTCTGAGCAGTCAATCAACTAAAAATGGTGAAATTTTCTGACAGTATTCAGGGAATACCTAAATCCCAAAGTGAGGAACTTGGCTTCAGCAGGGAACTGTAAATATATTGACAAAGTTTATCTCCTTTTGTGGGGGGTGAAGGGGTAAATATGAATTTTTTTTAGTACCAATTGTTTTAATCCTTTTGAGAGCTGATAACACAATGAAGGGCTCACATGATCTGAGAGCTAAGAGAACATGTTCTTTGACTTCCAACAGAACATAAGATCTGTTAAGAATAATAGAAAAACTAAACCAGACTCTTGATGCCAATAGTAAAAGGGTTGAACACAAATCATTCCCTTGGAAAATCAATAAAGATACAAAACATAAGAGCTATTCCAGGAAATGGCATGACAGCTATGGATGGTGCACCCTCCTCCAGGCTTTGAGAAACGTCTCACAACCTGGCAAGCAGTCAGGGGTACAGCAAGACCCTCAGCTACTAAAATGAGGTTATAGGTACCAAGACAATCAGTATGATGAGGGTATAACTGCTGAGTCCACTTGAAGAATTCCAAACCCAGCCTCACACACCAGAGCTGCATTTCTGTTGCTATAGGATGAACCTTACACTATGTTTGCTTCTGCTCAGCTCCAAGAACCAAGGGGTAAGGCAAATCCCTGATCCTCAGTTGAAATTCTATGGAGTTAGGACTACTCACATTCCTAGAAGAACAACTTCCTGAGCCTCACAATCACTCCACACAAGCTTAGAAAAGCTTGTAGGAATTCATAATGCTGCCTTAGAGACTTGAGAGAGCAGACAGATAAATGAGGAGAGCAGAAACATGTATGCTCTCATCTAGAAAAGTTTTAAGCCATTCTTTAATATATAAACATGTAATAGCAGTTCTTGATCTTAATTAGGTCTAGCCATCACACAGAAAGGGGAAAAGTCAGATCCATGCTGCTCTTGGGAATTTGCAGGAGCATTAAGCTGGAAACATTATCTGCACATGCAACAGCACTCAGCCTGCTCCTCTCAAGCACCTCACAACACTTGTGCATGACACCAACCAGCAACTTCTTAGTGACACTAGGTTTCATCTGCTCAAAATTATGACATCAAGATTCACACATTAACGAGAAGCTTTTATTTTCTTCTGTTTGAAATAATTATATAAACTGCACTGAACTTCATACTCATAAGTAAATGTTCAAAGCCACAACAGAGATACATTTCATGATGCAAAAGAGGGAACAAAAAGGAAAATAAGAAGAATCTGATGTTATTCATATCTTGTGATTTCAGCCCACTCTATTGAGCTCGAGGTATTCAAATATTTATTGTCACCAACATTATGTTGACAGGAGTTTCCATTATAATTGCCATTAAGTTCTTATTGTTTCCAAAGACAAAACCTTAAAATAAACTTTTCATGTTCAAAGATCTCCAGAACTGGCTAAAACCCATCTTCCCATAGTAATCTCCAGAGTACTAAAACCCATGTCTACCTCAAAAACAGACAGCTTGCTTCACAGATGCACTTGTTTTAAGATACTTTGACAGTCATATCATGCCGGTAGTAATGCATGGCGTGTCTGAGAAAGCTAGAGATAAACCATTGGCCTAAACTCAAAACAATCCTCCAAGACCATCTCAGGAGGGAGGGAGGGAGGGAGGGAGGGAGTTACTAGCTTGGCACACCTATGCTGCAGTTCATGTCCAGCTGGTTCAGCTATTAAAGTACTCAAGTTAGCCACGTAAGGGGCATCCATCTTGCACTACTTCCCCAGAATTAGCCACATCCCAGGAAAATCCAGAGCTTTAGTCATGTTAGGGCACTAAGGACTGCTTACATTAGGCAGAAAAGGATGAATTATGTCTTCACACTTCCATCTATATTGTGTTACTCTGCTTTCATGTACAATCTCTTTGTAGCAGAGCCTCACTTCACAGAATTAGTATTTTTTCCCTTACCATGGACTTGCCAAAGACAGTTTGGAAGAGGTCTCCTAGTGCACTCAGAATTTCTTAAACTCACTTTATTCCACCTTCACACACAACAAGACACCTTTACCCATTAAAATTTGCCATGCATTTATGCACATGAACAAGCTTTAAATAAGCAGCTTTCTCAGGTTGATCATCACCTTTCCTATTAGTTCTCCTTTTCTCCATCAAGTAATAAGAAATTCTGAGAGATATATTTTCTTTCAGATGGGCTCAATATCAAACAGAATAGAGCAGTGGAGAAAGCATACACATTATGAAATTTGGCAAAGTCTGAAAAATTCCTGTTTATGGAGGAACTTAACAGAAGTTCATCTGAGTAATATAAATTACAGAAGGGTTCGCTAGCAAAATCACTGGAATTAGTTGGTTGTTTATTTGGTTGGGGATTTTTTAATCTTTCAATATATTCCTGAGAGGGAACCATATCAACTGGGGACATGAGATACAGAGTTGGTAAATATTGTAACAATTAACTTTGCATTTATCTGATTACTTGTGGTGTCTCTTTTCCTGTGGGCACAGAGGAAACAGCAAAGGATAAAGGATGGCTCATTTGTTTCTTCTCATTGCCCTCCACATCCTCCTCTATCTGTTGAAGGCTGCTGAGCTACTGCCCCAGATACAACAGCAGTGTGGTTCAATAGATCTCATAAACAGAGGGTATGCAGGCAGTGTTCTGCAGCAGCAACATCAGAGCTCCCTGCTCCCATCTCTCCCCACAGGCTAGGAGTGCATCAGTCCTCTAACCTACATTGCTTTTGCTGGTCTGGCAGCCTGTCTGCTGCCTTGCTTTCTGTAGGCATTAGAACAACGCAGGATTTCTTGAATATTCAGAGAACCACCAAAAAAATATCTGGGAGCTTAACCAAGCTTAATCCCCGCCTCAGGGAAGACCACTAGACGAAAACCATTCATGACAGTTTTACCTCACCTCTTCTTATCAGCCTCCAATGAGGCAGTCACACCTTTCCTAGGCAACCTAATCCATCAATGAGCTCTCTTTGTGGTTACTTTTCTCAAATAAGCCTAGAAAATCTCTTGTGTTACAACGTGGCCATGTTACTTCTTACAGTGTTCAGCACAGACATAGAGAACAAATAGTTCTTTCCTCTTATTGTCATTTTCATATTCCAGTCTTCTTCTGATTAAGTTTGGTCTTGAGAGCAAAATCTCTCAGGTCTCCCTGGCTGATTATGCTATAGATTCTACACCTTTTTCTTTGGGCTCAGAGTCCCAAACAGGACATCACACTAAACAGAAAATATAACAATGCTAACTGTTAGGATTATATATGCCTTACATATATACTTCCTGTCTCTGATTCTGCTTGCCAGTGAGAGCATCATGGTTTGGCAGCAGTCATGAAATTATACACTATTTTTTAAAAAGCCTGTTCTTGCCAATGGGAAATCTGAGGGAAGAAAATGCAGGTTAGAGGATAAGTTCTATGTTATACCACCAAAGTTCAGAGACTGAAAAAGCAGAGCTTAAACTTACAGAAAATTACCACTATCTTCTTGTTCTTTGACAACTGTAAACAGACCGAGCATCTTAGCTTTACATTTCAGCCTCTTTACTTGCTATATCAACCAAGAACATTGCTTATGCTTCTCTTGCTGCTTCTAAAAACAAAGCAGCTTAGCTGTGAAAGCCCAGTGCCACAGCATGACCATCTCTTCTCAAGCATGGTCAAAATTAGTGAAGTGCCTTGATATGAACAGTTCCCAGTTTCTCAGCCTCTCCCAGCTTGCTGAGAATTGTTGGCAGCAGTGAAGTAACAAGTGGAATAGACACCTTACGTTGTAACAGAGGGAGACCAGCCATCACTTCTGGAACACAGATCATCAAGGTTATATGCCAGGGCAAACAAAGAGTCTACTGAATGTTTTTCCTGTTCTGTACCTCCTGATCCAGAGCACTGTACAGCACTAGTGGCCAAAACCATGTCATCTAAAACTAAGGTCTTAGAGGTAATGAGAAATAGTATCTTACGGGTAATAAGGAATAACCTGAATGGCTTTACAGAACTGTAACACCTCCACCTGCAGTGCTTTCCCTCTGCCAGGTAGAAGGGCTTCCATCCTGCCTTTCCTTTCAGTTGTGCTTTCAGCCTTCATAAAATAGAATCATAAAATATTCGGAGTTGGAAAGGACCCATCAGGATCATCAATCCAAGCAGTATCCTTTCTCTGCTCCAGGCAGGCTGGGACAGCAACCCCATCTCATCTTTTCTCAGGCCTGCTGACAAGAACCTGCTTCCTCCAGCTGAGCCCTTGATGATTCCAGAGACAATTGATGAGCCCCAGACAAGGCACTGGCTGACCCTCTCAGCTACAATTTGAGAGTTAAGGTTCTCAGACCTCCAGGTTTCTGCAAATCCTGAAAATTAGTAGATGACCAAGTGCTTCTAGGGCTAGTTTGGGAAGGTTAGTCCACACTCTAGAAGAGTATATACTAGGACTTATATTAATTTGTATGCTATATATTGCACTCTAGAGCTCATGTTTATTCCCATATATGTGAGACCCAAACCACCTTTCCTGTCCATCTCAAAGAATAGCAGAACAAATACTTAAAAGTGTAGAAATATAGCACTTCCACAGATCCATCAAGCAAAAGTGAAAGTATATGAATAATTTATTAGGGGGCTGAAAGGGAAAAATTACATTTGAAGTAATTCTCTGTCACCTTAAATACTGCAGAAACAGAAAAATTTGCTGCCATGTCCCCAGACTTGGGAGTTCAACTAGTTGGCCTGTCCAGACTCCAGTACAATTAGCAACTAGCAACCTCTTCACAGATATCTTCCCAATATTTTCAAGTATCTTTTGCCTTCTTTTTAATTTCCCATCCTTAACTGTTGTTGTTCACTATTAAATAGCAGTTTTGATTTACACTGGAAGCAACTGAACTATCAGTGGAATACCTTTATATATTGCATATTATACATATTACTATGCATTACTGTTTCTTCCAAGGAGCATCTGTTAATTAAGACATGAATTTTTGTGAGTAAATGCTGCTGCATTTTGGGGTGTGTATATGTGTCCTATATAGAGACACATGCATGTTTGCATGTGTGTTCTACATAGGCAGAAGTATATAACACACATACACAATGTATATGTAACAAAAATGTAAATGGGCTTAAGCTAGAAAAATTCATCAAGGAAAGAAATTATCAGCTGTAAGAAACACAGAGATGATACTGCTATAAGCAAAAATGATATTGGGCCTTAACTATCACTGGTAACCAGGAATTTAACAGTCTCTGTTAATAGGCCACAAAATGTGTGTGAACTCTTCTCACGCCACTTAGTCCATGACTCCTACATCATATCCCAAGCAAAGGGCACCACATCAGTTTTAAGAAAGTTTCCTGAGTTCTGTGGGTTTTTGGTGAAATGACTGCAGAGAAAAATCCCTATAGGGTGGAGCTTGGGGCACTCAGCAGGAAGCCTGGCTTGCAGTCCATTTTTCCCTGCAGTCAGCAAGCTTAAAGCGCTTGCACAGAAGCAACTCTTATTTGATTCAGCAGCTGCTGCACCCTAAAAATGTTATAGACCTAGAATAAGGTACTGTTTACTGTTCAGGGAGTGAAATTACAAAAAAGCCTTCTCAGGCATTGAGAGAAACCCACTGTGATGAGGAAAACATTTTGCTCAGATAGAGCAGGACAACACAAACCTTACTGGCTCTGCCAGTGCAGTTCTGATTTTTTGATATAAGGTTTGAAAACCTACCTTCTAGTTTTCAGCTTTCTTAGTTCACTTGCCTGACAACAGCATGCACTTGCCTTTATTTTATTTTTTTTTTGCCATGGGAGAAGATAAGTTGACATTGTTTAAAGTAACATTTACCAACACTGTAGGCACTTAAAAGCACCAAAATACACAGCCTGACTGAGCTTTAATGCAGCTAAAGTGGATACGGATTTAAATTTTAAATTATGTTTTAAGTTGAATTCTGTTACATAAATTCCTCACTGCAGGGAAACTTTTTACATGAGAAACCTTTCAAGAGAAGAGGATTTCTGTACTTGTGTAAGAAAAAAATGATATATAGAACACAGTTTAGTGGGGATCCAAACAATAAAAAAGATTGCAAACATCAAGAGGAGATTATGCTTAATTTGAATTGTTGTATGATGAATAAGCTTTCAAGATTTTGAACTACTCAAAGGCTAATTTGATGTCTTTTTGTCTGATAAAAAAAAAGAAAATATGTAGTAAAACACTTAAAAATTCTAAACCGCATAAGCAGGGCTCCCTGCAGATTTGACATAACAGAAAATAGGTTCATTATGTGTGTTTTATACCTCTAAATCAACATGCCACTCTGAGTATTTTAGACAAGTGAAATAAGGAAAGAAAACATAGAAAAAAGAAATGGTAAATACTAACACACACAAATTTTGCCTCTTGGATTTGCATCACTTCCATTACAGAAGTGATAGATATTGCTCTGATTTTAACACATCTGTATAAATGAGAGAAATCATGAGAAAAAAACCCCAGAATTGTTATAACATGGGTCAGGTTTCAGTGATCTTTTCAATTAAGTTTTAGCAAATGTTTCTCAGTAACTGAAAGATTTTTTGCTCTAAGGTCAATTGTAATGGAGTTTTTAAGGTCAGTTCCCCTCCTTTAGAATTAATCCTAATTTTCACCCACTGAAAAATCATCAGGAAGAAAGCCATTTCCAAACACTTAAGTATATTTATTACTCTCATTTCCACCATGATTATGCAGATAACTGACTGGAATAAACCAATTCACTGCATATTCTAACAAGGGTGCTGTTACTCCACTTCAGCAGAATGACCTACACTGGCAACCTGCCTGCAAACAGTGGTGAATTTCCATAAAAGCCAGAAGATTGCTGTGGCCACCTTTTTAGCATAAAGATGCAGCCTATAAAAGGTACAAGCCCCAGAATGCATAGCCTAAGATCCAAATCTGTGTGCAACATTTGGTCCAAGCTTGGCTTGCCAAACACACGTGTTTTCATTTCCTCTGATTCTTCAAATGCAGTAAGTGATAAGAACACAGAATCATAGAATTGTTTAGGCTGGAAAAGACCTTTAGGACCATTGAGTCCAACTGTTAACCCAGCACTGGCAAGTTCACTTCTAAACCATGCCCCCAAGTGCCCCATCTACACTTCCCTGGGCAACGAGGGCCAAAGCTTGGTAACCCTTTCCATGAACAAGTTGTTCCTAGTATCTGTTGCAGAGTGGGTGGCTGCAACAAATCTTTTGGTCCCCTGACTTCAGGGTAGAGGGTGGTGAAAATAAAGAGGGATGGGCACAATTGTGTGACCCGAAGAGTAAAGATCTTTAATAAGCAAAATAACAAATGCATAAACTGGACAACATATGGGGATGTACACAAAAGGTAAGGGCCAGGGGGTTACAGTAACTGATATAAACTAAGGTGGGGGCAGAGTCTGAGGAGAAAGGACAAATAAAAATTGGGGTTTAGGAATATGTAAAATAATGCACCAAATCTTAACCAGTGATAACAAAGAAACTGTAGAACTTTCTGGCAACATTTACATAAAACTAAACAGGGGCAATGTGGGTAATGCTTTACTCTCCACAGATATGAGGGGTTTTCCAATGGCCTTCAGTCAAGGTTTTTACTGACCCCCAACAAGTATCCTAGCTGAACCCTCCTTGGTATAACTTGAGGCTATGTTTTCTTGTCCTATCACTTGTTATTTTGGAGAAGAGATTGACCCTCACTTGGCTACAGCCTCCTTTCAGGGGGTTGTAGGGAGCAATATGGTCCCCCCTGTGCATTCTTCTCTCCAGGATAAACACCCCCAGCTCCCTCAACCTCTCCTCAGCACACTTGTGCTCCAGACCCTTCACCAGACCCGGTGCCCTTCACTGAAGCACCTCAATATCTTTCTTGTATTGAGGGACCCAGAACAACTGAACACAGAGTTCCAGGTGCAGCCTTATCACTGCTGAGTACAGGCCCATGACGAGTGTCATTGTCCTGCTGGGTGCACTATTTCTGATACAGGCAGGATGCCACTGGCCTTCTTGGCTACCTGGGCACATGCTGACATTTCTCTTTGGATTATGAGGGCTCCATTCTGCTCCCTGTCTCTGTCTTCCATCTCAAGAGGGCTGGGTACCCAGAAAGCAATTGGTCTTATTATTAAAGGCTAAGACAAAGAAGGCATTAATTTCCTCAGCTTTTATCGCTATGTTTCCAGCCACACGCGATAAAGGATGGAGATTCTCTTTACACCTCATTCTGTGGCTGATGTGTTTACAGAAACATTTTACTGTCTTTTACAGCAGTAGCCAGATTCTCATTCTAGTAGGGCTTTAGCCCTTCTAATTTTCTCCCTGCATTACTTCACAACATCCTTGTATTCCTCCTGAGTTGCCTGGCCCTTCTTTGAAGAATTATAATCTCTCCTTTTTTTCCTGAGTTCCAGTCAGAAAGAGCACCCAGTTCTTGTCTGCTACAAGGACAGAACTGGGTCCTTCCTGTCTGGTTGGTTGGCTTGATCTCTGAACCCTCACTGTGTCACAAGCAGAGACAAAGTAGTTTGACTTGTAAGAAAAAAGGTAATTAGGCAGGTCAGTTCAGAAAACAAAATTATCATTCTATTTCAGTGGAATTTGCTGCTTGAGGTAATTATCCCTTCAAGATCTGAACTGTTGTGCCCTAATGCATTCAAATAAACCCACCCAAGAACCAAGAAAGAAAACTTCACATTTCTGTACTAGAATGATTCAAAAATACTTGAGGTCAGAGACATCTGAAAATTAAGGAAGCAAAATTGCATACATACCTTGCACCTCTAAACATCTCCTATCTTACAGACCAAAGGCTTTGGCTAATTATGCACTAAGCATAATATCTTTATTAGTCAGCAGGGTAAACAGCTAAATAATTCATGTTAGCATAAGCCAAACCCTCCCAGTCACTGGCAATGTTACACAACTGAAAGGAGGCAGGAGGGACACTTCTTGAAAACACATTGTGATTCTGGGATTCAGCCTCAAACAAAACAGGGAAATGAAAAGCCACTTCAAAATTAATCTCACAACAAGTGTTCCTGGCAAAAATTATTTCTACTGTACGTCATGGCAATGGAGCCAGGGAAAAAGTAAACGAAAATGTACAAATTGTTTGTTCCTGTATGAGGTATGAGAGAATAAATATTGCACACTTAATACACATTATATTTTGAGAATGATTGTTAAAGAAAACATTAATCAGATCTCTTTCCAGTCACATTCAGGCTGTGAAGTGTTTTATGCAGAATTACTATATATTTAAAAGCCAGGCAATTCAATAGGACTTTCAAAATTTAAAGTTTTCTGTACTTCATGTTCCATTATTACAAACTAGTGTGTGAGTGCTACAAGCAGAAATGTTGTATTCATGAACAGCAGCATTATAAGGTAACTGAAACATAAAAACCAGACAGATTCAGGGATTTTTGGAGATGGAAAGGGACTGTAAAAACATCTAAGCTTAATCATGCACCATTACATGACAAAAATCAAGGTATTTTAGGGTATTAAACAACCCCAGTTTGACAACATGATTGAAAGGCAGCACACATTCCACTATAAATAAAGCAGCAGATACTTGCAGAACTTACTAAATTATAAATAAAAGCTACAGTAAACTGAAAGTAAAATAAAAGATGGTGAGTCATCAAGAAAGCCACCTCCTTAAACTAATGGATTGCACTAAAGGTCATCAAAATGAGTGAAGCAGAAAGCAAGACAAAAGTTGATTAAAAAGATAAAGAGGAATCCAGAGTAAAGAGTGAAAGTACCCAGTTTAGATACAATCATCATTGCTTTTGTGTGTGAAACAATTCACTCACAAAAAAAAAAAAAAAAGAAAAAATAATTATGAAACTAACGGTAAACTCTTTTATGCCTTAATCAGAATGTTGTTTCGGAGAAAAAGATGCAAAAAGATGGAAAAAAAAATTGGGGAGTACAATTGCAGAAGCAAAATCTACACTGGCCCTCATTTATTCACAAACAGCACATGCAGCCCATGTGTCGTTTTGATGATTTGCTGCCATCTAGAAACGGAGCTTCATCTATGCAATCACCACTTGGATGGTCAAAGAATTTGATTTCCAAGCAAATCAATCCATCTCCTTTTATTAGTCCTAATGTCTTTAGTCAATTAAGTTGAAATGTTCAACGTATTTTAAAAAACCTCAGCCAAATAAAATGAGGTATAAGTTAAATTCATCTAGAATAGAATGTCAGTAACAATCCCTAAGCTTTCCACAATGTTCATAACTGACTCATTTGCTTAAGTGTGTTTTGCAACCACTGTACGATTTTGTTGCACCTCCTTATATTTCAGAGGATCTTGTACATCCCTGCCTAGGCACACCACAGCTTGTTTGGGTGCTAGCTGCTGAACTATTACCCAGCTCACATGTGCAATTTCGGAGTGAAACAGAACTTATTTCTTAGGTAACTATCACACATAGGAAACATAGGAGTGTTTGTATAGAAAGTAGCCCCAAAGCCCTCCAAAGGCAAGTAAATAATCCAGTGGATTAGCACACTTAATTCTTTTTCCTTGAAAGGAGAACTCAGATTGTACATTAGCAGTGCAGTTTTCAGCATGACACAAAAGAAATAACATCATGCTTTGAGGACTGTGTTGTATTGGCAAATCAAAGTTAATTTTCTCCCCGTGCTGTAGAGTGCCCTTCCCTTTAATGAGGGTCTTTCTAAGGGAATGGATTTGGTTTTCTCTCTGCTGCCAAATCAGAGTAACTCCAGTGCAACCATTTTACATTCGTGGTGTTTTGTGGGGGTTAGAAACAGGCTTTTAATGTTTATTAAGCAATGAAGAATGACATTACTTGGAGACAGCACTGTGACATAAATCAGTCCAATTTATGATCTAGAAGCCAGGCTGTTCCAAACCAGAAATTATCTCTGTTCTTGGCCACAGCTGTGAGAGTCTCACAAGCACAACACTTGGCTGTTAAACCTTTCCTTTAACCCATCCTTACTGGAAGAAAATGGTAAGTTCCTCAGAAACACAAGCTGCGTTCAGCTTCTTCTGAGGCAGAGAGAGGGACTCACTCCATCTTACACAGGCAGCTGAAACACATGAGCTCTTTCCAAGCCACACCTTAAAGGGGATAAAAAGGCATCTAAAGAAGGAAAGTAATTTCATCCTGAAACTGCTTTCTAAAGCAGGTTAAAGGAACGCCTCTCTGGAGCTGCTGGTTTCTCTCCAACGACAGCAAATGCAGGCTAGGGTAGCTAGTGGTTTAGTAGCCACGTAGTTTTCAGCTATCTAAAGGCAGAAGACATAAATACCACCATAAGTGTCTGAAAGAAAGCCATAAAACTTCTGAGAACAGCCATTGAACCGTGTTACTTTGTAAAGATCAGACAGTGATAGCACCACCCAGAAACAAAGAACCTGAACAGAGGGATTCTTCCTGCAAGTGCTACTACTTTACAGCATCTCAAAAGATTTTCCTCAAAGGGTTTCCATCAAAAGATTTCCATTTTCTTCCAAAAGATTTCCATCTTCCAACTATTTTTTCCAACTCTGCTTCAAGGTCTCCACCATGATCCTAGCAGCCAGCTGCTCAAAGCAAATTACACTGATTTTATCATGATGAAAGTCAGTTTTTGTAAGGCTGTTTATTTTAAAATGTTTTTTACATAAAGTGCTTCAAAGTCCAGGTGAAGGAGGAAAAATAAGAATGCTTAGCTGAAAACATTCAAGCAGTGTCTAAGCCTTTAAAATAAAAACTTCAACAGTTAGGAAGACTGCTCTTTCACCTTATCACTAGAATATTTTTTTCCTATTCATTAGAGCACAAGTCCAAGTATGCCTTAGTCTCAAAGAGAAGATTTGTAAGAAAATAAAAACCTTAACCTGCACTTTGCTATAAAGATTATTTCTCTGTATTTATACATGTCCTCTAATGAGTTTCAAAATATTTCAAAACCAGTAACAGACATAAGGAATGTGCAACATCAGTGATGTATATAATTCTTTTGAAATATTTATTTTCCTGTTGGTCCTCCACAGCACATTGACAAGTTACACAAGTTCATATCACTTGATCTGCTTAACTGTACACTGTCCTTCCTCTGCCAACTGCAACCCACATGAGACTTAAAACAAAGCCAAAACCAAACAAATTCAATTTCAGAGAAACAAAACAGAGCATCTAATGCTAATAGGGAATCTTGAGATCAAACCATTTCTAATTTTACCACAATTTTTTAATGGGATTAAGCAGGCCCCTGACAATGTTCACTGCATTTTCTCTATCTAGAAAATTTTGTCTTCTACCTGTACGATTCCCTTTCTTCAGTGAAACAAATTAAGTAACAAGGCTGATTAAACAGTATTTCCAGCTCTCGTGATGGGTTTTGGGCATTTTTAAATCATCCTCCCTATTAACTTCAGTACTGTGACAATTACCTGAGAATCACACTTCACTTCAGGGCTGCAGGGGCCTGGAAAATGTGGTTTTAAAGCTTGTACCTGTTTGTGAATACGAAATCTTTTCATAATCCTCAAGAAACTGAGATTAGATTTTTTTGATGGGCTTGCAGAAAAAATAAAGTGAGTTGTCTAAAATCACCTCACAAATCTGTGCAAAGTCCCAACAGCATCTTACCAGTGCTCTAAAAGGAAAACTGCTCCAAGACAGGGAACACAATCTGAATAGTAGCAAGAGGTTGAAATCTCAAAGGATCAACAGAAAGAGAAGGCTCTACATTGGAGTTTCAGGAAGAAAACTTTGAAAAGTGATGGTAGCCATCATGTGTCTTTCCATCACAACATGCACTGTTGAAAATTTTGACACTGACTTTATTACTAGTTTCTCAACAAAATGAAGAGTGCAACAGCTCTCCTCACAGGCACCTGGATCAATTTATAATTGCCACTTCAAAGAGCATACATTAGGACACCACAATTGTTATGGCTACACCCAGTAAAGAAAAAAAATTAAAAAAGCTAAAGCAAATTAAGGCATAATGTTGCTAAGCAGTCCCACCAATAGCAAATGCTTCCCACAGGAATCCCTGAGAACAGACTGACTCTATTTCTTAAAAAATTCCCTTTTCATTCTTGTTTTCTTTTCTACTGTCTGCAAAAAGAACTTTTAAGAAACAACTTTAAAAATCCTTAACCAATAGACAGAAGATATTCAACTGCTTAATATCTACATTTCTAGAGTAATGCAAAAGCATTTTGTCCTCTGTTTAAATACCTAAACACAGAAATGTGAAAACAGAGCCTCACAGTCCCAGCTCTTCCTTTTACTTGCATTCCAACAGTGACCAGCAAGCACTGCCTATAAAAAAATGCCTCCAATGGCCACTACCTTTTGAGAGGCAGAGTGAACACGAGAGAGAGCTGGAAAGAGGCACTAAAATCTAAAGAGAAGACCACGGTGTGAGTATCAGTAAAGCATGTCCTTCACAGCTGTAAGCAGTCACTGGTTACACTGGTGCCCTTAAGCACAATTTTGCAGGTCTTGACCCCCTGATCAGGAAGCAAAGAAAATTACGTTTCATTATATATATTTAATCTCTGAAACTGCAATTTTTAGTAAAGTGAAAGGACATGGCACAAAATACATCCATGAGAGATGGCAGCCTATGTGCTTCATGCAGGAGAGAAAGTTTAGCAGCACCAACCATTCATGGTGCAATTTTGCAGAGACTCCATAAAAATCTCAAAGTCCTTTCTGCCATAACAAAAGAGCAATTCATGTGCAAGAGAGTAGAAATCAACCCTTCCCTTCAAGCAGGGATTATTGCTGCTGGTTGACACTGAAGGCAGAATAGGGCACTTCATTAGGTCCTGGCATAACTTAAAGTAGACCCTTTAGAATATTCAAGTCCCAAAGATCACATTTAGAGATTGTTTCTTCCACGGGTAACTTGGCAAGTTCTGCTGATCTCTCTATGATGCAGGAAACTTTCTGGAATACTTAACTGATCCAAAAGCCCTGGAACTCAAACCTGCTACATGCATGTTTTAAAGTTTAAAATGGCTTTTCAACAATTTTGACAATAATTACCACTGTCAAAATAGCTACTGAAACCAGCCAACAGCAGTCCCCAATACAGATTATCTTTTAATAAATGGAAAAAAGCCAGAGGGTTAGGCACCGGGAAATGAAATTAAATCTTGTACCATTCCTTCGTTAAATGGTTTCTGAAGTAATTAACTGAGTAAGGCAAATAATAACAATAACTAAACCACCTTTTCCAAAAAAGCAACTGACAGAAATTGAGATAGTGCTTTCAGCACATAAAAATTCTTCCTCAGTGCAATTACTGGTGTCAGATAAGGTTATTGAGGGTATATGCTACTGAACATAACAAGAATGGATTTCTAGCTATTATGCAGCATATTTGACAGTAGATGTCAGAGATATCAAGTTGATTAAAAAGTCACTCAGAATATGGTTGCTTCTAAAACATCACAAATATTTTTACTTTTAAATCAATCCACATTGAGGCAAGCCCCTTTAAATACCCTGACTGAACCCACATAAACTCTAAAACAGCCAAATTGACCCAAGACTACAGCAGACCCAGAAGAACCAGCCCTGTTCTACCCCAGACTGAGGCACATGCCCCCAACAAACTAATGCCAGCACTTCAGATTTCAGGGTCTCTGCTCACAAGTTAATCTGACTGAAAATTAAAATTTCAATTTTTTTGTTTGGTTTGGGGTTTTTTGGTAGAGCTAATTTTTCAACAAAATCTACTTTCTCTTGCAGGCAGTATTACTGCCAGCTGAGTTTCACTGACAGTCAGACAGGAAACTCCACTGGTTTCCAGAGGAACCACATAAGGTGTTACCCATACCTGCTATAACTTCATGACTGCTAAGGAGAAGGGTGGAAATGGGCACTTACCTTTGGCTGAGTTTAATTCTTCTCTAGAAATTGCCTTTTATTTCCATTTGCTATAAAAAGATGAGATGAACATCTCAAAGGTACCTGTTTAACTTTGAAAACCTGCTTTCTCTAGTTTGGCAAATGAACAGACAGTGGGATGGTATGTCTCTTTTCTCACAGAATTCTGCTTTGTTCTGCTTCCCAGTTATATTTCAAAAACTTTCAGGTTGGATCTATCTGTTCCTACCTTTTTTAGGTGCCCACACTGGGCAGAAGTTAAACATCTGAACAATTAAATTCAGATGTGCAAGTTTAATCTGTTCACCCTCTGACTCCTTTTACAGAAAATGGAAAGTCTTTACTAAGAGGAAAAAAACTCAAAATGTATTCAAGCAACAACATGTTTCTTAAAACAAAAGTTGTCATAATGTAAAAAATACCCAAAAATAAAAGATCAAAGTTACTACTTGGTTCTGATATATAGGAATCAAAACTGTTCTCTCTAGAGACTGGGAAGGAAAGTCCACAAATGCAAATTGTGATGTAGGCATTTGGTGGGATTTTTTCTAAGAGATTAATGTAGAAGATAAAATGTTTAACAGATTGGGGGACATATTAATGCTAAAATAATAAATACTTGCAGCAACAATACTCCTCTTAGCTATGGAAAGTAAAATAAAACTGAATTTGACTTGTTAGCCAGATTATGACTGAGCAAGGTCATATTAAAACAAGCTGTGTTGAATGGAATGGTAGATTCACACAGCTCAAACATAGGTCAGGCAGTTAAACTTTTAGTGAAATTTTTAGTGAAATTTTCAAGAGCACGTTTGAAGCAGACACAAGTTCTTCAGTCATTCACGTGCTCTCATGGCCTGAATGCAGCAACTTTAGCTAGAGACAGGAGATGCACAAGCCAAAGATTATTTGGTATAATAAAGACAATACACAAGGCAGCATACTGTTTCTTTAGAGTAGGCAGGTTTTGTAAGATGTGCTTAAGGAATTGTTGCAGGACCTGAATTAACATAATACCCCCTCCAAGTATTCCAAAGCAAACTGTAGGGACTTTTTTAATGTGTTCTTCTGACATGCCGAAGGAAAGAAAAACCCCAGAGAACTAAAATAGAGCGAGGCTGCTGAAAATAATGAAATAAATCACAGAATCTCCTCCTAGAAACTGGAAAATCTCTACAAAACCAAACTGCTGATGACTGGAAATAAGGGCAATATAGTTATTGTGAGTCTGTAGTGCTGCATTTTTTAGCAAAGACACAGCCACTGGAAGATGAAGGGAACCCTGAGGGCCAGAGGAACACTGCAGCACTGATGGCATTGAAACAGCAAGGCCAGCCTTTGGAGCTCAGAGGCAGAGTAAGACCCCTGATCAAATTTACCCTTGACTAGTCATAATTAGATTCTCAGAGAGCTGGCTGAAAACAGAAGATGCTGAAAAGGAGAAAAATGTTTTGGAAACTTAGAACACTTATACACATCCATAATCTGAAAGCTGGATCTAATAAAGGGTTTGGGTGAGCGTGGCCTAGAGGCTGCAATCTCCAACTTCCAGTGCCTGGCTCCCAAAGGGGGAAAGAGAGCAGGATGCAGTCTGACAATGGGACTTTCCAGCAATCTAAAATTACAATTCTACACATCCTACCCAGTCTCACAAAATAATAAGTGAATCTGTGACTGCAGTTACATAAAAATTCATTCCCACCACCATCTCGTTTGATTTCCAAACAAAACAGGAAGGCAATGCTATGACCCACACATCATTATCACTAATTGCATAGACACAAAGGAGAAAGCAAAAATCTACCAGGACAGAAAGTCAGGAAGAGGAAAACTTGACCACTCTCAGCCAAGGGTGACTCCAGCAGAGGAAGCATCATCACCATCCACAGTCCTGTACAACCTGAGTGCAGCAGGCAGATCCAGATGTTGAACAGCTCCACTGGCAGCCTCAGGAATGGTGAAGGAGAAAACCAGGTGCGAGGTCTGTCCAGGGGTACAGCCAAAGGCAAAAGATGAAGCAGAGACAGGTACCCCTCAAGGCAAGAGCAGAAGCCTCGAAGGCAGCTGCCTCCATCCCATGCCTTCTCCTCCTCCTCATTTCTTTCCTGCGTGTGGGCCAAGGGCAGTAACATGCAGCTCCTCAGGACAGCCAGGGCCAGGCCTCAGCACCCCATGGCACAGGCTGCCACCTCTCCCCTGCCCACAGAGCTCACAGGATGCCGGGAATCACCAAAACATCATGTCCAGCAAGATGAAGTATCCACAGGGATTGGAGAAGATTGACCAGGCACATGGTTCCACGGAGAAAATCTACTCTGCCGCAGCAGCTGGACAGCCTGGAGGAGAAGGAGCTCCGGCAGCAGGAGGCAGAGGAGCAGCTTGCCTCCCTGACATGGTCTTGGTGGCTCAGGGACCAACTCAGGCAGCTGAGTGCCAGGACAGGATGGCATGGCATGGGATACTACAGGTTACACAGGTGGATTTGAAATGTCTGCAGAGAGAGAGAGACTCTACAACCTCCTAGGGCAGTCCCTTCCAAAGCTCTGCCACCCTCAATGTAAAGAAGTTCTTCCTCAAGACTTGAAGAGGCACTCCTACAGAGACCCCAGTCTCTCTTTTCTCATCTGCCAGGTGAACTCATTTCTGAGCCTTGGGCAGCCAGAGCTGCCAGGCCTGGAGGGGCTGGAGGCCATCCCAAGCACACAGAAGGTACTGGAGTGGCTTGAAGCCCATGTACCTGTGAGCCAGGGACCTTGGCCAAGGAGGAGGACTAGAAACACAATACTGACAAAGGCTTGTCCCAAAGATCTGTCCCAAGGGATGTGGAAAGGCAACCTAAGATCTCCAATGCTCTTGGAGATGTGGGAAGAAAGGCTCATTTGGATGGAGCTGTGTCTAGTGAAAGGTGTCTCTGCCCATGCAAGTGGGGTCAGAACTCGATGATCTTTAAAATCCCTTCCAACCCAAACTCTTCCATGATTCTATGATCTACGATAGCATTTCCTCTCCTCTAGTTGTTTCTTTTTCTATTTCAAGGAGGTGCCCAGATTTTATAAAATTACTTCTTTTCTAGAAATAACTTTTTTAATAATATTTATAAGTACTTATATGTTTATATTTTTCTATTTTTCTCCTTGTCTTTTTTCCTTTTGGTTTTTTTTGGATTTTTTGGTTGTTTTCTTTCTAAAAATCTCATGTGTTTATCAGGAGATCTATTCTTGTCTTCATCTATATGATATATGCAACCAATTTTAGGAAAGAAAAGTAGCGTCCCAAAAGAAAACTGAAGACATAAAGGGATCTGATGGCTGATCTGCATATACACGCTCCTGAAACACAGAAACACAAATTGTGATCCATAAATTTATTGTAATCAATAAAACACTGTCTCTCAAAACCACATAATTTAGCTCCTAAGAAAATTCTACTGAGTAAAAATGGAAAAAAGTTTTATTAATGCATTCTAGTGAAGGGAGATTCATTTAGAAATCACTTTCTGGTTTGTTGGTTAATATTGGAGCTGTCACATCCCGGAGAGGTTTTATATTTTATCCTTAAAACTTTTCAGCAGTACAACTTTTTATGTCAAGTTTCTCAAGACCTCCTTCCCTCCTTTCCTTTAATGCATTTTAGTGCTTCTTTCTCGTACCAGCAGTGGTGAGGTTGCTTGCTTCCACCATTAATTCATATATATGAAGTATATCCACAGAACCACCCTTTCTCTGAACCCCACAAGCAGACATTTTTTGCACAGATACAATCAAAACTGGAGTTGGAGATTTCACAAATCAAGTTTAAATTCACTCATGTAACTTCCAACATATTTATTCTTTTAGTGGGCTCAGAAATTATGAAGGGGTCCCTCCTGAATAATATGTCAACAAAATGCATGTACATTCATATTTTTTCTGTGTTAAATGTTCAAAAACTTGCCTGAAGGATGGACTGCACAGTATTATTTACCTGATGTACTCCAATAAAAAAAATTAATCAAGACTGGTTTTCAAGCAGACAGATGACATAAATAATAAACATGGGGATTTAAAACTGGACTGCAGCACCCAGGTCTGGTCAGCAGCATAACACACAAACATTGACCATTTTTGCTGAAGAACTGCAGCCCATGGAAAGATCAGTGTTGGAGCCAGGGACCAGCATGAGAAGGGAGAATCAGACAAAGTGTCATGCATTGAATACAACCCCCTACCTCTCATACTCCCTGCACTTTTCAGGGTTGAGGGGAGAGGAGTCAGAAACACATGGTTGAAATTGAGCCTGTGAAAAATAAAAAAGGAGAAGGTGTTGTTTTAATATTTTTTGGTTTTCCCTACTCAAATCTGTTTTGGTGGGAATTAATTAATTTTCCCCAAGTTGAGTCTGTTTTGCCTCCAACTGTAATTGGTAAGCAGTTTCGCTTCTTTATCTTGACCCATTATCTTTCTCATCCTATTTTTTCCCCCAGCCTGCTGAGGATGGGGCAGTGAGAGATCAGATGGATGGACATTTGGCCGCCAGACAATGCTAACTCACCATAACATCAAAATTCAACTGCCTCCTTATCTCCTAATGCTTTCTGAATTTACCAGACCTCTTCCATTATACTACAGTTTGTGAAAAGAGCTGAAAGGAGCTAGCCTACACAAAATGATGAGCAAAATGATGGCTCCCTTGGGAAATGGAAAGCTAAGTATAATAAATTTCAATTAATTGAAATAATTATGTAATAAAATCTAAATTATTAATTAGAGTGAAATTAGGCAACAGGATTATGAGTTGTGAGCAAGGTATCCTCAACCTAAAGTCCCAAATCCTCTCCTGCAAATGAGGTATACCTACATGTTGAGAAAAAAAAGCAAAAACTTGGAGCAAGGACCTTGTTTGGAGAAGTGAGAGAAAGATGTCACAGTGGGCTACCTTTAATGATTTGCTTTTTAAAACAGTAAGCCAGCAAATAGGAGACCTGAGGTCAACGCTTAAGCTTGAGCCTGTCAGGATTCAAAGCTGTATTTTCTGCCTCCTCAAGACCCACCTTACACACTTGTTAAGTATGGCTAAATGGGGGAACCTTTCTGGGCACTCTGGGCCAGAGTGCAGAGGAGAGAGAGGGTGCTAATCAGCCCATTAAATCTTACTGGTGGTCATGAGTTCTGCTTCCTCCTTCTGTAAAGTCACTGGAGCAAAGTAAAAGAATAATCTAAATCACAGAGAAGGCCTTAATCACTGCAGTAATGCCCTTTCTCTTTTGATCAAAGAAATGTTCAATTTTTATACCAGCCCTGTTTACTGGAAGGCAGCCTGATTCAGGCTAGGAAAACAGCTGCCACTCAGCACTTCCTCGGCTCTCCTAGGTGAGGAACAAAAGGTAAAACTCCTTCAGGCTGAGAAAGGAATTTATCCTGGTCACACCTTCTCTCAGTATGTGTTCTAGCCAATTAGGCTGTGATACAAAAGATGTGGACCTGGACCATCACATCATTTTTGCAGCTTTGGAAAGGATCTGTTTCTTATGAAAGATTCTCTGTAAGCAAGCGTTAACTGAAATCTATTCTATCTGATTAAACTCCTGAAAACTGAAAGAATGACTGCCTCCTTTCTGAATCTTTATCAGAGGCAGGGGACTTGGATGCTAAGAGGAGTAGCATGGGGAGAGCAGAGTTCAAAACCAAATCTAGGTCCCCAAAACTGCCACATCAACGGGGAGCTACCTGTAGGGAAAGATGCTTAAACTTCTAGCTCCGATGGACTGTATTTTTGAAAGGAATTTGCCCTTATGATCTGTGCTTCTCCAGCACTGAACTGGATGAACCTGCTCAGTTTTCAAGCTGAAAATAACACAACTTCACCTCCCTGCCTGGTTTATCAACCAATTCGCTTGTCATTTTATCCAAGCATAGTGAATGCTTATCAATTTTCTTTTCTGTCATGGACTAACCTTTCTGCTAGGCAGTTTGACTTTCAAAGTTCTTTAAAAAAATGCATAGTTTTCATTCTGAAATTAAATTACACCACAAGAGCATTGATGATAAGCAGTATGCACACCTGCATGCAAAAAATCCCAGGGTAAAATGAACAGCTCTTTTATGCAGAGGAAAGAGGGAGCAACAGGAACTTGGAAGGTCCAAATAATGAGTCAGATACTTCACTGGCAGGCCAGGCCCCAGCTTTTCCCTCAACATCTGGAAGTTGCTGCTAAGGCCAGAAGGAGCCTTAATTTAAAAGACTTCTCTCCTAATTCTATCCCATTGACCAGGCTTGAAAGGGTCAAATTGCAGGTGGGGCTGCTGTCCCTTGTCACTGGAGAAGCCCAAACTTTTAAAGTATTCTGCTACCTATCCTACAGAAGCAGTCACAGCTCTGACTCTGAACAAGAGATCCCTTGTCCGCAGGATGTTCTTTAAGATGCAGCAGGATCAAGGACTTCACAGTAACACCAGTCTCCTCATATCACCCTCCAATTCAATTAACACCCTCTCACTTCAGCCTGTCAACCACTAAAACGTCTTTTTTTTTTAGGGACCCAGGCTTTTAGGCATGGAGAATTACTAAGGATTTTAAATGATTGTCTTAAATTTGTAGGAAAGGAGCATTCCTTAGCTATTTCCAGCAGGTTTTGACTTTCAAAGCAGCATTTTCTGCCCAAATCCACATAGCAGCACATCAGGATGAGACCAGGATGCACATCCTTCCCTCCCACTCCCTGCTATCCCTTGAAAGATCTCAGTGGTATAAGCAAAGAATGTGCCACGTATGCTCCAAGATCTCTCCCCCGATCCCACGGAGGATGTCTAGGGATCTGTGTTCAACAATACTCATACAGTAGGAGACAGTCCAGGACAGTACATCCAACCTGCCTACTGACTTTCAAAGCAACTTCATCCCACCACTTTGGCCTGTGGAAGAACAGAGAGCTCTCTATTAGGTAATAATTAGGTTTATTAGGTTAATAATCAAATTCCAGACTTCTACAAACTTGTGAACTAAACTGCTAATTAATGATCAGATCTGGGGTGAATGATGATGTTTCTAGTTTTACCTCACTTTTTTTGCTCACTCAAGACAGCAAAAATACCTGGAGAACCTGGGTAATATGAAACACCAAGAAAAATATGTCACGTACGCTTACAGTGGCTATACACAAAACCACCTTGTGTTCAAGCCAGTTTGAGTTAGGCATTGACCCTCTTAGACCCAGACTATCTCAACAAGCCACGGGGCTGTCTCTGCCCCAGGCTGCTTAGCTTCTCTACATTCTAGCAAGACCCATTAGTCTATGAATGGCAGTGATGAGGCCCTTAGCTAACAGGCAAATAAGCCCAGCAGGAAGAAAGATGAGCTCTCTTCTTTGCTACTAGGCAAGTAATTGTGGTAAATAAACAGTTAACCTGGAGGGTAACTCACAAAAATTTTGGGTGGCTTCTGACAGCTGAAGAGAAATATCTTGTCTTTTTGCTTTTTTCTTTTCCCCTGGGCTTCCTCTTTTCAATAAATAATTCACCACTTGGACGGTGTTCAGCAGAAATTAGTCTTTAATTAGAATTTAACAAAATACATTCCTTAAGCTGGCTGGCTGGACTTCCCTCAACAGTCTCATTATCCTTCCTTAATGGAGTAAACAGCACATGTACAATCTTCAGAAGCAATTTAATATTTTTGCTTTTACTACTAAAGGCGCCTTTATGTTCATTTCCTAGCATGGAATCAATGCCTGCACCACGAAGACAATGCAACTCTCCTGTAATAAGGTTAGTTGTGCCTGTGATGAATTACTTTTGGGTAATGATTCTCAGCATGGGGTGTCTTTTCCTCCTGCTTCACTTCTTGGAACATTGGAGTAATTTTTTTCCCTTTCAACTGATGTCAAATATCACTGGTTTGGATCTTAATTAAAGCACTTAATTGTTGAGCTGACTTTGTTTTGTGCTAAGGTGGGACAAGATACTGTTTGCCTATATTATTTTTCCCTTTCTTTTTCTATCTTAGATCTTCTAAGAAAGAACTTTCTCATTGCATTCATTTAACAAGGGCTTTTTCTTACTAGAGGTGAGTTTCTCTTTCTATCACATGGTTTTTCAGTCATTCCAAATATAATGCCTCTAATCTACTATCTGGCACGTCTCAATCCTCTGTTCAAATCACTTCAAAAAGGATTTCAAGCAGAATATTCAATTAGGAAGACATGACTGAAAAACAAAAATGAAAGTTTAATGATTTAGTTAAAGTCCATGGCTACTTCAGCTAGGCTATCTTCAGTTCTGCTTTCATGAGCCCTAACTGTATTCAATCAAAGCTGTTCTGGCTGTCATCTATTCGTTAGAAAACACTCCCACCTCCCCCAGCAAAAAAAATCCCACAAACAAACGAAACCCAACCAACAACAAAACCAAAACAACAGACACAATGAAAATCCACACCAAAAAAAGAAACAAGAGGAGGGAAAATAAAAAGCAAGATGTCTGATCATTGATCTAGAAGAATTTCTCCTGTAGAAGCAGCAGATCCAGACATAAGAAATGACAGTGACATGGGGAAGGGGACTTCACATTCATTAGTGCTTATGGGACAAATGAGAGCTAACTCCTCACTTTTCACCATAGCAGCTCTTCTAAATCAGCACAAATGAATTGCTCAATAGTCCCTGTCCTAGCACATGAGTCACTCCATGGATTCCAGCTATGCTTAAGAATACAGCGGACAGAAACAGATAATGAAAATTAAAACAGATGGACCCCATCTCACAAATTGTTTCTATTTTTTAACCAGCAGCCTCAGAGGATGTAGCACGCAGACAAACTGACTGGCTTATCACACAGACAGTTGACTTTCATCTTGCAAGGTGGTTATGATTATTTACTAGATTATACCCTGGCAAGAAATTGGAATGCAGAGCTGTACACCTACAGGGCTTCTGGCAACTGTTTGCAATGGGATCATTAGGGAGAATAAAAGCACACAAAACTGGAAAAAGAGAACTTTCTCCCATGACTAACTACATATTTTATAAATGCCCAGCTAGTAGCTATAAATATTACTACCCAAAAACAAAAAGGCAGAAAGGTTCAATACTAATAGGACAAAAATCTTTTCAATATGTTGGTAATTACAGGACAGACGGAGCTGCAAAAATTTAATGTGGGGGTAAGGGAAAATTCATTAAATGCCTGAGACAGAAAAATCATCAAGGTTGTGCTATGCTTCTGAGGTTTCATGAACAAGGTGGAAAAAATCTTAGCTAAAATAAAGTACCACCAGGGCCTCCCGCCAAGTATAACAAATAGTGAAGGCAACAGTGGGAAAATCACTCTTCAACAACAGGATACGTGCAAAATGTCCAGGGCACGATACCAAAAAGGCTGCAGGCGATCAGGAAAACCACAGGAAGTAAGACAATCTACCTTGCTAGAAGACATTAAAATATCAGCCTTGACAGAAACCAAAGGAGAACAATCATCATTAAGGCCATAAGAAATAGCCTGACACCAGCTTTCCTACAGTACAAGGAAATTACCTAGCTTACCTTGCTTCTGCATTTTAATCACATGGTTATTAAAATGTTGTTTAAGGCATTGAAAGGATAAGGGTTAGAGGTACCTGTGCCAAGTCATGGATACCTATGCCAAGTCCAAAAAAACCAATGCATTGCCAGAAGGTCTGTGGGGTCACAGTGGGGAGCACTGGAGGTGTAATAGTGAGAAAGTACAGGTGTATGCCATAAGCATTACCAGTCCTCACTACAGCTCTGGAGTATGTAGACTCACATGAGCTCACAGAGTTTACACTGAGGAGATGAACTCAGCACTGAAGGAGGAATTAGACAATTACGCTACAGCAAGCAAGGATTTCCTGGATATCTCTGATTTTAGCACTACACTGGTAGATCATAATATATGTGTTATGGCAGAATCAGTTCATAATCTTAGGAACTTATGGATATGATGAAAGCAAAAAGAAGTTGTAACAGAATAAACTCCAAGCCTCCATTTTGTTGAGGTGATGGTGCAATGGACTTCATTAAAAAAAAACTAAACAACAAAAACAAACAAATAAACCCCACACACAAAAGAAAGAATTCCAAACCATAAAACCAATAAAAAAAATCCACAAAAAACCAAAACAACAAACAAGCAAAAAACCCACAAACAAACAAACAAAAAACAAACAGAAACCATCACTAAATTTTAAGAGAGAAAATGAAAAAGAACTTGAAGGCTCATCAAAGAAGCAATTTGGGATCATACATGTTTCTACCAGAATATTACCCATGTTGCAAGTAATTTAGTAATTTCTGTCTTAAAGTGCAACAGCCAGTCACTGACTGGAACTATTCCCCAGCAGCTTCAGGCTGCAGCCTGCAATGATGTTTAATATGCATTTGTAATATTTTGCTATACAGATTTTGCCCATTTGGCCTTTTTAACCCAAAAAGTGTTATTTAGAAGAGGAGACCAAAGTGGTTTTAAAGCACTCCTTTTAAATGTGGGATATAGGTTTTGCTGGGAGAGGGGAAGCAGTAGAGTCTGAGCTCAGTTTCCATAGTGACTTTAAGAAATCACAGCACAGACAAAAAACTTGTTCAAAATTATTCTAGTTTTGCTTCCCAGCAAGGTTTTGTGCTTCCCACATTAGTGACACTCTGAAATCAGTCATGCCTGCAGAGTTAAGCTTTTATCATGTTAAGATCTAGGGTAATTCTGCTTCTAATAAAACACAAAATTTGAAATATTCATTTGACTTTTTTGGTTATAAGTTCTGGTTTTGGCTTCTTTTCCCATTTTGCTGCAGACCAAGGAAAGAAAAGTCTCAGCCTGGGTGGCAAAATTCTTCTGATTTCTCTACTCCTTGTATTCAGAGGGGAGAGGTCACACTGTAATGATAAAATGTAGGAAACCAGCTGTGCTAGAATTAAATGAGAATTCCTGCTCATCTTCTCTGGAACAACCTGATGGCTTCTCTTCTCCTTCATTAGCAGAAGGAGGCTGAGAGGGGAATGTAAGTATGCAATAGTATGATTTGAACAGCAAATCTGAAGAGGAGGGAATGTGATTACCACAAGTAATCATTACCAAATGTGACAATATGGAAAATACCAGCATACAGCATTTTGCTTTCATACATTTCCCTTAAGGAAAACAATAAAAAAATTAGATATTCAAAGATTTATCAGGCACAGGAAACAAAATGCCTCTTGGTCTAGTCACTCTGAACAAGTATCACATGACAGCAAAAGTATTCCGGCATTAGCTTTCAACTTTTACTCTGTCAGCAACTAAAGAAAACCTGGAAAAATAACAACAGACTTCCTTCTGTCTAACCCACCTACTTAAGAAACCAAGACATACAGCACCAGATATCTAAGGAACAGAACCACACATCTATGTAATGAGAGCTTATCCATAAGGAAAAGGACACATTTCTAAATTAATATTATTTTATTGTGAATGTTTGGCATCTCTGATCCATTTCAGTCTATGATTCCCAGTTGTCTTCTGGGAATACAGAAGGTTGCTTTCAAATGGACAAAAACAAGTTTGCACACAGCTCTTAGCATAAAATGGTGAAGCCCAATGAAGAACATAACCTGAAGAAATACTTGCAAGTCTATTAGAAAGGCAACCCACTCAGGCTCTTCACAACCTTCTGCCTTTTCTCTGTAGGGAACTCAGATGACTACTGGCAAATACCTCTGAAGGCCATACAGCCAAGTCTCACAGCTGGAAGCTGTAGGCTTCCTACGAGACCATTGGAATTTGACCCTAAACTTGCTAAGTGCTGCACAAAAGGTCATCAGCTCTCTGCCCAGCGTGTGGGCCACAGGGGTTTCTCAATTTGGGAAGAGAAGAATAAAATGCAATTTTAAAATGTGATCTGCCACAAGGCTTTTGAGGAAACTAGCTTATCTGATGTGAAAATCAGAACTAAAAGGGCAACTGTTGTTTGTCCTCCTGTTGCATATGTTTGCTGAGAGGGCAGATCTGAAACTTGTGAAAGGAATAGTAAGAGCTTTCTAAGGTATTATCAGCGTATTCAGATCTGTCACTAGTTTTCAACAGCAGTGATCTAAGGCTCCAGGGATATTTTCACATGCTTTTCAGGTATGAAAATGGTTCATTTCCCATTGGAAGGATGGCTACTACTGTAAAGGTTGAATGGCTTTTTTGTGCTCTCTCTCCCTCTCCACATATATATACACACATACCATAGATTTATATATATATATACTACATACATTTTTATATCGTATTTGTATGTGTTGCCTTGTTGTTGAATAGCTGCAGTTGTTTTACCCTCACAGTTCTGGACAACTGACAGGATCATTCTCTGTATTTTACAAGCAAGCTAAGCATCTGCCCAGTCTGTGACAGGGCTGAGAACGGAACTCTGCACATAAAAATATCTTTTTTCCTGTCAAGGAAAAACCCAGAACATTTCTTTTTCTAACTCTTAGTGAAGAACAAGTGTTTCATTGATGTAATTTTGATAGATCAATCTATAAAATGATTCATATTAATATTCAGATCCAAGCCAGGACAAATCATGTACTTTACAATTGTCAGGGTAACAGCAGTCTTAGGCATTTTAACAGCAGAGGACCTATGGTAACTCCAAGCTCTTTCCATCAGGAAATACTCAGCTGGCCTACAGTCACACTGTGATGCCCTCACTGATCCTGCTCTGAACTCACTACACATGTTCAAACAACGGCAACACTGCTGGAAAACAATTCACAGACCCAACAGCAGAGCTCAAATATCCTGCAAATATCTTGACTGAAGTTAGCTTCAGCTTCAGCTGTATGCTTATTTGGGTAGAAACATGTGGGAGCGCCTTTCTTGTAGGAAAGCCTCTGGACCTTTTCTATGTATGAAATGCCAAGGAAGAATAAGGAGGTTTACAGGGAGGTTGCAAGGTTAGCAGCCTCTGCAGTCAAAGAAGAAAGACAGTTAGAGGATCATTTGGAAGTGAGGGCAGACACCAATGAAATGGAAAACTTTTTAAAAGAGTGGGAGCACCAAGATATCAAGAGAAGCCATCTCTCAGAGTAACAACATAGATCTAGTACTGTTACCAAATCTCTCAGCTCTTTGGATCAAAAAGCTACAGCCTTGTTGTCTTTCCAAGCTTTATTCACTAAAAAGACATGGGACAATTTGGTAGGAAAACAGACCCTCGGGTAAATGTGAGGACACGAGTAGGGACACCTTACTAAGCAGTGATTAAGGGATGCACTGTTTCCTCAAAGGATCTCCTTGAGCCTGGATCTTGGAGTGCAGATACCTAGTTCAGGATCTGCCCTGTGGTCCATTTCTCATCCCATGACCAGGCCCAGCTGCTCAGCAGAACACAGTTCTAAGAGCAACTAGCACAGAGCTGATCTACAGCACTGCTGTTGACCTTGCATCAAGGATAGAACAAGACCAGGGCTGACTGTGGGATGTTCATGCTTGTGCACAGCACCTGGTTTATCCAAACCACAGGGTGTGGGAGAGGCCTACACCACAGATAGGACAGTTCAGGAAACAGATTTTCATTAATAAACTGTTGTATCTGACATTCTCTGACACCAACACAGAAAGGCAGGACTGTGAAACTACTGCAGAGTAACAGTGATGTTCATCGCCTGTAATTCTCCGAAAGGAAGCTTTCTCTTTTTTTCAGCACAGACATAAAATTTATTTCACTTCTGTTTGACACTTACTGTCAACATAGGGTCATTCCTTTGTGCATTGGGTTTTCACACAGTTCAGGGAAATGCCTGCATTTGTTTATTTTAAATAGAGAAGATTTTTTTTTCCCCTATCAGGCACAGTAATTTTTGCAGCTTATTTATACGAGATGTTAACAACGGGTGAGATTTAAGCTGACAATGTCTCTTTAAGTTAAGGCTAGTTAATTCTACAGTCTAATAAATTTCAACGTTCCTATAAATATATGAACTTCTCCTTCACGCCAGGCCTAGCTTGACTTTGACAATCTTTGAGAGAAGGTTATCAGGTCCCTTTATAAAGCTGGTACAAGAATGGAGAGTGATCCAAAAGCTGGACCACACTTTGCAGGGCATCTCACTAGTATGAGTGAAAAAGGAGCTGATTTCCACCTAGCGTCGGCATGACTGTCTCCTTCGCTTTTGTCACTTCTTCTACTCTCAGACATTCTTCTTCTACTGAGACATTGGTAGTAATACTAGTAAAATATCTTTCTTTAAATGGAGATAGTTCAGCTGGTATACAGGAAAACAGTGCTAAAAGGGTAAATTAAAAATTGGCTTAAGAGCAAGTGAAAATATGACTGATTAGGCACACCAAATTACTAAGATCATTACTGTTTAAATGTGCCTGAAGAAGAGGGAATACTTTTTTGTCACCTTAATGTTAACAGATCCTGTTAGTTTTTTGCCATGATCACTAGGAATTACTGCATTCATCCTTCATCCATGGATCCCTCACAGGGGGACAGTCTTGGACAAATAGGTCATGCAAGGCCAGCATCAGTAATGTAAACAACCCAAGTACCTTGTCTCCCCACTCTGTTCTCCATCTGCCTGGTGCACTTCATGCCTCAGGTAAGAGCAAAGAGGGGCCTGAATTGGTTACAGAGCAGTTTGCCTTTCTTTGCATCCAAAAACTACTACTGCCTATTACTTCTTGCCAGGTAGATATTGAGATGCTATCATTGGTTATTTGGGGATAAACTGTTCAGGTGCAAGCGCCCTTTGGCTGAGTCCTAATGTTTTTGCATTCAAACCTGTCATTTCAGTCTAATTCTTATGTGCAGCTGCCTACATCATAATAAATGGGTGATTTTAACTTTCCAGAAATATTTATTCACATCCTTTAAAAACATCTTAGCTATCTGCACTGCCAAGGTCTTTCTTGATGTCAAGTTGTCTCCTTGACATCTCTTCCTGCACTGGGATGCAAAATGAAATTCTCTGCTCCTTAGAAAAAACTGGAAAGAGCTAAAATGCAAGGAAAGGAAGGAGTTGCTTCTTGCTGCTTTAAAGGAGTGTCCCCAAGTGTCTGTAATTTGTCCTTATGTCTGTCCTTGCTCTTTGCTTCCAGTCCCCTCTGGCTGTAGCCAAGCTCAGCTGGAGAGCTTCCAGTCATTTACGGGAATGAAAAGTTTAAAAATAAAATAGGAGCTTTGATCAAGAAAGAAGTTCAGCTAGGAAGGAAAAGGGAAAACACAAGCATTGACAACTCAGGCGAAAACCAAGGCAAAAGCAGGTTCATTATGAGCTGACAGAGGTTTCTATGTCTGCTTGCAAAGCCAAAACCTTCCCTGCTGCTCTTTCTTCTTCAAAAAGTCTGCATTAACAATGAAAATAATCTTCTGTTTTCGCCTTTGACTTTCCCCCATTTGCGAGGATTCTTTGCTTTTCCATTTGCAAAAAGTTATTTTGCAAAAGACATCCACTGTAGTGACCTCTGTGCTTGTGCACGCACACGTACGTGTATCCACACATGCACCCACAATCATCTGCTCTTGGATTCCTATTTATTCATAGCCAATTCTCCCTTCCCCTCCCTTATTTATTTATGCCTTAACTTGAAATGTCCATGTCAGCTGCTGTTAATGGAGAGATCTCTTCACTATTTTTCTGTTATAAAGGAGGCAATAAAGCTGACATGGAAAGTACCAAGCTCTGCTCAGATTTTTAATTGTAGATACAACCTAGCACATTTTTTATTATATTGCAAAGTTCTTCCCCCAAATTCTAAATATCCAAGGCAGCCTCCATAAAAACACCTTACTTGCTATAGTGAAAAAGATTGAAAAAACCTGCTCCATGCATGCAGTCTAGATTGTTCAGGACCTCCAAAAACACCACTGCTCAGGGTGTGCCCTAAAATGCAGACATTCACAAACCACAGGATGAAGAACAGGCCAGTTCTGGAGAGTAAATTTCCAGTAGCTGGGGTAGTTATACCACATCCCTGACGCTGGGGAGCCAATTGGCTGCTGCCAGAAAAGTGGTAAATGTCTGCAGAGCAGGCCTGATGGAGAAACCTTTGGGAAACAGGTAACAGCACTCTGGCCAATAAATACTGTTAACAACAAAAGTAGAACCAGGTTATTGCACTCCTAATATTCCTAGTTTCTTATCTTAAACCAAAAATCTGCAGATGAACTCTGCGTGCTCCATCTTGAGCCCTTACTTTTGGGCTTATTTAAGACAAAAAAATAAAGTAACTGTCACACTAATTAAAAGCACAAGTGAACCAGAGGAAGATTATCCTCAAAGTCATAAAACTACAGGGCTTACTTGACTAATTCTTTTGTTTATTGCACTTTCAGATTTTGTTTTGATATTGAAAGAAAAAAAGCACACATAATCCAAAATGAATACACTCTCTGCCCTTCAGAGTTCCAGTGCTGAGATACTGGAAAAATGCCCTTTCTTCAAAATCAAATACATGTTTTGATTTGTGATTAATTTTTTTTGCTTGTCTTTGTTTTTTACTTTATCATGAGAAGCCCAATTTATGATAAAGAAAAATTACAGAAAAAATTATAAATTAAAAGTAACTTCAGGTGCTGGAAACTCAGGTATTTGTGAGCAATATCATATTTCCATTTTGACAATCACTTTTATACCTAAAAGTGAATTTTTTTTATTATTATATGTGTAAATTAAATCAATAAAAATTGCATGTGTCTGCTTTGTACTATGTATTTTGGAAAAGATGTTAAATATTGTAGAGGTATAATCTAGGCATACAGTTCAATATTTATTATTTTAAAATTATTGCATGCATACATATGGATGAAGAGACGAGGTATGTGCACAGAATTCTGTGTTTTAAAATTAGAAATGACTACTAGATAATTTACTTCAGTCTACCATACAGCAAAAGCCTTTGAAGCCTGCTTCAACCCAGACATTTTTATTTTGCTAGAGTATATCGTGCAACAAGGCATCATTTTGCAGAAAACTTCAAGGGCTTGTTGGTTTATCCCATCAGTTAACTACTCTCCCTGTTAAAATCACACCCATTGTCCCCCAAACTCAGCTGATCCTCTTTCAAATAGATTTTGTCTGGCTTTAACTTCCAGCCATTGCTTCTTGTTATGCTTCTTTCTGCAAGATAAAAGGGCTTTTTAAGAACCCAGCATTTTCCTCTCATAAAAGTACTTGCGAAATTCACTCATCTAGTCACCCTTCTGTGCAATGAAGCTAAACAAATGGAGTTCTGTAAGTCCTTCACTGGAAGATGTATCTTACAGTTTCCCAGTCATGCTTTGCAGCCCTATCTCCACTTTTTCAATGTCATTTTCAAAGTGTATGCAGGAGATCCAAGCATGCCATAACAATCTTCCGAGTATGAAGCCATTATAATCCTCCACAAGTCAATAAACTCCCACCTATTTTAAAATTAACAAAACCAAAGCAGTGAAAAGGACTGGCTCAGCTCTTTGAAGAGCAAGTATTAGAATCAGGATAAAAATACAATAATAATTTGGTCACAGACCTGATTCTCATGCATTATATACGATTAAGTCTCTTGCCTCTACTACATCAGCTCCTAGGTAATGTGCTACTGTTCCTCTTTCCAGTATGTTTAAAAAGGGCTAGTGCCAGATTCTGGGGAGCAACATGCTGGAGAGAAGCACCATGGAAAGGGACCTGGGGGTCCCTGGTCAGTGGCAAGCTGACCATGAGTCAGCAGTGCCCTGGCAGCCAGGAGGGCCAAAACCCTGTCCTGGAGGGCATCAGGTACAGCATGGCCAGACAGGCAAGGAAGGGGATTGTCCTGCTCTGCTCTGACCTGGGCAGCCTCACCTCCAGTGCTGGGGGCAGTTTTGGGTATCACAATATAAAAAAGACATTAAATCATTAGAGAGCATCCAAAGGAGGGCCACAAGCATGATGAACAGTCTGGATGGGAAGCCTTATGAGGAGTGACTGAGGTAATTTGGTCTGTTTAGCTTGGAGAAGAGGAGATTGAGGGGAGACGTCATTGTTTTCAACATCCTCATGAGGGGGATTGGAGATGCAGGAACCAATCTCTTCACTCTTGTGACCAGGGACAGGACTCCAGGAAATGGCATGAGGCTGAGTCAAAGGAGGTTTGGGTTGGACATCAGGAAAAGGTTTTTCATCCAGAGGGTGACTCCTGGGGGATGGCCCTGTGCAGGTCTAAGAGTTGCACTTAATCTTTGTGGGTGGGTCCCTACCAGCTCAGGATATTCTATGATTTCCTGGACTGCATTATGGACAGTAGTAGAGAAATCACAAAACTCAAAAGTGAATTACTTTCTCCCCTCCTTGCTAAGTTCTCCAACAGAAAAGTTAGAGACTAGGTACAATGAGCTGGAGTTTAGGAGCAGCTAAGGCAGGTGGTTAATAACAGGAGCTCATTCCAGCCTCCAGCTGCTGCCAACCTCCAGCCTTCTGCTTTGTGTGTGCTTCTGAGATCCTCAGCACTTCCACCTTCATGCTTCCCAAAACAGCACAAGACACACCAACCTGTCTCATTCATCTTCATGCTTTGACCCCACCAGTTTCAATTATCTCATCAAGATACAACCTCAAAATACAGTAAGAACTTTCAAGGAGATTTAAATGCCAGTTATTCTAATTTCAGCCTTGTCTAAATTTACACAGGGTACAGAAGAAGTTTTCTTAATTAAAAAAAAATCTGAACTTCTTAAAATTCAAATATCAGAAAAATACCAATTGGAAGGATGAAACTGTGAATGGGAAAACTCCAGCCTAATTATTCATTGTAGATAAAAGTGAAGTAGTCATAAAATTCCTTGCAGACTGTAATTAGACTCAACTTGGTTGTGTCTAATTAAGGCTAAGGTTTCAAGGAAACTGCACACATATAGTGAGTTGCTTGTAACCCTGTTTACTGCCTGCATGTGACCATCCAAGGCCTGGTAATATGCACATTCTTTTTTCTATTCAGATTGGATGATTTCCACGGGAGACTGGAGAGCTGCCAGAGGAAGCTCTCTCACAGCTGAGGGATGGTGTCCAGCACCTGCAGAGTTATGGAGAATGGCAGGAGTGTCCTGGTGCAGGAATAGTCAGTATCTACTCACACTGTTGCTCTCCAGTTATCAAAGAGAAATGCTCACACTGAACAGAAATTAGTTGGCAGTTGTGTACATATGTGTCAGTTATAAAGTATTAATTCCTCAAGATGAACAGTCCTAATACTGGGGTTTTGTTCAGTGTTTGGTTAATTTTTAAAAGAAAACCAACACTTGGCCAAGTTTCCATTCCATAACCAACAAAACAAGAACTTACAAAATATTCTCACTACCTTTCTGCTACAGGCACTCACAGCCTGCATTGGTAGTTGTGGCTGTAGTAAAGAAATTGCTCCTACAGTTTAACAACCATCCAGCTCCATGGAGAACTGATATTCAATTTTGTTTTAGCCCACCCTGTCCAATTCTTTACTCATAGCTAGAGTAATTGATGTTTCAAATTGAGAATGAATCTTCCCTAGATATCTACTCTACCCTTTTCTCCCCAGCCCCCACATTCCTCTGGCACACAGATAACATGCTTGAACTCTGCAATTGAGAAAAGGTTATGAAATGGGCTCTAGGGTTTGTTTTGTGGAAGTGGATCTAAAGGGTGGAGAAAAAGACATTTAGAAAATCATTAGCTTCCTCTTCCTTTTAGAAGTCATAGGGCATTCTTGAGACCTCACAACTTACAACCCAGTAATAGGGCCAGTGTTCCGGGACAATGATACATACACATCTTTGTATGGCAGGAGAAGTCACAGGAAATCAATCTTCTGCCAAAGGATATGTAATAAATATATTTTGACAGTGTTTCATAGAAGGAAGTAAAGCAAAAAGAAAGTGTCAATGCAACATGCTGTTCAACTCTGGGAAGTAAAAGGCAAGCAGTTAAAAAATATGTAAATTGTAAATGTCTTTACAATTAATACGTGCTGGAGTGCCCCACTTTCAGGAAGAATACCTATTTAAGAGCTTACCCTGGATGTTCTGCCCTCATCAGTACTTGTTTACAGGGTTCAGTAGTCATAATACTTAATGGAAGAAAACAACATTTTTCAGAAATCTTTGAAAACTTTTCCCCAAATAACTGTCTCCAGCCTGGAAGGATACCATGTATTGCTGCCCAGTGTCCACTACAAACCTGTATAAAGGCCTCTGGCACTTCTGCCCATGGCACCTACACAAATGGGGTAGTGGGGCTCGTATCTCCCTCTGAAATGGTGTCTCACACATTTTTCCACCCAGAAAAATGGCATGTTGCCCAAAGGCACTTCAGGCATACTGGAGACTGAAATGAGACTCCAATCTAATGACTTTGCCCTGTTACTTTCAGAGCAAACAGGCCACACCTACAGACCTGTACATGCTGCAAGTCTGCGTGTAAGCACTGCTCCAGCCACCACTCTACACCTTGCCAGAAAGTCAAGCTACTGTTGAAGGCACAGTGTTGGAAAAAGTGCTGGCTACCAGAGTCCCTAACTTCAGAACCAAAACTGAGTGATTCATTCTGTACAGGCACCTCAGGCATGAGAGAGAAACCCTGACCTGTTACCATAGTTATGTTAGTTTGAGTGATAGAAGCCTGGGACAGCCAGACATGGAACACACGTGTTCTACAAAAACTGAGGCCTGCGACTATGTGAAAGCTGATCCATGTTTGAGTAAAGATTACATAATTAACCTTTCCTCTTGCATTCCATGTTCAACTATACAACTTCAAAATTCTTTGAAAAGTTACTGGCATTGTCCCAAGAGCACAGCTAATCATCTCAGATCCAATGGTGTGTGTTTTATCTGCCAGTGATGATTAAATTCTATTTCCATTTAGGCCAAGTGGTGGCACGTGGATGCAATTTGGTCCTCTGACTCAAATTAGTTCATCATTGCACTTTGCAGTAGTTAGAACATTGGGTAAAGAGACCAGGCCTACTTGGACCATGGAGATTCAACTAATTTCTGTTTCTAAAAAAATTCCTTAAACGTCCATGTCTCACATGCTTAGGCATGCTTGCACATTCATGTATGACAGTCAGTTTTTCTAGTTAATCTTCTTCTCTAGCACTATCAAAAGCACACCTCTTACCAGCACTACATCCACACTCTTAAATAAAAAGGGATAAGTGGTGTGCAAGAGAATTAGCATTCATGCATCTTCTGATTTCTAGACTAACCAATTCAATCCAGGAGTGCTACTTGAGGACTTTCAGTTAAATAAAGAGGTCCTCAAGAGTTTTGAAGGTCTTCCCCAGCAGCATCAGAGAAATACTGATGACATCTGAGCCAAAAAAGAAAGGCCATCAGAGGATACAACAGTCAGAAGATACATCACCTAGTAAAGAAATTCACTGGTATTACAGGTTTTACTTACCTGCAAAATCACTGCAGTTTTTTAAAACATCACAAAGCCACCCGACCCATGTCAAGTGCAGTTTCTTCCATAAGATCAACAAAAGACAGGTTACAGCACTGCACATATATTCATCTCTCTTTCCAGAAAGTTAGATCTAATAGAGAAAAAGTAAAATAAAAATAATAAAAATAATAATAATAAAAAAAATCCCAAACGGTAGATTGTAGACTGCCACGTTTTAACTGAATTTATTTCTATGCTAAGTGAGACTATCAGCCATCCCAGAAATGATCTTTATTTCTTTATTTAGCCTGAAATACTAAAATATTCCTGGGAGACAGGAATATATAGTGGTGGCTTTGCATTTAGTTTTAAATTCATCAATTAAGCTGCAAGGTGGCTGTGAAAACTGAGAAGTTACATTTTGATGTACAAATTGCTTAAACATGTCATAACACTTCCAGTGCATTCATAAATGCTCTCAGGTAGATATCTTTTAGAGATGAGGCTCATTCTCTAGTTTCTCTTCAACCAAAAGCAAGAAAGTGGGAAAAGTAGTGTGTCTTCATGGATGATTGGTGAATGCTTATCTAAGGGTTGTTGTAGTTGAATTGCAGAAGCTTAGACTTGAATTTACACATGATAATTGAGAAAGTAAACAATATTGATTGTAGCTTCTTTCCATCAAAGGCCAGAGAGAAGCAAGGCTTGAAGTGTCCTAACCAAATCAATTTCATGCAATTACCCTTGAAACATGACTTTACCACCATGATTCTGTCATGACAGTGGGAAAATAATACTGTCAACATGGCATATTACAGAAAAAGATAGTCATGCAGTACAGATATTTCCATCACCTCAAGTTATAGCACTCATGCACGCAATTTTTAACTGCCACATTATCTCATCAACCCCCCAATCCTCCCCAGAAGTGCCACAAATAATTTTAGAAACAGTTCAAAAATATCTACAGAGAGCATTTCCAAAAATTGATGCCTCACCTGTCAAATTTGCCAAGCCTCAGAAATATATACTTTTACACATGCATTAAAATATGTATAATAAATCAGTAATCTGTGTCCCTCATTCTGACCTTCGGGGGAAGCCAGTAGTGTCACAGAGCATTATTTTTAGTGCAATTAAGCTTTACATAGATGTGTGTAAGCAACTTTCTTGCAGAGCAAGTATTTTGTCTTTTTCTTCTGGCTAAGGAAAAAAACTCAGAAAAGTCAAGCCAAACTTCTCAGAGAAAGTTGAAACAAAGTCTTCCCTGATCATGCCAAAGTTTTTGTCTAAATAAAATAGTACCCTAATCTAAATCAAGTGTGAAGAAATAAATAAACAGCTTTTGAGTTATCCACCATGTAAGAAGATATACAAGAGTAATGTTTGTGAAGGTGAAATTGAGAAGAATGTATTTATTGTTCCTGAAACCTTTTGATAACAATCACCACAGAAGTTTTATTTGGAAAACTCAGCCAGTCAAACCTCCTCTCATTAGCTCACAGTATGGCAACAAAAAGCAGGAGACTCACAGAAACCAAACAAGTAAAACTGAACTTGAGCCAATTCATAGCAAAGCACTACAGGGTGGTTGCAGGCACAAGTAGTTCATATACTTAATAGTGGCTCACAAAGAACACCAAAAAACATTTTTTGGTGACATTAATGTTTTCTAGTTGTTAAACATTGTAAGAAGCTTTGGGAAAAAAAAAAATCCCCCATGTCAGATTAAAGAACCGAGCCCCAAAAAAGCAGAAAAACTTTATTTTTTTATATGTTCATAGTAAATAGAGCATTAACAAAGAATATGCATTCTTCTCACACGTGTTAGTGCACCTGGAATTATATGGCAATATTCAAGAGTCAACTGAGATAGCAGTGGTATGTCAAGGAGAACATTTCAGTTAGAACCATGGAAAAATTTGCGGCAACTGAGCACATGCTCAGCCTAAAAGCCACAGGGGTGCTTGGGTTGGATAAATGCAGTATCAGAAACACCAGTGTGAGCAAGGAAAGGGTTGTCACAAAACACGTTTGGAGGGTTTGTCATAGTGAGCTAATCCTCACTAGGAGAATGAGGTAAAGCATGGGGGTAAATGGCAAAGGTGAGCAAGTGCTGCTTTTAACATTTAGGGGCTTACTGAACTAGAACAGGTCCATCTCTACATGGTACACACAGGGCAGGGGCAATGAACAGTCTGAGGAAGTATGTTAGGAGAAAATAAAGCTTCTGACTGAGCACTGTAAGGTCTGAACATCAGGAATGATGCTTTCACTGGGAGCTGCTGGTGTTGTGTTCAACTGGAAATGTGTTGTGAGAAACACATTAGGGCTCTACAAACCTTCAAGACAAAACAAACAAGCAAGAGAAAGGCAAGTCACTATAAGAGAGCTGTGACTAAGCCAGGTAAATTATAAATTGTACTGTGTACAACATGCAGAGGCAACAGCAGTTATTAAAAACAAATAAATTAAACAAACCGAAACCAAACCAAAAATCACCTAACTAGAATACTGGAGTACCCTGTAAAGTTGCCATCAAAAGGGCATTCTGAATGAGAATCAGGTGACAACCCAAGATAGAAAATAGAGCACCCTAAGTCTCTGAAAGGTCTGAAAAAAAAGCAGCAGCCCGACCTTTTGACTTTGTAATTGGAGAGAAGAAAGGAAAGCCTAAATGTTTCATGAAAAAGTATACAAGCCATGTAGAGACTGGCTGTAATATGATGGTTAATTTAAGAACTGCTCCCTATAGTACCCGCTTTTATTAATTTCAATGTTGTTCACAAATTCTCATTATTACCACTTCTAAGCATACTTTCAAAACTTTCTTTTCTTCTGTTTTCAGTTGATGTTAAAAAAACCTCAAAAACACTGTGACATAACAATCACAAGAATGGGTAACAATGCCTGCCATAGGAACAGAAGAAGGGTAATTGCTTGAGCTGTATCTTCTTTTATTAACTTTTTACTTTTACCTTCTATCTGTTACATTCTACTTCCATGACTATCTCTATTTCTGTCAACTCTATTACAAGGCTTTTGTACATACCACATATTTTTTTTACTATAAGGTCACAAAATCAATCTGCTTGTGTGACCTCAAAGAACAGATTCACAAACCCTCAAAAGGTTTCACTCATCTCAAGCTACTGCTGCCTTTGAAAAGGTGTATAAAATGTCATCTCAAAGCATTCCTCAAGGCATCCAAGTCCTGTGTAAAAATGAAAAATTGAGGCACTGACCACTTGCAATTGTGGATACAATCCTGCAGGCAAGGTCTAACCCAAACTCACATGACTTTTTCTTCTCCCTCTCTCATCAGCATCTTTTGCATATTCCAAGCTGGATTGAGTGCTTGTTAATGAATCCACAATACCTTCTCTCCCCTCTTTTTCCCACTATTGACATAGCTGCATCCAGTTCTTTGTGCTTACCAAAATGCATTTAAATAGAAGAATTGCAGAACACAAGTTCTTTTTATCAAGATACTTTCTAGTAATGGTCAGTTATGTTGTTGACAAAGATATGAGACAGCTGCCCCCCTAATAAGATTGGCATATACCTATACCCAGACTATTCATGCTGAACTCCTATTTGAAGGCTGACATTTATTATTTCCTTCCCTCTTCAAAACATATTGAAGGTAACTGATTTGAAACACATTATCATTCTCCATCTTTTCTCCACCATCCTCCTGAAATATTCAGGAACCTGAAAGTTGAGAGATTCACTGTACTGAAATTTGCTGTATATAAAATCCGGTTTTCTCTTTACTCAAAAAACCTCTGCATGTCATACATATATCTTTAAAAAATGAAACATTCTATTCTGAAGGATATAAACTATCCCACAAACTTTGCATCTGTTCTTCAATTCTACAGGTAATTCAAAAATTGTCTGGAATTACAAAATCCACATCCTTTCAATTTTTCTGCCTCTAAATTCTTTATTTGTGTCTTCTCCTGTATCTGTTTCCTTCTTTCCAGTCTCCACACCTGTTCCATTTCTCTCTGATCTGGCTGACATGCTGAAAATAATCACAAATTGCTCCTTGTCACTGCTGCCACATCTCTTAATCCCTTAACTCCATTATCAGAGTGCCTCTCCAATACACCAGGCCTTAACTACTCATTCAAAGCTCTCCAGTTACACCAGCAGTGTACCAAAACCCATCTTTCAGTAATCTTCTTTCACTCCACTGCATTCACATTTTATTTACCCCTTTCAGTCACAATTCCCTCTGGTCTTTCCAGCTGCTCTGTTGGGCATTGCTCCCACCAAGCTCCAGTTTCCTCAGATCCTCCACACTCAGACTCTTTCAAGTCACCTTGATCTGAACAGGGGCCCTCACTGCGCGTCAGTAGGTTTGGAACGCAAAGCAAAGGGGAGGGGTGTGCAGTTAAACAAAAAGAGCCCATGTTCAGGGAACTGAGTATCAGCAAATGAGTACTGAAAGGGGGTGAACTAAAGGAATGTTTCCAGTGTAGCTCCATCTCTGCTTTCAGTGACACCATCCTCACCCTCCCCAAATAGATCATCACCTTGTTCCAGCAGCACAGGGAAGACTGCACAGGCCTCAGGGGCAGCGCTTAGCTTGCATCTGGAAAATGTCAAGCAGGTCTGGACTGCAGTAGAAGGTGAGAAGGCACAGAAAAAAAGATATATTTTTATTTAGCTCTAATTTAAGTATCTTTAGATTAAACTAAAACACAGATCCAAATAAACATTCGTGATAACTGGAGAAGTCACTCTTTTTCATAAGAAAGTCTGTCACTGATCGCTTGTCTTCCCCTCTTTGCTAGTACCTCTCTCCTGAGCACACATTTCAAACACGTTTGCTATCCCAGTATCCCGGCATAAATGCAGCATGCAATGAACCTGCCCCTGATGGCTGAAGTGGCAGAATCTGGGCTGCTGAACAAGTCTAAACTTAAGGTAAGGTCTGTCCATAATGATTCCTAATTTTTGCCATACGTCATCAGATCAGTGGCAGACTGGACTTGAAGGTCTGGGGGTGCTGGAGGAACCTGGCACAGAGCTCCTGCCTCTGGGCACATTACCCTCCTGCAGAGCAGAACCCTGGCAGCCCCCACTCACAGAGGCAGAGCCCTTCTGGAAATCAGCCCTTGCAGCCCTGACTTTACCACAGGCTAACATGCCCTGCCTGCTCTCCCAGGTGAGCTCAGGAAGCACACACATGAACACCAGCAGCTTTCCTCCTGTCAAGGGTAGGATCACCCTGAGAGGAGCAGTGTTTCCAGGCTCCAGGGGAGGTTTCCAAACACATAAGATGCACAAAAAGTCAGAAACACAGCTGATCACAGAGACTGCTGTTTGGCTAAATATTCTCTTTCTTCACATTCACTGCTGTGCAAAATCACTTTCCCTTGCCTTAAGCTCTTTTATTGAGTGTTTCCCTAAGGAAATATTTCTTATTATCCAAATCAATACCCACTGAAGTGGATTTAAGAACCTTAAAGGCTGGATGCCTGCTATTAACATCAACTTAGATAGCTACTCTGTTAAACACAGGCTTTCAGTGGTGGTTCATTTCCTAGAGTCTATGTGCCATGGGCAGTGAATTGTTTTTTCACCAGAATATTCTGTAACATCTTCTAGAAGGCATCACTGAATTGTCACTGCTTGTGGCAGTGATTGTTTTATTAGAAACTAAAATATCTTCCTGAAAACACTAGGAGGTTTCTTTCTCCTATCTTATATCATCACCCTGAGACTCCTGTCTACTTGTGTGATGTTGCCATGAGCAAATCATGCCCACTGCCTATTGGATGATCATGGAGCATTCAGAATAGAAAAGACAGTCACAAATGCTTTACATAAGGTAAATATCATATTTCTTCACATTTCAAATGAAGAAATGCCACATAGTTTTATGAAAATGTGCAGTTATTTTCTTGCAAACCTGTTCACCTAAAAAACTGTATTTGTGCTGCATTTTCTCAAGAAGTAAACAATGCATACACATGTAATAACACCCCAACATGATTCATACCTACCTCTTAAATGGTTTTATATCATGTGCATACTCTTTCAACCCCTTCATGCATCTTTCCTCACCACTGAGAAGGCCTAGTCACAGAGGGCTTGACCTCCTGGAAGGATAACACTTCTGGCTGCTGCTGATTGCTCACAGTTGCAGGTGCTCAGAATTTCCCAGAACTGAGGTCTTAAAGCTGTCAGCTTGAATTGATTCCAGGGAAAGTATTATTAAAATCAAATCTTATTTCTACCTTCATATATACCTCCTCCTTCATAATGTATAGGAAATCAAGGCTGTAAGACAGTAATTAACCTCACTTCACCTATTTATTCTGAGAATCTCACTGGTCTGCCAAACTGAACATTTAAATTGATGGACTCCCTGTCTGGTTTTAATCTGTTAAAACTTGCTAAGTTTTTTTTAAATGGTAGATGAATTATTTACTTTAATTTTTATACAAATTCCTGTCTGATAAGTATGTGTAGAGAAGAAACTGAAGTTTCAAAATTAAGGAATCTGATAATCCATCCTACATAAAACATTCCAGATGTGGAATTTATTCCCTGTGTGTCACAGGTGCTGGTGCAACAGAGTCTCTAAATTGGGTAAAAGTTGCAGAATTTCACATCCTTATATGTTGTAGTAGGGTGGTTGCTGTTGGGTTTTTTTTTGGGGGGGGGAGAAGAGGTTTTTTACATTATTACTTACAGTACCTAAATCTCTCAAACTTGTATTTAATGTTTCCTCATTTAAATTTTACTGAACATCTTAAAATAAAATATGAAATAGTAATTGCACTGTATCTAATTAAAGAAAATGCACCAACTTCTTTTACACTAAGAGAAAAATGTCTTTAAAATAAAGAAAATCTAGTGCATTTACATAGCCATGAAAAGGCTATGAAAGTCTTTTTCATGAAAGTCACATTTAACAGTAATTTTTCTTCCATACCAACTTGTGAAAAATACATTCAAACTATTCACAAAAGTGTGATATGGAATGTTTTCAGATACTTTTTTTGGTTTTTTACTTGGTTTGGTTTGGGGCTTCGTTTCTCTTACTACAGTACTGCTTTTGCACAATTTTTCAGACTTAAGAACTTTATGGCTGACATTTCATCAGGCAGCATGTGACTCTGTTATTTCCACAATAGCAAACTGCATTGTTATGCTCCAAAAATCTCAGCCCTTCATGACACTGATTCAGAGGGATGGTTAGAAATAACCAGTGGGAGGCACTAGCTGTGCTCACTGAAATGGAAAAATTTGCAGATGTTTGGTAAACACACAGATGTAATTATCACTTCAGATTTTTCAGCTAAAGCTAAATAAATTCTTTAGTGTCTCTGCAATGCAGGCACAAATATACAACTATGGTACTTTTTTGCACACAGCCCTTCAGCTGCTTGCTCATCCAATACAAAAAATTACCTTTGTTGCTGCTGAAGATGAATAGATCACATGGACACAGGTCGAAGTGTGGTGAAAGAAAGAGCAGAGTTTATTTTTCCTCCCAGGATTTATAGGCTTGTGACCATGGCCAGGGATTGGATGGTCAGGATAACACTTTCTCACTGCACTGGCCATGAGAGATGCCCATCACAAGACGTGTAACAGAAAGAATGTACACATATCTATGTTTACAATTACTGTCCTGGGAAAGTCCTTAGAAAACCATGTCAGCAAGCTCAGAAGCTGAGTTTTCAGGGCGACAACCTTCATCATTATTTTGGATAAACATAATTAATATTTATAAAATGTTTTTGTATTTATTTCACTGCAAAGAATGCAAAAAAAATCATCTGATAACTGTTGTACTTAGACCTCTTGCAGTAGGAAAGGCGAGAGGAAACCAAGACAAATTAACATGTATTTCATGGGCTCCCCTTTCTCCTGCACTTCAGAACACCCCCTTACAGAAGGGCAGGCTGAATTCATCTTTTCTGAAGCACTGCTGAGGCCTCAAGAATATCATACACAAAGGATATATGTTATCAGCTTCAGGGCAGATCTCACAGGATGTACCACAGAGTTTCTAGATAACAGCATCTAGCCTTCATGGGCTACACTGAAAACAGTATTTAAAGAAGTCAGACTTTTGAAACTTTTACGCTTTCAAAATATAACTATTACAGAGTAAATCCAGTGGTTTCTTAAATTTTCCTGCTTAAACAGAAATTAAAATGTCAGGTTTTTAACATAAAACATTTATATTTCTGTGCTTTAATACTAATGAAATTTTATTTTTCCCCATATCTTTTTCAGAGGTGACACCTTATGGCTTGAACATACACCTAAGTTACCTGGGTCCTATGAGCTATTTAGCATCAGTTAAAAATAGCTGATGAACATGTTCTAATACTAGGAGACAGACAAAGGTAAGGCAACACTGCTGAAACACACTTTATTAAATCAACTTGCATTTTCCCTGGACTAAGAGGACAAACAGAAACTCGATGTTAACTGGAGTGAGAGACTGAGGAGAATGGCAAATATCTCTGTCCCTGCACCCTCCACCTAAACTCCCATCATCTACTGCAGCTAGAGCATTTCTCTACAGCTCAAAGTAATTGCTAGGGACAAAAGCAGAAATCTGTAGCCTGTGTCTACAGCAAAGGGTCTCACTACCCACCTGCAGAACTTCCCCCCTACTGCAAAGCTCAAGCCCAGGCCAGGGCTGTGCTCAGGGCTGGGAAATGTTCAAGAGCACTCTTGTCTTGAGGGGATCTTTCTTCGAGGATACACATAAACACACAGTCAGTATTGTCTTTTATATTTCCATTTCATAAATCCAACTGAATCACATTTAGACGTGTACCAGCGTGCTCTGACTTATTTGCAGTCTCTGGATTCCTCACTTGTCTTCCTCAGGATGCAGCTGAATTCTCCAAAGGTAACCAGGTACTCAAAATGAGACTTTCCTGTACCATTTCAAAAATGCCTAGAAGCAGTGTGTGACTGCTCTCCTCTCTTTTGGCCAAAGACAAGACAGATGGTATAAAACAAAGGAGTAAAAAGTTACAGCAACACCTGAAAATCCTGTGAAAATATCAACAGCAGAGTACCCTTTCCTTCACAGACCTCAGAATGAAACTGGCAGCAGTGTAGTTTTCTATGAAAAATATATACTTGAGGTAGAAATGTTCAGCTGCCAAGGAAACATTTATGAAAAGTTTTGTAAGTGCTGCCTAAATAGCTGCCAGCTCTATTATGTACGTAAAAGCCATAGTTGAGATTTTTAAAATATTTCAAGACAGGAAATAAAAAAGTATTCAAATGCATGCCAGCACTATCTGTTAAATAAAGCTAAAGCTTTTCAGTGACCTTTGCTTTCAGATTAATTATGCATCAGACAACACAGCCTTAGTTCCTGCTAAGACAAAGCAAATCAACAGATACTTTCCCCAAAAAATAATAGCCTTACTGTACAGCAGTGTAAGTCTCTTGACAACACTGCACACAAAATTGTGAAATAATCCACTGGAAGTAGCAGTTTCTCCAGAACTGTTGGCTTAAGAGTTAGCCAGTAATTGCACCTGATATTAAGCTCTTCCCAAGATGAAACTATTTGCTGACTCTGATGATCATGGGATTATTGTTATTTATCAAGTGTCAATGAGATAAAACTGTAATATATGCAAATACCACACATCTCTCCCAAGGTATTTACAGTTCATATTAGAAAGATAATACAATTTATCACACCACAGTGAGTAATTAGATAAATTCCCCGCAAATCAGGATCTCTTCCCTGGGAGTCGGTGTTTTAACAATGCAGTTAGATCAGGTTTGCAAACCACACTTTTCCTGAACCAAAGGAACTCCCTTTATTTTCTAAGGTCACTGCTGAGAACCTGTTTTGCAAAAGCATTTGGATTATAGAAGTGTATTGAGATTATAGTTGGCATGGAAATTTCTAGCTTGGTAAACTACCACTGCAACAAAAACTGTATTCTCATCAATTTTCTTTTCCAAATGATCTGTTTCTAAGCTAAGGATAGGATCAGTAGCAATGTCTTTACACAAAAACACTCCTATTTACAAAGTTTAAAGCCTATTTGTTGCTTTGCTGATCAAGTATCTTTTCCCTTCCAAGGGTGCTGGTCTCCCCAGAAGCATTGTTCTTTAAAGAAAAATATACCACAGCTGTAAACTTAGGAACGATTTGCCAATAAAGTGATAATATTGACAGGCAATAATGACTGCATGTTAAACACAAGCCTTAAGAGAATTCTTATGACATCACTTGTATCTGTTTTTATTTACTGAAGTCTGTGGCTATTTCTCAAATACACATTTCTATAACCAAACATATTAAACTCTTTCCTATCAACCACTGCACTCATCACTGGCTGTGCCTAAAAATTTACTTAAATGTAACACGTAACTCTTCATGTCTAAGTTCTAATTATTGTTTTCAACTCTTTGCCTAAATGTCTATTTAAGCTACTGTTCCAGGCTGGTCTGAAAAGGAAGGTAGTCTTGAATTAATTTGTGGGTTCACAATAAATAGGTGTTATTTCCTGCTGCTCATCACATTCCATACCAGCATATTTTAACTCTTTCTTAACTTGACCACACAACCTGAATCAAATTTACCAAGGTGAAATAAGGGAAGCATAGAGACTTGAAACTTCCTTCTTTACCAGAGTCTGCTTTAGACTGTTATGAAGTATGAAGCTGCCTGCAGAACATCTGTCTCTCCCATGGTCACCAGCCACTGCAGCAAGGTGCAGAAAAGCCCTGGGCTGGCATTGGGTTTTCAGGAGCATTACACACACAAGAGTCATTGTCAGAACACAAATGACAGTACCTGAAGGTCAACAGACCCAGTGTAATCCCTGGAGTGTTCCTTACCAGAAAGGACTTTTCAGAGCAGAATCAATGAGAGCTTTGAATGCTGCTTCATGAAATGTGAAACAGGAAGCATACTGCAAAACATTCTTCCACATCTTTTGGCTGTTGTTGAAGATAAAATGAAATTTATATTTTAATCTGGTGTGCCCCACAACATGCCAGCAGTAAATTTTTCCTGGCTGCACTTATTTGGCTATTCTCCCATATCGTCTGAAAATGGGACAATCAAAAATCTTCCCTAAGTAACTCACCTCTTAGAAGTTTGTTAGTGGATTTTTTTTCCCTTACAGGGACATGACAATTCCCAGCAAATATTTCAGGTAATTGGTGAGGAATATTTCAGTGAAATTTATGGATTCAATGCAAATTTTGCCCAGCATTCACCTTGGGAAAATTTGAAATTTGGTCAATTTGACATCAATGACAGATGAAAGAAACTCGAAATTCAGTTTTCAGGAAAACCACATTTTAAATTAAATTCAGATGGGGAAGGCTTGCGTTTTCATTTTATGCTATTTTCCTTTGTTTTCACTTCCTGTTTTAATTACAACTTCATTCTGAAACATCAAAATTCTTTGCAAGATAATAATTTTTCCAAAGAACTGCAGGTCCTAGAAAGAACATGGTCATTAGCACAGCTGAAAATAACAATATAAAATCCTCCTAACCATAAAGATGTTGAGAAGTTTCTATAAGGTAAGCTGCCAAGTAGTTCTTTATTTTTAACTGTGAAGTCTCATTTCAATCTAGGATGGCTTACTCCTCCATGAACATGGGGTATAGTACACAGCCAATGCTATGGTGCCTTCACCTTTTGGCTAAATGCTCTTCCTTTGAAGAAGGAAACCAGTCAGGAACCTACAGATGTTCCAGAAAAGGCAAGTTAAATGGACAAGTCTGACAGAATTCAGAATCATACCCTTGGGGTTTTTTCCTTCCATTCTTCTCCAACACAGACAGCCATTGTCTGAGTGCTGCTTATTGGACATTTATGGCAAAGATGTTTTACATACATCTTCAGTGGTGCCCCTCCTGGCACTATTTGGGCAACATTTTTTGGCTTAGGACTAAAATCTTGGAACTTCCTCCTAAAAGCATGTTTCTGATGGACAAGAGGAAGGTATAATTCTTTTCCTAACAAGCAGCAAAAACAAAGAGGGTTGCATCCAGCCTGTTTTTTACCCAAATGTTGTGTGTTTGAAAACCTGCCTGAGAGGGTTCAGTACTCTTTTCTGCCTAAGACATTAAAATATTACTCTTCCTTCCTAACTGCTTTCCACGTCTAGAGCTGGGAAGGTGGTTTCTTTGCTCAATTAAAGCTGTTATGTTGCACACTGAATATTTAAAAACCTATTAAAACGGAGTGAGCAGCAGCCTCTAGACTACATATAAAAATTAATTCACCTATTTTACATGAAGCTGTTATTGCAGCAGCAGCAAGGAATTAGCATCCCATTCTACACAGGCTACTTTCATGAAGAAATGTAAGCTGATCTTGCAGCCCCAATTAGTGTTTAAACCACCAAGCTAACTTAAAAATCCCACATATAATGCTTATGTTGGCCCTGCTTCACAATACAGCACCAGTCACTTCTCTGTTATGCCAAGATCCAAAATTCAAACATGCAAAATATAGGTTAGCTGAGAGTATGTGCAGCTACTAGAAGCAGAAGAACCACACCTAGTTAGGGTTTGGGAGAGCTCAGGTGTCTCTCTGTTTCTGAACTGTTCAGGTCTGCCAAACTCTGCCAAGATTCATCTAAAAACAGCTTTTGTGGAACACAATAATAAAAACAGTAATCCTACAAACTTTTGTTTCCTTGAAGATTAAAATGAACTCAATCACATAGCAATTGTGATACTGGGCATAGAAATTGCAATTCCCTTTCCACCACTTTGTGTCTTTGAGTAGATGTAGAGCAACACTCAAATAACAGCTTCCCTTGCTTGCCTATATTTTATACTAGTTGGCACAGAGAAGAAATGAGTTGCCTGGAAAGAAAAAGCGGAATGAAACCCAAAAGATAATTAACACTCTCAGCAGTCAGAAAGAGAGTCCAAGACTTCAGCTGTGACAGAGCCTGAGGAAACCCTGACACAGCAACACTGCCAGAACCATCAGCAAAGCCATGATTGCTTTTTGGCCTTTCAGCAGGGAAAAGGCAGCTGTAAATCCTCAGCAGGGAAAAGGCAGCTGTAAATCCAATCTGTGGTGGGCAACAAGAAGATTCAATAGTTTACAACTGGTTTGAACTTTAAACAAGCCCACAGAAGTCATAAGGGTGCCCACTGAGTCAAAAGACAGCTTCAGACCAGGTCCAGGAGAGGGGTGCACACTTCCCACAGTTTCCTCCTGCCTCAAAGGGTAGAATGCCACCAGGAAACAGGCAGCCAGGAGGCAGCCTCACCCCTCCAGGATTTCCCTTCCTTGGGATCCCTCCTGAGGCACTGGCTCTTCTAGTTACACTTAAAGGGCTCTTTTCCCCTTGCAACCCATTTACCCACATCGCCTTAACCTTTACAAAACCCATGTTGGCTCCTGCTGATGTAACAAGCCAAAGTCTGTTTCAGATAAAGCAACTTTGGTGGCAGACACGTGATGTAGTCTGTATACAGGTAGGACATATAGGAAAACAAAATCCTGATCTCTTCTACTGCTGTGCCCCTGGCTTTCTTCATCTTCAAAGTGAACTCTGCAGAGTGGGATTTTTCACTATCGCTTAATACATGGGTTTAACTCTGGTGCCTCTGAAGCATCTGATTTAACTCCTGCTGTTTGTAATGAAAGCAGTGACTTCTATGTTGTTTATCCCACCAAGAATTTCCCACTACCTCATTTTATCTGTGAATAATAAACACTTAACAGCAGAGTCCTGCTTCTCAGTAGGCTGAGATCTGCTGTTAACAAGTTACCCAAATACCCTAATCTGGAAAGAGCTAAGGAAAAAAGAACTGTCTGGCAGTAAGAATATCCATTCTTTTTCCACAAAGGACTCCATGTATCAGCAAAAATGTTCCAATAGATTTTTGCTTTGGGGCTTTTTTTTTTGTTATGAGGGGGGAAACAGTTTTAAAGATAAAACTTAGTCATGCGCAAACAGTACATGAAAAGGGTCTGTCTCTTTACTAAAATTGCACCACTGCCTCAGTATCACTTAACTGTGATAAAGAGGCTGCTGCCAGCAATAGTTTACCCAGTTCATCTTCTGAACTGGGTTTCACAAGGATTAAAAAACAAAGCCAATGGAAAAAACAGTCACTGCAGTGGGACTTTTCTATACTTTTACCAACTCAGCAAACCTACAAGGTCATTCCTGTGTACCCTGGAGCACTATGGATTAGATTGCTCCTTCACTAAGGAACAATTAATGCTTGGAGGATAAGTAGTAACTACAGGCCATTCCAGAAAACATACTGACTGAGGAAAATGAAGCAGCGCCTAAGCAAACCAGAAAACTTGACAGCATTTTCCAGCACCTCAAGCAGCAAATGTTGCTGTTAAGAGAGATCAAGGCAAGGCATCATTTTTTGAAAACGCCAGAAAATACAGAATGTTTTTTCATTCGACATCACAGGTATTTATTTAGAAAACATGAAAGTCAACAAGCTAAGATCAAAGTAAAACCATACAGAGCTGAAAAATTTATCTGGCTTCAGCATGATTCATGAAACCATTTCCATTCCTAAATCCCCAGCAAAAATGCCCTTGTGCAGCCACCATTTTTGTGTTATAATAAAAAGATACATTAAAGGACAGAGTTCCGTAGCATGCAAGAGACTATCTTGAAATTTAATATGCTGATCTCGCAGCGCCAAGAGAGTAGGCCTTGCTTATCTCTTCAGACAACTATGGATGCTTCAAATACAAGAGGGAATTTAACTGAATGAAACATTCCCTATTCTAAGTATTCACAGGAGTTTTCTGATAAAGCAATTCTTCTAGGCCTTATTTTCCAGCCTACAAAACAGAGGCCATAGAATTTTGTTTCAGAAACTCAGATGTCCTAGACAGTGCAGTGAATGATTTTAAGTCCTCAAGGATGATTAATACCTTCATCAATGAGATTTTTCCATTGTTTAATTAGTGTTAAAACATGTGCCTGAACATGAGTCCAAATTTGTTTGGAATCAACTTCCAGCTACATGATATTGACATTATTGACTTGAAATGAGGCCTCTTTGATTTTTCAATTTGCTTTTCCCTAGACTTTGATCAATTCTATGTCAATGACCTCTTTCTTGACCAAACACCAAAATGAAGGTTTTTTAATCTCACATTAGAAGAAAAAATTGTCAGGACTGAATTGCTTTTTTCTGATTTCAGAACTTTTTTATACAGTCCAACACCCTTTCCAGTGTGTGAGCCTCAGAACTAGCCTGACTATTTTCTCAGTTCCATTATTGCCATAGACATACATGGTGCTATAGTTTTTGGACATCCAAGGATGATATTTCACAGAATCACAGAATCAATTAGGTTGGAAAAGACCTTTGTTATCCTTGAGTTCAATCTATGATCCAACACCATATCCACTGGACCACGGCACTGAGTGTCATGTCCAGTCTTTCCTGTAACATCCGCAGGGATGGCGACTCCACCACCTCCCTGAGCAGTCCATTCCAATATCTAATCAACTCTTCTGTGAAGCAATTCTTCCTAATATTCAACTCAAATCTCCCTTGGTGCAGCTTAACACTGTGTCCTCTTGTCCTGTTCTTTCTTACTGGTAGAAGAGACTGACGCCCAGCTGGCTACAACTTCCTTTTGGGTGGTTGTAGAGAGCGATAAATTCTCCTCTTCTCCAGGTTAAACAACCCCAGCTCCCTCAGCTGCTCTGGGCCTGGCCATCTAGCCAGTTCCTAGCCATGCAAGGGTCCCACATGTCCCACATGGCCGTGGGCTGCCAGCTTTTCCAGGAATGCTGAGGGAGATGGTGTCAAAGGCTCTGCTGAAGTCCAGGTAGACAGATGCCCAGCCTGTCCCTCACCCACCAGGGGTTCACCTGGTCATAAAGGAAGATCAGGTTGGTCAGGCAGGACCTTTCCTGAACCTGGGCTGGCTGGATCTCATTCCTTGGTTGCCCTGCAGGTGCTGTGTGATCCCACCCAAGCTGATCTGTTCATAACTCCTCTGGGCATCAAGGTCAGGCTGACAGGCCTGTAGCTCCTTGGATCCTCCTTCTGGCCCTTCTTCTGGATGGGTGTCACACTGGCCAGCCTCCAGTCACCTGGGATGTCTTCAGTGAGCCAGGACTGATGGCAAGTGATGGAGAGCAGCTTGGAGAGCAGCTTGGAGAGCCCTTCCAGCAGCTCCCTCATCACCTGGGATGGATCCCATCTGGTCCCAGGGACTTGTGAGCATCTAAGTGGCTCAGCAGGTCATTGACTGCTCCCTCCTGGATTACAGGGGGTCCTTTTCTCTTCCTGCCCTGTCCACCAGCTCAGGAGGCCAGTGGTCCTGAAGATAGCAGGTCCTACTGCTGAGGACTGAGGCAAAGAAAGTGTTAAGTACCTCAGCCTTCTACTCACCTTTGGTGACTATATTCCCCCTGACACCCAATAGTGAATGGGGTTTTCCTTTGGCTCTCCTTTTGTTATTATTTAATGTATACTTTTGTTATTAATGTTTAGAAATGTACTTATAAAAACACTTTTTATTATCCTTTACAGAAGTGGTCAGGTTAAGTTCTAAATGACCTTTCACCTCCCTAATTTTCTTTCTGCATGATATCCTTAAACATATCCTGAGTTGCCGTCCCCTTTTCCTAAGGTGAATAGATAAACCCTATTTCCCTGAGTTCCTGCAAAAGGTCCCTGTTCAGCCAGGTTAGTCTTCTTCCCTGCCAGCTCATCTTCCAGCACACAGGAACAGCCTGCTCCTGCGCCTTCAAGATTTCTTTCTTGAAGTACATCCAGCCTTCCTGAGCCCCCCTTTTTTTAAGGGCTACTTCCCAAGGGACTTTCCAAATCTGTGTCATCTGGAAGTCCAGAGGGTTTTGTTTGATTAGCCTCCCCCCCCCCCCCCCCCCCCCCCCTTACTTCTCCATGTATTGAAAATTCCATAATTTCATGGTCACTGTGCCCAAGAGAGCCTCTGACCATCACATTTCCCACCAACACTTCTCTGTGTGTAAACCACAGTCTAGTGGGCATCACCCCTGTAGGATCATTTTTTACCAGCTGTGTGAGAAAGTTCTCTTCCAAACACTCCAGAAGCTTCCTTGTAGCGACTTATGTTTTCTAATTTGAATTTCCTACCCCTCCTAGATTGCCTCCTTGCTGCTGTGTTGAGGAGCAAGACAGCAAGAGACACCCAGCAGGTTAAAGTCTCCCATAAGAAAAAAGGCTGGAGATGGTGAAACATCTGCCAGCCACCTATAGAATGATTTGTTTTAATATAGGATGATTTGTTTTAATCATCAGGTAACACCACTAATCTTCACCCTGTTAGCTATCTAAACTGAACCCTGCATGATTTAAGGGGTATTAGCATCCAAAATATAATCCTCATAAAAGATGTGTAATTGTGAATGCATAACCTTGTATCTGGTTCTATTAATGAGATCAATTTGACAAGTAACCAAGATTTTTCAGAAAGAATTCTTACCTGTCAATGCAAATCCTGAGAGCTACCACATTTAAACCTTCAAGTAGTTACAAAGTTTTTTCCTACATCACAGTGTTTTCTGGAAGAAGTATTCTTATTATTTCTACAGTCACTATTTTATAATTTTTTTCACATGCATTACCAATTTTTTAATCTTGATCTCATTTTGACATGGTGTTTGTCAGGTCTCACAGGAGTCCATGAAGTCAACAAAAGTCCTCACAGTCAATCCAAATGGAAGCATTCCCTTGGCAAGACCTGCCATGTGAATTACTGTCCAGAAGACAGGAAAACCCTTTATTCCCTTTTATTATATATATATATATGAAACCCCTGAAATTTAGTCAAATAATTGTTTTTCAAATTTTATTTAACTCATATGAACATTCAGAGCACTTCTACTGTGAAAGATAGGACTTAGGCATAGAAATCCAGCTGCTGTTATCTAGGAAGAGGCTGGTGTATTTGCTCTATGTCCATGGTGAATTTCTTACAACTGGGAGAACTAAAAACTCAGAATCATTTTCTTCAAATATTTATTCCTGAGAGATAAAGAGAACAGCAACATTTGAAAATGCACAGGCAAATCAGATTTTCTTGTACAGATACTGAGAAAATTCTGTTTAGCTACTTAGTAGCTACCACTGCAAGGTAGTTCATTCTGGCTAGAAAATTAAATATATTGGATGCTTTTGCCATCCCAGGGCTTTCATTTGCTCTCATAAAAGAGCAGAAGTGTTTTGAAGGCAAGCTTTTAAATGCTTGTAAACCAGTGGTGATGGTAAGCAGAGAGTTCAAATTATCTTTCCCAGATAAATATGGCTAGGAAAACATACTGGACTCTATCAATTCACAGTAATTGGCAACACTTCAAAGAGAAAATCAAATTTATTTCCTCTTTAAGGCAAAAAAAAAAATCATTTAAAATCTTCGCGAAGAAATTGGTTCTACAGTGTACAGGCAGCTTATATTTGTCAGGATGTATCAAAAAATGTGAGCAGAAAAAGCACCACTGCAATAGTGCAGCAATGACAGTCTGGCTACACCTACCTACTAACTGTGTTTCATAAAGCAAAGAAATAACTTATTACATGTCAGTTACAGACCACCGAAAAGCACAAGAAAAGGTTTGGCATTCTCAGTGTGTAAGTTTCTGAATTGCCCTGTCACTGACTCACTTCTTGAAAGTCTCCAGCAAAACCAGCATTTGACAAAAGCCAGCAGCCTTTGCTCTACACAGAATAGAATTTGTTTGAAAAACTCTGTAGAAGATTAAAAAAAACCCAAACAAAACTAAAGAAAACCTGACATTGCTGCCTCCTGAAGGGGATATAATCTGGTTTTAGGCTTTCCATCAGACATCTGAACAGGATGCCGTGACTTTTACCAGGTTGAATTGAAATGAGCAGAATTGAACTGTCTTGACCAAGAAAAAGTTCTGGCACGTATCAGGGAAAGATGACCTTTTTAGGACCTTTCTTTGACATGCTTCTAAGCAACCATTTTCTTTGATAAAAATCAGATCCAGATTCCCTTTCTGAAATGCACAGACTGGTTGGTTGGGGTTTTTTTTGGAAATGCATCAAATTTAGGCAAAATATTACAACAAAAGTCCACACCACAAAGTCCTCTTGGAGCCTCACATTGTTCTCGCTCCAAGACTGATATCCCCAGTGTCACAAAAAATCCTGCTTCCACCTTTCAACCAACAAACATAAAATAATGAAGTTATCCTGTAACTGGCAATCAATCGTTTAGTTCTATTTTTTGGGCTTGTAACCTGTTTGTGGACAGTTACTGAACATGTGTCATCTTGACATTTACCTTGTAAAGCCTCCAAATCACCAGTCCAGTGCCAAAATCCCTGGAATGATTCTGGCTGGCAAACTAGCCATTTCCCAAATTTGCCATCATTAATTTGAGTTATAAAGCTAATGACACTAAGTCTTGAAAGTACCTCCAGGTTGATAAACCTACCTGGATATACTTCCTTGAACAGTAATTATAAACATATTCATCATTACAAGTAATTGCCTGCACTGTCTTGGAAAGATTTATTATTTAAACTGTGAAAAGGCTGTTACTTCTTTTGGTAAAATTGAGGTAGAAGAGAACTATATGGAAATGCTTCTTTGTCATAGTTCTTATTGTTAGTCTGGAGATCATGAACCTGTTTGTACCACTGGTCATTGATTAATTTCTAACTCTCCATCAAATGCTCCCAGCCATTCAATACATAACCCCGGACGGGCAGCAAATTTGGCTCACCAGAAAAAGGGTGAATGTCCCAAGAAACTGAGGAACTGGTGAAGGGCCTTGAGGGGAAGCTGTGTGAGGAGCAGCTGAGGTCACTTGGCCTGTTCAGCCTGGAGGAGACTGAGGGGAGACCTCACTGCAGTTACAGCTCATGAGGGGAACAGGAGCGGCAGGCACTGATCTCTTCTCTGTGGTGATCAGTGACAAGACCAAGGGAATGGCCTGAAGTTGTGTCAGGGGAGGTTTAGGTTGGATATCAGTAAAAAGTTCTTCACCCAGAGGGTGGCTGGGCACTGGAACAGGCTCCCCAGGGGAGTGGTTACAGCACCAAGTGTGACTCTTGGGGACGTCCTGCACAGGGGGAGGAGTTGGACTCAGTGATCCTGATGGGCCCCTTCTGATGCAGCATATTCTATAATTCTATGGTAAGTTCAAACAAGCCAAAATTTACCAAAGTATACATTTTCTAAACAAGCCATTACATTCATGACCTTCAGAATGAAATTTTTATTTAGAAAACTCAGAAACACGAGGTGTAAAGCTTTTAACCTGACTTCTCTCTAGTTCTCTGAGCAATCCAAGTGTGCAGTCAGCAGTGTTTTTATTAAAAAGGATGTGCTAAGTAATACAAGCTTCTAAATTAAACATTTTTCTCTCACATAAAACAAAAGGAGGGCTTAAGTCAGGCCAGCCAAGATTATGTGTGATTTTCCCTAAAACTTGTCAGACAATTTCAGCTGAAAGATACTTATCAGCAAATTATGAATGCACCAAAAGTTCTCAGTTTTATCACAATGGTCTCCTCCCTACTGTTTGTCTTTTAAAGCAAAGCAAAACAGGTGTTTGCCCAAGATAATCTTGGTTTTATTTTTTATTAATAAAAAAGATCAGATTCTGGTAAGAAAGGAAAAATCAAAGCAAAGAGCCTAGTTATCTAAGGCATAAGGATTTGATTCCATCTGTGAATCAAGAATGCAAGTGTGTGCACAGCTGTAAGTCTACAAAGGAAAAAAGGAAAGAAAACCCAAGAAAACCACTCCACAAAGCTGTTGGTGCATACTTTGAGCCCTGCTTTCACCTGCATGTGTTGCAAGCACCCTCAGTGTTTAAAACCAAGTTATGCTTAAGTAACAGGTGGAGATTTTTATGGTTATTATTGCAACACCAAGGATGGTACAGAAACAGTGGAGGAGTCTAGCATGCCTAACCTGCCTCTTCCTTAAACTACCCTGCATCTGCCAGCTTTGCCAAAACACTTGCAAGGGTGAATGCTCAGGACTTCAAGGATCATCAGATCCTCAAAGAAGTTGTCAGGGCCCATCATAGCACAGGCAATGGCAGCATTAATACTCTAATTTCAAAGATTAGCTCGTATAAAACAGCCAAAAAAGGAACTACGTGCAGTGATGTGAAACACCAACATCCTTGTGAAAAACAGTTTGCACAGAATAATTTCTGGTTTGGGAAAGTAGAAGAAAGCTATTAATTGTTTGATGTAAAGCTATGCCAACTGATACAAACATCCTTCAGTCAAAAATATGGAAGCTAAACTCTTGCATTTGATATGATTACACACTATAATTCAGTGGCAGCACAAAATTTTATACACAGCATGAGATACCATCTCAGTGCCTTTTTGAACAGCTTTCAGTCTTCCTTGTTATCATTCACTGTGTGTTTGGATGTCAACTAGATGTATTTGAATGCCTAGGGTATATTTTTTCTCAAAATGCCAATTGCTATTTTCTAAGTGTCAAAGCTAGAAGATGGCAATCTTTTAAATTGTATCTCTGGTCAAACTCAAAAGCACATTTTTTGCTTGTTATCTGCCTGATAACTCCTTCATATTCTTTACCCTCCCATTCCCAGAATGTTAATGAACATGAATATTGGACATGTAACTCCTGAGCTATTTTGAAGAAACAGTTGAGACTGAGCGAATAGGTTGGTACTACATCATTATAAAGCCTTATCTGAGATGGGTGTTGAACAGAACTCCTTATTTTCTTTAATAAAAACACTATTATGTGCACAATGAAAGGACTAAAAAACCCATACAAGAGCTAAGGGCTTCTCACAGAAGTAGATGTGCTTTGGCTTGGCTTGCCTGATTACAGAGGAATTCTGAGCATTTTGGAGAACTTGTCTCAATTAAAAAAAAACCCTAAATCATATTTATGTTACCAGCATCAACTGTTAACGCCTCCCCCCCACCCCCCAGCTGTATATGCACTAAACACGTTTGACCCCTTCAGAGAGCTAAGGATGTACCAGCTAAAACTGACTCTCTTGTAGGAAATCCTTCAAGGCAACTGCTCCCAAAACAGTGAGAGGGATGGAAACTGGAACATCACCCATTTCTCATTTCAAAAGGTGAGCAGTCATGCAGGGAGTATTGGATCACTTTTACTTTATAGTCAATAGAATGATCTAAAACTGTGCTTAGGCACTAAACAACCATTTCCAGTTCAGAGAGCAGGCCATAATGGAAGTCATTTGAATTACCCACAGGTGCCGAATGGGAGCTTTTGTAGGGTCTGGATGTGTGGTTGTGGTACTGCAGGCAGTGCAGCAAATTGCCAGGTGCCAGCTGAGCCACAGTTACCCTGGAAGTTGTGTCCTTCCCTTTCCCATAGAAAATGTAAGGAAAAAGCGAAGTATGGCTCCTTTCAGTGACGTCAGTTACACACAGGGACTGCAGATCCTGCTTTGCCTCCAGCACACCTGTTATTTCACCAGATTAACTGCTGCCTTTGTGGCTGATTCCAAAGAGCCCATCATTCAAATCAAACTCAGTTCTCTTTATGTTAGTGGTGTTTTATTTCAAAATATATTAACCATTCTGTGCTTACAAAGGACTGCAATGTGAATACAATATCAAGTTAAAAGCCTCTTAAACCTGCTACAAAACTGATTTTTATGAGGATGAGGACTGGTGCATACAATCAAAATTATTTACTTTAAATACCTCTGCAGTCTACACAAGTAGTTCTCAACCTTAACTTACACATTTTATTGGGCCACAGATGGACAGAGGAGTTATATTGTATTATACATGCAAAACCAGGTACTGTACCAAACCCAATTATGATAACATCAGTTTTGAACATAGTTCCATTCTGAAGATGCATAGCATGTGCAGACAAAATTTGTGTCAACAGACAATAGAAGTTATTGCTCCAAATCCCCCAGGGGGCCTGGTAGGAACACACACTTTAGAACAACCCGTGCTCTGTAATGCAAAGCACCCGCTGCTAGGTTTGAGTAGGGTGTAGCCAGACTTAAGATAGGATGTCAAAAGTTTCTTTGGATTTGGTTTGGTGAAATTTCCCAAGGGAAAAAAAACCCTCCTCCTCTTTTGACCAAAATATCAAATGCTAGCCAGCATATATATATATATATATATATATATATATATATATATATAAAAAACAGCACCTAACTACTGATACAAAAAGTTGGTTTCCAACCATCCAGCCATCACTGAAGCACAGAAAATCTGTTTTTAAGGGCAACAATGTGAACAAAACTGAATGCTTGACAAATATACTCATGATGACAGATGACAAGCTGAAAACATTGATCTACACAGACAGTAGGTTATTAACACAGAAGCAGTTTTTATTGATACTTCAGAAAGATTCAGGTTTAGGCTGATACTGGAAGGAAGATTAGCAAATACTGGGATTTTGTTTTTTCAACCTTATGATCTAGATGCCAGTTCTTAAGCCTAATGGACTTTTGTAGCATGGCTACTTTTTGGCTTTGTGATGTTTCTTACATCTAATTTACATGAATACCATGAAACATTTCTTTAAGTTTATGTCTCATTGGATCACTGTACACAACACTGTAGTGGGTAAAATGTGAAGCTATGAGAAGAAATCAACTTTTTACTTTAAAAACACAGCTCTAAAAATTCTTCATATATAAATATATATATATATATATATATATGCTAGAGCACTCACTCTTGCTTTATTAGCTTGCAGATTGACCCTACTGCAAGCAAATCTGCCCTGCTTCTCACTCAAATCTGGCTTTGGTGCCACCAAATAGTATTTATATTAAAAAATTAATCTTCAATTCAATGCAACATGAATTATATTTGTCCAAGTCCATCCATATGCACAGCAGATCAAGGATGCATTTACTTTCAATCAGCACTTCCTTCCTGAATTGGTCATACTATTTCAATATGGACATTCAAAGCATGCCTTCAGGTCCTGGAATCAATTCCCAAAAGGGGATGGAAGCAATACTCTCATGTACTAGACCATATTCCAGACAAGATACCAGAGGAGGTGTGGATGAGTTTAGGAGTCTGGGGAACTGAAGATGTCTTTCATGACCTATTAATTTTGGCAGCTTTTCAGAGGATGTGTGCAAATACTTCCAGGAACAGCAATCTCTCAGCAATGCGTTACTAGCAGCTTTCCCCTACTTTACATGAACTACAATGAAACAGTGGTAGTCACACTACCAGGATTTGCCTGTCTCTTCCTCAATCTGTATCAAGTAAACATGAATTGTAGAAAATGTTGCTTGTTTTCATTATATACAGGCACTGTTTTGTTCTCAGGTATCTCAACAAAAAAAAAAAAAAGAAAGAAGACAAAATTTCAGTGAAAATCTGAATAGAACAGAGACTCCCAATATTTATGTGACACAGCATACCAATATATACATTTACAAACCCAATGTAGAATCCCTGAATATGTTTATGACTTCTGGCATTGTTTCTTGTTTAAAAACATCAAATTAATTTTCCACATTGTTTTTTTTTCTTATTTCCAATTTTATCACTTAAAAGCAATATTGGAAAATTTTACCATAAAGCATTAAGATACCTTAGTAAAACTGACAGATAGACAGTACCAGGTGAAAGATCAAATCTCCCTAATGTTTGTTAAGAGTTTTAAGTGATTCTAGTTTTGTACAAATAGGAATAATAAGGAAATTGTCAAAGTTGTCTTCAGCAAAAAGTACAGGAAATAGTACTAAGAAGAAACTCTGTGAAATACAAGTCAACAGAGAGTTTCTAAAGATGATGCATCCATGGATTTAAGAGATGTCAGCTGGCACTCAATAAAGATTATCTGGCAAATCAATTTTCTGTTGTAAAATTGCAAACTTCAAGGTAAGCAACTGCATCTCTAGAGGAATGATGCTACCTCTGCTATTAAACATAATGAACGCTACCTCCAATCCCAACCCCCTTCAGTACCTTCAAAGGAAATCATAGCTGTTTCCAGAGGTAGCATCCATTAAGGTGGCACTATCTACAGTGACAAATTTAAGTCAACATAATAGAAACACGATGTCTGAATAAGGGCAGTTGTGGAAACACCCACTACCAATGATGCAAAGCTATGGAATCTCAGTAGAATAATGGTATTTTTCCATTCTCAGTGTATCAGGTCCATAGGAAAAGTAACACTCTATAGTATTCCTAGTACTAGGGATCAGCAGCATGGTAATTCAGCTGGTGCTTTTACTGGAGAACAATTTAATCCAGTTTTGGTTTTTCAGGCTTTCTGAAAAACAACGTTTAACATTGCAGCCTTACACCTATTTCAAAAGTTATGCTTATACCCACAATGGATAACACTGGAGACAGAATCCAATTTCCCCTGAACAATGTTTTTTTCTTATTTTAATTAAACAGATTATGGATTTGCTATTCCAATAATCACTGAAAAAATACACATCCAGTGTATCCTCCTCTCCTGTGTCTTTAAGAAAAGCCACACAGACCTTGAAATCAGACAAGCCCAAGTGCACCATAGATAACCTGCACACATACACAGCACTGTGCACAGAAAGATCATGTAGGTACAAACTCCTGAAAAATGTGCATCATATGTATTAATATAATGCTAAACTGGGTTTTTTTAAGCAGCCTTTCAAAATAAGTAATTTCTGCTCCCAACTGGCCACAGTGCACCTGTGCTGAAAGCCACTACACAGTAGTAAGGCTGGCAGAATGAAATGTGTGCCAGATTCTTGCCCACTGCAGCTTGTTCCTTCATGGATCCAATCAAGCCAGTATTTACAGTGACCTGAAGCTAACATGCTGGGCTGTAGACTGGCACACAGTCTGCACTGCTACAGCAGTGTTCAGCCAAGGTACAGGAAGGAAAGGCTAACTCAGACTCGAGTGCCAGAAACAGCCCTTTGGCACCACACTAAATTGCAACAAGTCAATTGCCCAAGGAGAATGACAAAAACCAGCACAGCTGAATTTCACAATACCGTAAGACAACACTGTCCTGCACTACCACAAGCATTCCCTTCTGAACTCTAAATTATTGAACACTAAATGCACTAAATACACTTAGTAAGTACCTGCTCCTGGAATGACTGATTACAGAAAAGCTAAATGCAATCAACTTCTTGCCTACAAGCATTACAGAAAAGACTGTCTCTCCTAAGAAAACCGCACTGCAGAGAGTGGTGGGGCCTTTTGGTTGGTTGGTTGGTGGTGTTGTGGGATCTTGCAGGGGGGAGTGAGTTGAGTTGGTTTTTTTGAAAGCTACAATCAATGTACTAAAAACTTATCCCACTGAACTGCTGGTTGTTTTTGCAGGTGAGGCAATATAACCATGAACTGGCACTTTTCAAAGACCAGAAGTCAAAATGACTGTTTGATTATGTTCACATTAATGTGAGACTGATCTAAACTAAACTGTTCTTACAGCTGAGTCTGCTTAGAAAATAATATGGATTGTTAAATACCCAACGACAAGGTCTTCCATTTCTGCTGGTAATTAGACACTTGCCAAACACAAAACCCAAAAAATGGAAGTATGCCCTTTCATAAGGTGGTATATTGTGGCTTTGGGGGTTATTTTTGTGGTTTTTTTCTAAACATGGTGAAAATCAGTGACTATTTCCTATTCCAAGGTGTTGGAAGTTTTGTTCCATATTTTTCTTTGCTTTTTGGATGTATATGTTACTGCACCATTACTGAACCATACAGTTGGTTCCTCAATCAGATACAGCACACAGCATGAGTTCCTGAAGCTACATTTACTGCGTAAGGATGTACTATGGATGGTTCTTCCTGGCAAGTCTGAGCTCAATTTGGAACAGAAAGCATCAAAATGAAGCCTCATTTCAAAGGAGGACAAACTAAACAACACTCCATCAGATGTGAATTCTCTATATAAAATGATTTCACGTTGGAAAAGGAACATTTCAAAACAGCAGAGTATCTTCTCAGGCAATTTTACTCATTTGCATTACTGAAGTTAACGGTGTCACAATCACGGTTTTAATCTTCATAGCAGAGACCCTTCTTTGACCTAAGGCAATCCATTGAAGGGGAAGAAGACAACTTAAAACCAAACAGAATAATGCTTTTTAATGACTCTTCAAAATTACTAAGTAGAGTACCACAGGAGTATGAAAGATTGTCCCAGAAAATGGGATAGGACATGTGGAAAATAAACATGTCTTGACCAGTGAGCAAAGAGGTGTTTTAAATGTTGTCTACAAGCTATAACAAGAACACAATTCAGTGAAAAAGTGTGAACTAAAAAAACCAGTAATACAATAGTTACCTAAATATCATGGTGGTCTCATTCCAGCTGGTTAGAAAGCTGCAGAAGTATTTTAGGAAAGCCTCAGGTTTTCCCACATCCTCCACCCTCGCCAGCAACAATTATAAAAATGTGTTTCATTTAAGCATTTTTGTAAGCCAAAAACCCAAGAAGATAAAACAGATATGTGATTCAAGCAACACGTTCTTCTTATTCAGTTAGTTGAAAGTGATGTGCAGATATCTCAGAATTTAAAATATTAAATGGGATGTTTCCTTATTTTGATAAACCTGAGTCAACCTAGTAAATTAAGCCCAAGTTTGTCCCTCAAGCACATACATGCAAGCGTGCACAAACAGCATACTCAACCCCTCTCACTTAAAACATAGAATTTCATCAGTAAAATTGCAGCAGCTTATTTTGAGAATCTGAGGAACAGACTATTTGTGTCTTGTTAGGCAGTCTGTTTATTGTGAACCTATAGCCGGACTTTATTCAGTATCAGGGTACTTTCCAATCACTTTGCAATGGCAATGTGCTTTTCAAAACAACGTAAAAATACATGCAATATCATAGAAAGAACCTTCAAATATGTCAGCACTCCTAGAAGTCAAGTAAAACACCTCTGTTACTGCAAGCTGTTTGTGCACACATCTTAGATATCTTCATCCCTGGATAAGATCCCTTTGTTTCAAGCATTGAATTACTGTCAACAGCAAATACAAGGCATGCCTGTATTTTGTACAATTCATTATCAATCAACCTCTGAAATCAATTCAAGTTACCAGAAACTGAATGGTGGTTCTTTGGTTAAGCAAGTGCATCTGCTACTTTGTACCTAGGGCCTCACTGGATTTGTGGAAAAGCTGTGCAAGTATGAAATATTTTCCAAAAAACCCCACTTCCCATTTACAAAAAGGATCTGTTTATAAAGATCCATTGTGTCAAAATGTTTTGACAATCAATACAAAAGGCCTTAAATGTCACCAAAGCTGCATTTTAAGCAAAATTACGTATCGAAGAAAAATACTAGAGGATTTGACACTGTGACCTAGGCAATACATAATTTCAGAAATTCAGGATCTTTGTTTATTAATAAGATAAACCTTAATATATTAGCATATATCCTATATCTCAGTAAAATTATTTGGCCAGACACTTACAGGATTAAAAAGCCCCAACTAAAGTAAACCAAATCCATGCTCTCTCCCCTTTCTTTCTGGTAGTAAAATTGTTTAAAAAGTGAATTGAACTCAGCCACAGCATTTGAAAACCAGCATTAAACAATCCCCATTAAACTTCTTCCAGTTACTGGAAGGAGATGCAACTATCCTACATTACTACTTTCTGAAAACACTTAAGGCCTTTGATTAAATTTAGTTGACAAGATGACTCCACTGGGAGGGTGGACAAACAGCAAAATATTATCAGATTTCGCTGCACATGGGGGCAAGATTTAAACTATTTAAACAAGTCCTCGTATGTCAGTAAGAGGAAAACCCACATTTAACATTTTCCATTTCTATTAATATCAGGAAGGTATTAAAAAATACCAGTCTCCAACAACATTAAATTTCAGTGCGTGTAAAAGAATAATATTTAAGTGTTATTATGAGTTACAGATGATGGTTGAAGCTTATAAAGAAACACGTTGAGGGGGAGCAAACTATTATATTATACTTTCATTTCACAATGAGTGGTTTGCCCTTCTTTGCCACCAGATTGCCTAATAATAAATATTTTGGAAGTACAGCTTTCTTTAAAGCTACTACAGTTTAATAAGACAAATAACCCAATAAATAAAAGCCAAGTTAATAACTTCAGCAGATAATAACTCCAGTGGATGTACCTGTCCTCTTAACTATTCTTTTGATAAGACAGAAGGTCTTCAAAGTCTTCAACAAGGCAGCTGACTGTGTGTTGGTATGCAAAGCCATGGGAAGTAGACATTCTCTCTCGACGAAGCAAAGTGCACAATAATGCAACACCAGCAGATGTTCTAGTGCTTTCTCCTAAAACCCAGTCTATGCTTCCCTGTGAGCTGCCCCCAGGCACAGCTGGGAAGGGACAGAAGGCCATGGCTGTTGTGAACCCAAGACAGAAGACAGATTCCCTCATGTTGTAGAGGTGCATCCCAGCACCTCCATCACTCTGCAGACATTTTCATCTCCTCGGGACTCTCTCTAGGTGACCTGGGAGGTGCAGGGACGAAAAGAAAAGTGAAAAGTAAGACACGAATCTGCACAGTGATTCCAAACAATTGTCTCCTATAATAAAGGACAACCAAACACACGTGAAGATTTTTTTGTGTACATGGAAGCTCTATCTGTGTCATACAGGGCAACTGTATTGTAACTTTTAAAATCCAGAGACTACAGACAGGTCCAATTAGCATTGTTTCTCCTAAATTACCCAGATGAAAAAAGACAGCACTATTCATGTGAATAAGACAAAGAACTATTTCTGACAAGCAGAGAATCGTCTTCAAGATATATGTATAATGAGCTAATCTATATAGTTTAACAAGACAGTAGAAACATTAAAATAGCTACTGTTGTTAATATTGTCATAATGTGATTTACAATTCTAAGTCTTTATTCAATTATGAGTTTATTCCTAACTATATTATTATCCCATTTCTAACTGTACAGTTTAAAGATACATTTCTATTTTCCATAATTTCATAACTTCAATAATGACATTATGAAGGACCATACTTTTAAAGGAAAAATGGCATAAATGATACCACATCTTTTAAAATCTAGGTATTTTTATATTTTTCAGTATTGTACATTAAGACATAAAAATGAAGTATTTTGGGCCAGGCCCCTTTTTAAGGGCAATGAACCCACGATACCCAGATACCCACGAGTAAGAGTTCAAAAATTATGTTAAATCATCTCCTAGCACAACAGCAACATCTAAGTTATAGGACAGAAAGGAATTAGCAGTAAATTTTCTAAAGGAGCCTTCTGTAAGAGGCTGAGACATTAAGTAAATTCCAGGGTTTTTTTTGTTCCACTGGAACAAAAATGTTCCAGTGAGTCTTTACTCAGCCATACTTTTTCATTCTATAATATGGAACAGCTGAATCCTCTTCCAATATTACAAGAGTCATGTGGATGTGAGTGCACACTCACATAAAACCCAGGCACACATTCCCTACACCTGTGCATGTATACACTGATGTCTGTGAAAACATAATTCATACAAGTAAGACATTCAGAGCTCACCGGTAAATCTGCAAAGGCCACGTTGCTTGTGATGGAGTGGGCACAGAATTTGTTGGACTCACCAACATGGCACTATATATATTGGAAGCAACCACAAGTATACAAAGTAGAATTGGTCCTATGATGGCCCCTTCCAGCCCCAAGTAATATGCTCCACCAGCTACTGCAAGGCCTGTTAGGTAAGGGTGACCACCTCTGCCACAAGAACAATAAAATTAAATTAAGATCAACAAAAACACAGCATTATCGATTACGAAGTGTGAATTAATACTGAAGTTTTATTAAGCTTAGGAAACGACACAGCTAGCTATAGCTACTCATATTTACACTATAAACTGTTGTCAGAATGGCACAAAGGTTCCAAGCTGTGCTCTGCTGTGTTCGCGCAACAGATCAAACACTGTTGTAGCATGGAACGCTGGGAAGATCCACAGTGGAGTAGTTACTTTACAGACATCTGCTGAAGAATGTCTGAAGGACTTAGTGGCAAACACACTTCCATTTTGAGAATGGAAAGATGGTTGGTTAAATAGACTGTTCACGCTTTATTGTCAAGAACTGTTGAAATTTAACACAATTAGCAACATGCACTATGAGGACCCCTGAGCAAAGCCACTGGGTTACATGATGATAGCAACTTGCAGAGCATCTTTTAAATAACAGTTAGCATGCAGTCTTTAAAGAACACAGGCTTAAAGATGTGGATATCCATGTCTTCTCATTTTGTTATAAAAAAGCCTCTCAGATTGAGTGTTATCATTAGCTTTTAACCTTCTCAGATGAAAAACAAAACTGGATTTTAATGAACATATTAATATTTACTGGAAAGTTTGAGCCAGAAGAGCTTATTGATAAGAGCTCTTATGGCAGCAAGTAAAAAATGCCATTTCTATTTTCTGTGTCTCAGATGCACATTTTGCACCTGTGCTCAGCCACAAAATGTGAATCCTACCAACAGCATTTACACAAAACTGGCTCATCATTCTTCATCCTTTATACCTAAAATAATGACGGCAATATGGAATTGCAGAAGAAAAACTACAGTTGAAACTTGGCATGCAATTCTCAGGAAGCTCCTCTAAATTCTGAGTATAATATATAGAAAATACCAGCTAGTCAGTTCGGAGCTCCAGCAGTTCCTGAGTTTTCTATCATGGTCCTAATTTCCACTCAACCACCCAAATTGTAAATCTTTGCCTTCAACACAACTCTATGCAAAATGAGGCCATGAAACATGACCTATTAAATCATACACACCTCAGTCATGTCCCACCCAGATCAAACTTAACCTACTGGCAGGACCAGATTGCTCTCCCAAGGGGACAAGCGTGGCCTAAAGTTTTATGTTTCTCTAACAATAGAAATTATTAACCTCTAAACCTTTAAAAACTTCATTTTTTTCCCAGCATTTGCATCCGCTTAAACATTCTTTTGCCTAGTTTTCTAAATTAAACAACAGATCACCTGATGAAATAGGACTACAGTACAAAGGTAGTCCTTCTAGAAAACCCTGCATAACCTAATTATAGCTATTTCAAATAGGTTTAATCTGATCTGCAAGACATCATGATGCTTACTGTTCAATTTATTGGGAATAATACAATTTTCCTCCACTGTCAGAAAATCAATTCCTCTCCCATATATTTTCTGGACAGTAAACAGAATTTGCATCCTCTACAGTTCAAAAAAACTGTATTCTAGGAAGCAGAAGAATTATTAGCAATTTAAATAGCTCCTAGTCTTAAATGTATCTGTAATTTATTGTTGGAAAAAAAAGGTAATTTGATTGTACTTCACCTGTTAGCTTTAATTAATGCAAAATAACTAAAGCCAGTCTATGAAAACTAGTATTAATTGGGTATATTATCATATCATACTCTCTGTTCAGTGTAATTATATTTAGTAAACAAAAATACTAATTTCTAACAACACAGAACTGAACCACTTTATGTCCTTATTCTACATTAACTCTATTTTTTTTGGTCTCTAAATAGCTGATGGTTTTATCTGCTTTGCAGCATCATCTGGCATTAGGAGATAAAAAGGAAATGTGACACACCTTTACTCAATAATTAGATAAATAGAAAATATAAACTAATTCTAACAATCCCAATAAAGAGTTCATTTTGTTGATGTTGAGCTCAAGACCTCTGAAATGTCAAAGTTCACAGAAAAGAGGCCTGAGAAAGAGAAGGCACTTAGGCCAGAAAAACTGCTTATTATGAGGTTATTCCTGTGATTGAAGATACTGTTTTGCATGCTTCAGAAAAATGAGTTTAATTAAAGGCATCAGTGATTGTCAATCATTTTTACAATGCTTATTTTAAGAAGCGTTCAATGTACTTACCCTGATATATCTGAATAAATTGCTGTATCTACAAAATAGGTTGGCAAGAGGTGAAAAACCAAGAGCAAAAGGGCTTTGCATCCCTGTCCTTGCACAAGCCACAAATCTAGGACTGCAGGGATTGCTGCCCAGTATGTCCCCAGAAATGGCACTGCTCCAAGGATTGCTGCTAATGCTAGAGCACACAGAAGCAGAAGTGAAAAAAAGATCACAGCAACATATTTCACAAATATATTTACAGTTACATTCTGACACTTTTGCCACACCAGTAAGTCCCACTTCCATCAACTGTTATAAATAAAGCATTGAAGAAGTGCCACATGAGGCTCCTGGTGTTTTATAGCTGCAGTTTAGGAAAAAAGAAAATTCCACCATTCCCCGTACAAAAGAGCTTCAGCAACTGACAGTCATAAGGAGTTAAGAGGCATCAGTTTAAGGAAACTTGAAGTTATACCAATCACATACACTTCTTACTGTGTAAGAAAGCAAACAAACCCAAGTGTCACTAACTTACTGCATCTCCTGCAGTCATCCCTAATAGCGAGAAAGCAGGCAAATATGAGATTTATGACTTACATATTTCTGTATGCAAATGTGTGTACACATTTCTGCTTATAAGAAAGACCTGTTGTAATCTAAAGCAGTACAGATCTGCTGCCACTATAATTTAATGCACCAGGAATAAAAATAATACGAAGCATAATTAAGTGGGTTGTTTTCTTTTTTTTTTTTTATTTTTTCTTTGGTCTCATTAACCAGAAAGCAAAAACTTTTAAGATTTTGCATGTTGTGGAAAAAAATAAGACTGACTAGAGGTATAGTGACAGTCACTGCCTTTAATGTAGTTGCACTTTACAATACAGCCATTTCCCATTATATTGGGGTTTGTTGCTTCATAGCTTCCCCTTATGCTTTCTAGTACACAAACATTTTGCATTTACTATTATTATCATTCTTTTTAGAGAAGGAAGGGCTAAGAGGAACAGGGGAGAAGGTTTTTCTCTGAGAAACTGTCCAGCCATTTCCAAAACTAAGATTAAATAATAAAAGAAAACCAGAGGCTGGTAATACAGTCACACAATGATACTGAGAATAAGAACTGTTCCTCTAGCATGCATTTCCATGATACCACGTCTCACTGCATTTAGGATGAAAAATCAGTATGTGTCAACTGTGAAAGAAACAGAAGCCAGGACAGGTAGAATAAAGTTAAAAACTGAAAACACTTGGACTGAATACAAGGGAGAAAGAATTGGATCCAGCAAACAAAACAGAAAGAAGAGGTAAAATTGTTGGCAGAGAATGTTTTGTGAAAACAGAAAAAGGCAAGGCTCGGAAGTAAGACAGCAATCAAGGCCTTCTCTCCGCCCTTCCCACAGCCATACCCTGCATGACCAGATCTAAGCTTGTCAGCAACACTTAATATTTCTCATTTTGTACAATAAATAATTACATTGTATTATTTATAAGTATAATTGCTCAAATCCTTACCAGATGGTATGAAGACTATGTTAATCCCAAATATAGTGTGAGTCAGCCAAGTGTAGAGTCCATAGAACCCAGCCATTTTGAGGGAAGCATCAAACACACCTCTAAAATGATCAAAGAAACTCTGTTAATTTTTATTAGCAAGAGGATTCAAGAATATAAAAATGCACAGAGGTTGCTCTGAATAACAAATAACACATCTCAAAATGTAACACTGAACCCTTTATACATCTGTTCCCTCTGAGAAGAATAAATATTCACCACACGTGTAATTAAGAGCATTTAGACACAGAAAACACTGGGTTCCAGGGATAAATTCCTTGAAAGAGACTGCTCAATATCAGACTAATTCTCTATCAAAAATAACCTTTCTTTTCTATGAGAAATAGTACCATTCTACATATTAACTACTTTGTCTTTCCTCTTTTCCACTTCTAGGTGTTCATTCATTTTCTTTATCTGCTTACATTTCTCTACCTGCTCTTTTTCACTGGATCCCCCCAGCTTTTAGGTTGCTTACTGGGCTACATTACTATAAACTAAATAGTAAAACTGGTAACCCAATTCAATCCTGGTGGATCTATATCCAGAGTTCTCCTCTATTAAGTGTGACCACAGCTTCATAAGACAGCAAGCAGGCAGCTAAGTTCTGTGATATTTTTACAGCACTAGGGCAGGTACACATGTGGAATATCCTGTAACTGAACTGGAAACCCATGCCTTAGGTTTGCAGTCACAAAAACCATAATCTCAAATTGCTAAGTCTCATTAATGTATTATGTCAGTTTTTCACCCATATTCAAGAAGTGCAGTTTCCTAAAATCACTATTTCAGCTTGAATCCAAGTAACCAAGTCCCACAACTCAGTTCTAACAGCTACATCATTGCAGAACTGGTGGCACATACACCCTCTCAGCAGAGACAAACATGAAGTTTCCTGATGTCAGGTTATAACTCTTGGTGTTTGTGTCTTTGCAGTTTTGGGAACTCCAGCAGCAGGGCAAAGAGGACAGGAAAACATACAACAGGAATCTTTGAAGGGCACAGAAAACCAGCCCTTTCTGATCTAAGGTCTTTAACAGCACAGTTTCCTTCCTCCATTGAGTCCATAAAGCCTTGTAGCAAAGAAACCTTCTATGATATTAAACTACTAGGTAGAATCTCTTCTCAGCTACCAAAAAGAATGCCAAGATTTCCAGTTTTTGCTTCTTTAGCCACTATCTTCATTATTACTTCTGTAGGCAGTGTCAATATTTTTGCCCTTGTTTCCTACCTAAGGCCTCACTTTTAGATTTCTACATGACCTCAGAATCAAAATTCTCTTATTTGAAATTCATTCACTGGAAGCTATGAGTGCATAATAAACCCTACAAATCAACCCTACTGTTCAAAATGCAAGATTCTCTTAAGAGACTAACCAGAAACAACTAGCCATTTTCCCCTCCAAAAGAGGGAATGAGAAAATAAAGAAAAAAAGCAAGCTTTAAAGAATGACCTGAAGTAACAAGTCTAATCTTTGAAAGGAAAGAATTACATGGTGCAAAAAGAAAGGCAGGGAACATTTACAAATATGTGGTGGCCTCAGTAAAAGAAGGCTTTAACACTTCTCAGTTCTGATGAACTTTTATTATATTAAAATGGAAAGTCAAGTCAAAAATTCTAAAATCTATGAATTTTGAAAATACTTTTTAATTTTGACATACTCACTTCTACTTGAGCTATAAGAAAAGATGTTTCAGACATAAAAAATAATTTGGCAAGGAGGCAAGAAAATCCCAAAACCCAAGGCCACAGTAACAATGCTAAAGGTGAGTTTGCCTTAAAAATTCAAATACTCTCATTTTTTAGCTGCTCAGTCTTAATTTTCTGCATTTATTGTGACATTTAATTCATATCTACTATTTCTGATGATATCATAGGAGCATAACATCCTTTTAAGAAGAATGTGTGCAGTAATCTTCCGGCAAATATTTTTCTCATCTAAGGACCTGTTACACAAATACATCACAGTTGTCAAAAATATTTTATAACAATCCTTGAGTAGCTCCTTATTTTTCCCAAAAAGATGTTTTCTGTACTGTAGTAAAATTAACACGGTCTTAACAATTTCTATATGCATGTTCCAAAACTACATTTCAGTGTACAAGAGGTGAGACAGGCCTCCAGCTTGTGAGAAGTACCTGAAGTATCAACTTCACTTGAAATTCAAATATCCATTTACAAGCAATCATTTTAGATTTTCCCAGAGAGACTACAAAAGAAAGGAACACAGTGCTATTATGGTAACCAAAAGAGAGACAGCAACCCAGGGGAAAAAAACATTGAAGGTGTCTATAAAACAAGTTGCTTTCTTAGTCTCAGTTCAAGGACTTAGCAGTCAGATGCACTGGTAGAACAACAGAAAAATAGTCCAGGACTAAGAGGTAGTCCTGGCTTGACGTAATTCTGCAAGCTGACATAATATATTTCAATGGCCAAACAGTGCATACCTCTGACAGACTGTAGACCAGCACAGCATCTCTCTGGCTTTATGCTTCTAATACAACTAATACAATTTAGAGGAGAAATCATCACACAGTGCTGGGATGTTGGGAAGCACCAGTAGTCAAGCAGGAAAGCGAGAGAGGCTGCAGCTAGTCTCATTCTCCTCCTCTCCTTCCCCTTTGTTTGTGTCTGCCTCTACTGAAGTCATAAAACGTCATAATAAAGGCACAGAGGATACTATTTTGTGGCAAGTATGGACCAGGAGAACTTTAATCTCTCTGAAAAGTCGTATTTGTTACTTTCTGGTAACTGTCACAAAAACTAAAAATTGCATCTTGAAGTCTGGAAATTCATATCTATTTTGCTTCATGGTTAAGGCAGCAAAAAAAATAATTCTAACCAGAATCTTATCAGCAATTTGCTTCAGCTACTCTGCACCTGAGATACCAGAGCTTAAAGATGATGTGGGTGTGCTAATGCCAGTGCTGCATGAATTTATTACCATCTGTAAAATGCAGACCTTCTTGGGGTAATTATGACAGTAAGTTTCATCTCTTAATACATTATTGGCACACATACAGCTTCCTTTAATATACAAGAGTAATTGTATGATTCAGAAATCAGAAAATCCAATTGCTGCTCACGTCTCACTTTGGCACTGTATCTGGATGAACCACTTTACCTGCAAGAGCTGTCATCTGCAAATGTGTAATTTATGAGCACTTCATGCCAATTTGGCATAAAGCATACTCAGACATACATATTCCATTTTACTGAGCTTTGAAAAGCATGTAAAATTAAAAAAAAAAATAATCAGAGGACAAGGGTCATGCTTCACATTATTCAGATTAAAAATGAAGAAGCTTCTGTGAAATGCTTCTGCACAGCTGGCCTACTTTTTTTTTTCCTTTGGGTAAAAGTTTCTTTGACTAATTTCTGTCCCTAAGCTAGGGAATTTGCTTGTAGACTCCACAAGGGAAAGGGCCACCTTTTCAATTTACAGGTTTTGTGGATTTTTTTCTCTTTTACCGATTGGCCATAAAACGTCTAGAGCTTTCCTTTTATGACAACTGAGGTTTATATCAAATGTATGTGCACCTGAATTCAGGTTCTCTTCACAAAGCCTGCAGGTAAAGTCTGTTCACTGTTACTGATACAATGAGATTTCAAAAATTTCAACCTAATACTGCCACAACCCCAGCTGAAAAGAGCCCATCAGCTCAGATCATGGATTTTTTGACCTTGGAGTTAATTTGATTTTCTAGATCTCTCTGTTCCCAGAACACTGGAGGAAAGGAGAACATATGGGCTGAAATAATGAGAATTTGAGTTACCAGAAAGATTAGAGTAAGCATATCATAAGTTCAGAAGAGGGATTTTCTGGTTATTATACTAAATTTATATTAACAGGCATATGAACCCTGGCTTGTGAATGGGCATAAGAGTATAAGCTAGACAGAAGTGGTATTCATGTTTGAAAAATTTTGCAAGAAATAGTGTTTCTCTAAATTCCTTACAAAACACTTTATAATCCATACAACAGTTTACAATCCAATTAAAATGCAAGCTTGGTAACAGGAACACCCTCGGTCAAAAATACTGTTAGAATAAGATCTCACATCTTCCTCATACCACTGATTGGTATTTTCCCATATTCTCCAAGTAGACACTAGAAGGATTGTACTACACCCTTTGTTGTAAACCTTTCTGTATAGAGAAGTAATTCAAAACTATGCCTTAAGAGACCTCAGCTATTCAGTTTCTTTTGAGAATATAACCATTATATTTTAAAAGGGAGTTCAAAGTTTAAGTGAAACGCATTCAAAACTTCACAGCACGGTTTCACAATTTATCTTCAGATCAGGTTATCTCAGAAGTGTCCCAGGAAAGGAGCCTTCCCATTCCCCTGTTCCAAAGATTCACTTCTGTCCCAGATGACTCTTCCTCTATCTACCTGCCAGCACAGTCTTCATTATGTGCCATGACACTTTCTACAATGAATTCAGCTTTTTCATTTTTACAATGAATTCATGACAATGGTTACATGATGGATTAGTTTTAACAAAACAGCTCAGGTCTCCACTCAGACAACTCATAAGCGGTGGCTTAAATGGTTGCATTCCCACCAGGAAAGAAACATTCATGGCTGGAGAGAAAGAACACAGTGCTGTCTTACTCCAGCTGAAATTAACACTCACTGTCACCATAACTTCAAAGAACTCTTGGTAGTGTGTGATGGACTTTCTCTCTTCACACACCACCAAGATCTGTTGCAAAAGAAAAGTTACCAATGACAGCCATTATCTTTAGAAAGGCCAACCTATTCTTCTACAATGATCCCCCAAATTTCAAGTGATCACCAGGTGAACACTGGAGAATGGAATTACTCAAAGAAGTCCTTTTGCAAAAAACCTCTTAAGCTGTTCTTTGACTCTCTTTAAGGGCTCTGTTCTTTTAGGGATAAAAAATTACCCTCTTTATATTTCAGTTTCAAATTTAACATGAAAGCAAGCTAAGTGCACTAAGACAGATTCCAGCTATGAATAAAGCAGAAGTGGCAGGAAGTGTTTCTTGACGGAGTAAGATCATCTCAGAAGCAATATAAATATGCAAATTACTTTCAGGGATGACTCCATGACAAGATTTCAACAGTTTTGCTGCTGAAATTAATTTCTCCTCATGAATGATACACCTGAACATAAACAGCCCCAACATATGCAGGCTAGTAATGGCACTAATCAGATAAAGTGATAGTCTTCTATCAAAGCACTATTCCTCCAGATGGTATAACTGATGCAAATACTGCATACACCTCCCAAGGCAGGACAAGGCTCCAATGACTTTATCAGAACACCATTAGAGACTGTCTGAAGGACACCATGGCACACAGACTTTCTTCCCTAACAGAGAAATGTCTACATTCTGTGAAAAATAACAATTAACCTGTAAGAAATTCTACATCTGATTATTTTAAATGCCATTGCATTTGTAATTTTTTAATTACTACTTTGACCTGTAATTGTAAACTTACAATTATTCTCCTGAGAAGCACATTTGAAAGGACCAGTTATTTCTGAATAACGTATTTCTAACATTTCCAGATTTTTTTCATGAGTAGATGATGCTTACTAGGTGCAATACTGCACTCATCTTAAAATTGATCTTGGAACATAATATGTAAAAAGGCAAACTTATTCAGACCAAAGATCCATCTAGCCAGCATTCTATCTCCAGTAGAGTCCAGAAGGAGATGCTAAGGGAACAAAAGAAACAGACAAACCTCTTCAACAATCCCCCCTGAGCATTCTTCCAACCTGTACTTCCACCTCAGGGAATGCTATGAACCTCATGTAGGCTTTCTATTAATTAATCTTCAGTTAATATATCTTCTTAGTCCTGTTCAATCCTGAAAGTTGCTGCGACTCCAGCATTCTTTTGCAAGATCTTACCCATGCCCAACTGCCTGCTGCATGAACCAACATATTTTTTGGAAATGCCTGGTTGCTTTTTGGTGACACTAAGATTTTATCCTAGAACAGATCAGTCATAGGCAATCCAGCTCAGTCATCATTTTTACACTGGTTCTGATTTTACAAACTTCAATTGTGCAATATCCTTTTTTCCAGGCTGAAGAGTCCTAGTCAGCTCAGTCATTCCTCACAGAGAAATTGATGCATGCCCTTCATTTCTCTAAGCAGTCTTGTTGCACTCCTAGCTTTTTGAGATGCAGGAAACAAAATGGCACACAGTAACTCAGGGTATAGGAAAATCATAGCTTCATACAATGGGAGTACTATTCTGTGTTTCTGTTGCCTAGGCCTATGGTAACAAATCTTAATGTTTGATATGCCTAGCAGTTGTTTTTTAAGTATTACCAAGCACTGAGCTAGCCTGTGTACCAGAAAATATAGCTCCCAAGTGATAAGCGTCAGCACAGCAGTAATCAGTTTATGTGTGAAGTTAGGACTGGTTCTCCCACACATGCATCACTTTCATCTACACTACATTTCATCAGACATTTTATTTCCCAGAACCTGCTTTCTTCTAACTGAGTTTGTCTACAATCCTGCTGCATCCACAACTTCTCTGGGAAACCTGTTCCAGTGTCTCACCATTCTCACAGTAAAGAATTTCTTCCTTATATTTAATTTAAACCTACCATCTTCCTTTAGAAAGACAATACCCCTTATCCTTAAAAGTCTCAGGAAAGTGTTACTGTAAAAAGCCTTTATTAAGTTTTGGTAGAACATAGCAGACAGATGAACTTATTAAGGGTCTTGCTTGCCCACACTTCAAAGAACATGAGGAATGATGCAGAACTTTCTTCTGTGAAAACTCCACTGATTCTTTGCAACTAAATCATATTCACCAGGTGCTGGTATGTCCTTAAGTTTCTACTAAGCTGTACAGTACCAATATCTACCCAGCTTACAAGTTTGTACTTCCTGGGTTTCCTGGAACATGTTTGTTGTTTTTTTTTTAATTTAGTCCTTGATATTTCTATAGTGAGTTATCATCAGTCACTCCCAACAACTTGCTATTGCTCATTTACTCTGTTTTTTTCTAGAAGCTCTTCTACAGTCACTGTAATTTCTGAGAGATTCTGCTTCAGCTCATCCATAAAAAGGGTTTTACAATGTGACTCCTTTCACTTACCTTCACAGCAACAAGCAAAACAGCATCAATTTACCTCCCTGCTGCAACAACCTGCAGCAGCCTTGTGGTTGCTGACTGCCCCCTGTCATCCCTCAGCCCTCTGACTCCTTGTTGCTCCTGCCGCATTTGAAAAATTATACTTTGGTTTAATAGCATTTTGTGGAGCTTTGAGTAAATGAATCCAACTCAGCACCACCCTCACACTTTAGGGCAATTTCTATCTGCTGAAGGTTATGATCCTTTCATTTATTTAGTGAAAACTTCAGCTTTTAAGAGGATAGTTTCTCATTTCCATGGCCTTTAATATTTTGCTGTTCAGGAACACACTCCCCTTCAGCCTTACTCAGTTATTAGCATGCACTGGCATTAATACTTATTGTTCTCCACACCACTTGTAAGGATGTCAATTCTTTAAGATTTCCATTTTAGCATAAAAAGTTCATGAAGGAGAGCAACAGCTAGTTTGAGTCAATACTGCTTGAGATCCATTGTGGTCTTCTATTAAGAAACTCCTAGGTTGTTGAGATTATTCCTATTATAAAGTTAGGAAACACAAGCATAAAGAAAGGAGTATTTTCATTGTTTATGTTGATGGAGATAATAAACAATGGATTGACTTTATAACTCGGAAGAGTGAAAAGCTAAAGCTGTGATGTTAAATCTTTGAAATATCAGGAAATACTAAAGTTTTATGTAAGACTTCGTGCTACCGTCTTATCCTGCAACAGATCTGTATTTTAGATAGCAGAAATCTAACCAAGGTTATAATAACATATACTGCAACATTAAATCTCACATGAAGAATTATTAGATATGCAAATATAGAACCCTGCAACACTGTACTAAAAATAATTCTAATATTATACTTTTATTCTTAGAAATACCTGACGGAATATCTTTCCCCTATATATTTAATTAAGTCTTTCAACAATCTTTTTCTTTCCATCCCTTCCAGTTAGCCTGTTGTAGAAGCAAAGAGAAAAGCTAACTGGCTGATCTAAATTCCAGATGTAACTTAAGCATCACACTCTTTGCTGATACAGTTTGTCATTACCAATTAACCTTTCATTCAAATAGGTTTTGACATATAAATAACTTTTGAAAAGTTGGTGCTGTAGTAAACAAAAGTAGTGTGTATATATATAAAAGCCTATGTGTAACACATAATTAAGGGACTAGTACCTAAGATGCAGTGTAGTTACATTACTCTCAGAGATTGCAGGGAAATCTGCTTATGTGTTTAAGTGTGCTCATGCTCGCACATGCACTAACCCACATCTTCTGCACACCTACAGATATTTTCAGTCTTAAAAAACACTGGACAGCCACAGAATTACACACGAGAAATATGCACCAAGATGAACTGCTGTTAGAACATACAGAACACACCATCTGGAATATGAAAGAAGCCAATGGCAAAATATCAGCACTGTCCCTCATAAAGCCAGGAGTTCTCAGCAGCCTCTCAATGTGTTTGGTAATAGCCTGCAGGGCAGAGAGACCATAACTGTCTGTTTCAGCATCAGGTTATGCACTTAGATAATCTTGTGAACTAGAGGTAGTAAAATGTAAAATTCAGATTACATTTACAGACTGTGACACGCTTCACCAAAATTACATGTATATAATAATGAACATTTTTTCATAGTTTTAGGTAAATTTTGGAGTAAAGATTAAGTATGAGCAAATAAATTATTTTCTGAAATTTTCTTCAAAGATCTAATTTTCTTTGAAATATTCTTTGAATAACTGACTGAAATCACGTATACATACAGCAATGCATAGACAGGTTTGGTGATTAAGGACAAGTATTTTCTGTATAAAAGGAAGTACATGTAAAGATGAATCCTATGGTGGTTCTTTTTGGAAATATGAGAATACTTAAGACTAAAAAAGTGGTGTGAGCAAGTCATGTGTTTATTGCTACTAAAATAGGAAGCCTAAAAATACTACTATCTACCCCACTAAGATAATCAGGTTATGGTTACTGCCAGTTTGGTTCAGCATATGAATGTGGCATCTCTCATAGATTTACAGACCACATTCTACTCTTTTTCCAATAACTCAACTGAAGCTTTCCTTTCTTCAATGTAATTAAAATATGTTTTGTCTGTTATTCACAGCTTAAACTAGGCAATTAGTTCATTAGAGAATTATACAATCATTTAGGTTGGAAAAGATCTTCAAGATCATCAAGTCTAACCTTTGATCCATCACCACCATAAACTATGGTTTATGTAAACCATATGGTTTATATAAACTAAACCATAACACTAAATGGCACATCTAGTCGTTTCTTAGATACCTCTAGGAATGGTGATCTCACCACCTCCCTGGACAGTCCACTCCAATGCTTGACAACTTCTTTTTGTGCAGAACTTCTTCCTTATGTGCAACTTGAATTTTCCCTGGTGCTGCTTGAGGCCATTTCCTCTCATGCCTTGGAGAAGAGGCTGACCCTCACCTGGCTGCAGCCTTCTTTCAGGCAGTTGTAGAAAGTGATAAGGTCCCCCCAAGTCCCCTTTTCTCCAGGCTAAACACCCCCAGCTCCCTCAGCTGCTCCTCACTGGACTTGTGCTCCAGACTCTCCATCAGCTTTGTTAACCTTCTCTGTACATGCTCCAGGCACCTCAATGTCCTTCTTACATCGAGGGGCCCACAGCTGGACACAGGACTTGAGGTGTGGCCTCAGCAGTGTCGAGCACAGGGGGACAATCATTGCCCTGGTCCTGCTGGCCAGAGTGTTGCTGATACAAGCCAGGATGCCATTGGCTTCACGATTAAGACAGAATCATTAGGACAACTGCTCAATTCTATTTCCATCTCATAACATACACCATAAGTAAAGCCTGAAAAAATTCACTAATGTCCTACTAAATGCATTCCTGTTACAAAAGATTTCAGCAGGAAGTAACTCCTGCTACTAAAGAACATTCACTGCATGCAAAAATTGTGTCAAAACATAATCAGTTAACTGTTATATTTGAAAAATTAATCTGAAAGAAATTATTAATGTTGCAGTAAAATAAACAAGATCACACATTTTGCTTTTTCTAAGCATTAGCTTAACATGCTGGAAGATTATTGTTTTCTGTGGGAATTGTATCATTGTCTCATTTTCTCCATAATCACTGCCAGGATGCCACAGCAAACCAATTAGATGTTTAAACAGCTGAGAATTTTTGTTTGTTTGTTTGTTTGTATGCTAGCTCTTTACAGATCTCTTTAGATGTTAATAAATAAAAGTTGAAATTTCATTAAGAACCTATTTTATCCATCAAGACACTCTAGGTTTTTTTCACATCACATTTTTCTTTCGACTTTCTAACCAATTTCAGCCAAGGATAACAATTTCCTTTTTAGAAATATTTAGTATTTTAAGTAACTTTTCTATAACCAGCGAAACATCTGATCAAATTTGAGGTGTGCATGGCAAATGAAGAAAATGAAGCAAATAATGATAACCCTTCTCAAATTGAAAACAAACAGTACTCATCTTCCTGGCATTACAGAACAAACTTCCACTAACACGTTTCAAGGCATCACTCAAACACTGATCTGGGTTTAAGACCATTTCACAATGTAATTAGGCCCCACCAAAACTGCAAGCTGCAGTAACTTTAAGCCACAGCCATACCCGTGTGCATGCACTCATGTGAAAGTATCGCACACACTAAATTGCACTGAGGCCGTGAGAACATGCAACTTAGTAATGTGCAATATCTCCACCAGAGCAAGCAGAATGGGAGCTTCAGGGAAGAAGGGTATGGTGCATTCAGGAAGAGAACGACATGCTGCTCAGGGAAAGGAAAATGGTTCAGGCAAAGGTGTGCATGCTACTACTTGGAAACCTGTGATTTGGAGACTTACTGCTTCATCCATTCAGGACAAAAATGAAACAAAAATAAAAATCCAGACAAGAGCACCCCCTCCCTATTGCAAGGGTAAAGAATAAAATATTCCTACTTAAGCAATAAAGTAGATTACTCATGAACCTACTTTATTTTACAGTACCCATCTGAACAAAGGAATTCCCACACTGTTATGGGCAGATAATGATTCCCCTCAGCCTTCAAAATACTACATTATTAATTATAGCTACAATAAAAAAAATCACTAACTACAATTGAGGATTAAAATTATCTAAATACAGTAAACTGGTCCAAGTGGTCCTCATGTTTCTAAAGCAAATCATCTTCCTAAACCTGACACAGTGGTGCCAAAAGAATTCCTGCAGCTCAACCTAGTCTGGAATAATCCTTCTGCCACAGTCCTCAGGCCTCTCCCTTTCCCCTTTCTTTGTTCCTATGGCTGACTTATCACTCAAAGTAAATCATGTATTTACTATATTTACAGGCAACTGACCACCACTGTCAGTCAAGGCAGACTCTTGCACATGATGAAATATTACCTTTGTAATCCATCACATTTTTATCCTGATACCCACTTATGCAATATGGAAAACAGAAAAAAAAAAAACCCAAACCCCAAGAAAACTTGTGGAGAGATGAAATGCAAAGGACAAATGAAGAGTATCTCAAGAAGAAAAAAAGAGTAATGAAATGTGGCCGCACCAAGAAAATTAGACTGAGAAAGACCTGAGATTGCAAACCAAAGAAGGAAAACAACTGGGTTTGAAGGACCAAAACTGCTAGAGAACAGAAGCTCTTTTATTGCTGATGCACTAGCAGTACTTGGGATTATTATAACTTTCCTAAATTTTTATTTCCCACCTCATTTACAGGCAATGGCTCATGAAATTCCAGCATGGAATTCTGAATTCATTGGTTGATTTGAAAGAGAACCAGTACTTCATATATCAGTCAGAAATCTCTGCGGTCACATATGCCATTGGTAGTAATCTTCCTCCAAAGTTGTCTGCTGTGTTTTAGGGAATCATCATATAACTACTGACCTCTCCCCTTCCCTGTAGATTAAATTCTGCCTTCCACAAGGTGCAACAATGAGGAGAAGCAAGTGCAGTATATGACAACAAAGCGCACACAAGTGTTTAGTCTAAAATCATAGGAGCATTTTCATTATGAAAGTAACGCAAAATTGGGAAAGCTGGTTTATGACCAATTGGCAAATCTCTGCTTGTTCCATAGCTCAAACACTGCCAGTTCCCATGTGGAGGGCTGCTTGGAGGCAGGTGGCACTGCCTGTGAGAATTGGGAAAGCTCAGTCAAAGGCATGTATCTGGGGTAAATGCAAATTCCCAGCTTTCAGTCACATTCACAACATGGAAAAAGACCAAACCAGCAGCAAATAGCCCCTTAGATTGCCATTTGCCTTCCAGTCCCTAGAGAGACCTAGAAAAGTACTCTTTTGTTGACTGTCAAGGGTTGCACGGCCCCTTCTTTCCCACTGTCCCTCATGAAAAGGTGTCATCTCTTCAGCACTGAGGCCTGAAGGATTGGGAAAGAGAACTTTCCTTCCATTAAGCTGCTGCTTTCCCCACATGGCAAGGGAATCCTTCCATCAGCTGTCCTGCCTTCTACAGATGGGAAGGGACACCCATAGCCATGCAGAAGATGACTCTCACACCATTACCCAAGCTCTCACTCCAGACCATCACCAGCAACAGCACCATCACTGTCCTGAGTCATACCACTAACAGCAGCATTCCCAGAGTTGGAACTTGTCCTGCTGGGCACACAGCAGTGCTCCTACAGCCGTCCCCTTCTGCTGCTCATGCTCACCCAGATGATTACTGTGGGAAGCTGTCACGAGTCTTCCTGAAGTCAGAGCAAGTGTCAGTCACTGCTGTCCTCTGGTCCCACTAGGACAGTCACCTCCTCAAAGCAAGGCTCATGCTTTTCCCACAACTTGCCCTTGGGTGGAGCTTCTTCAAAACTCCTATAGTGTCACCACAGCTGCACCTACTTTTTCCTGCTACTCAAGTTCAAATTTATAATCTGTGGTATTTTGGCAGAAACATTAAGATTCAACAGTTGGCTCAAAGCAGCCTGGAAAGCTGCTCTTACCCCTATACTGCTCATAAATCTATTTGTGTGAACAGAGAACTGTCACTGTATTTTCAAACTCATCATCAAAGCAGTTATGAAAGTATTTATAAAATATATAGCTATTTATAGTCCATAAAATAAAAAAACAACAAAAACCACGGCACAGTTCCAGTGAGAGAAACTGAACTGGGAAAAGCTCTTTGTTAAAGACCCTGCTGGGTAACATCTGTAAAATAAGGGATTTCTTGGGCTACAGAAATGAGTTGCCAATTGCCCTCCTTTCCCCCTTGCCCTTTCCCTCTGAAATAAATGGCAAAGCACACAAGGGAACAGACTTTCTTGATTACATCTAAGTTTCCTAGTGCTTTTCACAAACACAGTCTAAGTAAAAGAGCACAGAAGTGACTGACAACATGGAGGATGATTATATCATTTGGTTTATGTACAACAGAGAGATTAGGTCTGTCTCCTGCCAGGACAATTCCTGCCCTCTAGACAGGACTGCTTAGATGCTGTCCTAGCTTTGTGCATATGATATGTTGTGCTGGTGTTGCATTAATTGATATTGGTGAAGAGGGAAGAAACAACCCACAGCAGTGATTTTCCTGAGAGAAGCTGCTAAGAGCTTCCTCTGTGCCTGGAGAACACCAATAGCTGGCTAGCTCTGAGAATTGACAACCTATTAAACCATTTAGAAGCTGGGTCCACCTCTGTGAATTCTACATTTTAAAAACAGGCAAGCCCAGGAAATCTTTCTCTTGCTTCTGGCCTTGAAAGGTAACTGAGCTCTGGTGGGGCCAGCCCTGCTCCACTGTGGCCTGCACAGCCTGGCTGGGGCAGGGAGACTGGAGGCCACGGGGCCCCAGCCACAGCTGGGCCAGTTCACAACTAACATCTGGCTGACACTAAGCCCTGCCCCTGCTGCCCATGCCCAGCCGGGGTCCACCAGGCCCAGGGAGTGGCTCTGGGCCGGGCCAGGCCCCCTCTGCCGTGGCCCCCACACAGCCCCAGCTGCTGCTGGGCAGAGGGAGCAGCCCAGTGCAGCCTGAAATCCATCACTGTGACTGCTTCAGCCATCTGCAGGCCTGGACAAGATATTAATTCTTTTACTACAGAGATGGGACCTGCAAACCTTGATCCTCACTCAAGGGAGAGAAAAGGACAGAGTGATGACATGTAGAAAGACAACGTGAAGACACCAGTGTCAGTAAAGAAGGAGACAAGTCCCAGATGGAAGGAGGATGAGGAGATGCTCTAGTATTGAGGTTGAAAGTTCTTTTGGTAAGGCCATGGAGATGGACTATGATATACTGGAATATCTCCTTTACTTCATGAGAAAGTATGGGGGGATGGAGTGCTCAAACTGTAGATGTGAGCAGAGGTATCCATAATGAAGCAGAGTAGAGGCTGAGGAGTTGTGATCCCATGAGAAGCTTGAACAGAGAGAGAGATGAGAATGATGAAGACCCTTTGTCCCCAGGGAAAGAAGACCTCTGTTCCCAGAGATTAAGGTAATCTCAAAGATAGATGAAGAGAACCTTTGCCTTTGAGCAGCTCATCCTTAAAATAATACCCTGTAAGTTGACATGGCCCATTAACTCAGCTGTGGGAAGGCTGGGAAAATGGGAGGAATTTCATGGTTGAAAATTATTTCCTGGGCAGATTCTACTTGTGGAAATTAAAAGCCATGAGAGAACTGTTTCTTGCGGAGAAGTCTCCATGCATGGCATGGCAAGAGAAAGCTCCTCTCCCTACAAGAACTGATGAAAGACTATTGTAGAGGTGGTAACTGATTTAAAATCACAGGTTTGGTCTCTACATTGTCAGTTGGGAAATAAAAGAAGTCGGGTGAGGGGACGAAAGGTATTCTGAAGGTTTTAGTCTGATTATTTTTATTCTTCTGTTAATAAAGTTTTCTTTATACCTTTTATTTAAGTTTTGAGCCTGTTTTGCCCTCCTCCTAATCCATATCTCAAGCAAGAAATGAATAAGTGCACTGGTTTAGCCAGCGCTAAACCCACCACATTAATTGGTGCATTGGCCAGGAAACTCAAATCAGTGAATGTAAACCACTACACATGTCCTGCTGAAGAGTGGTGGGAGCTGGAACACAGCTGATGACTTTTGAGATTTATTAATTTTTTTGGTCAACTTGAAAGCATGGATATTTTGAGGGTGAATTCATACTATGTAATGCTGTCATAGTCCAATGATGAAAACAACTACAGATGTTTCATTATTTGACAATTCATAACACAAATGGAGCCTTTTCCATCTTACAACCAAGCACTAACATCCATTTTGCATGCCATTTACAGATGAGGTGAAAAAGCCATTTTTATGTTCCCGCAACAACAACTCATCTCCAAAAAGAAAGAATTATTGCTTCTCTGGGACAAAAGACAGGGCTTGAAGTAGCAATTGTTTTTCATATGGCAACAGATTGGGCATGGATAAATTAATGAGAAATTGTTAAGACACTCACCATATTTACATACTGAAGATCACAGTAAGTTTTGAGTGGAATGCAAGCTAATGGAGAATCATTAGGATAAATCCTTAGGTACAACTGAGAAGCGAGGGACTTCTGAAAATCTCAGAAGAATCATTCCAAAGAATTCAAATAATGCACCAAGTACAGGCTACTCCAACCAAATATGAGTGACTGATTCAGGCTTAGTGAATACACAGACTGAGGTCCCTTGTGTATGACAAGCTGTTTCCCCTTCCACATTCTCCAGATTCTCCAAACACTGGCTTTTTCCCATCATATTTGCAGTTACTGATGCATGCTGGCTCTTTCCTACTCATTTTCCTGTGGCTTCTCTAAAATGATTTTCTTTCTTTCCTCCATTCCAATTCTGAGAAATACATTAGGTCACATATGTCACATACCTGTAAGCTTGTAACTGCATTTAATACAATCCTCCTCACATAGTATGCATGCCCAGATAAACCATATCCTACTTTTCCACACTGTTCCCCTCTACCATGGGCTAAAGAGAACAATTTGTGAGACAAGTATCAGTTTCTAAATCCACTCACACTACTCAGAAAAGACAGAACTGAGATACTAACCATGTGATCAATGAAAACTCAATAGCAGTCAGTCAAGAGAAAGGCTATTAACTTTATGGCAGAATTCCAAATCTGTTGCTTTCTACCTGAACTGCCCCTTCATTTCAAATGACTACAGCAGTTAGCACTCTTGTTCAAGATCCTATGCAACATAATATAACCTTGCCATTGTTAAAATGGCAAACATTTAGCAATGAGTTTGGAAAGCATCTTTAATACCTCCCCAGTTTAAAGCCTACTCATGTATTGTATGTATGCACAAGATGACACAGAAAGCAGTGGCGTAAGAGGCAACGGCTATACAGAATTCAGCACAAAGTCTGTTCACTTTGTCCAGACCATCAACTTTTTAAAAAGTACACTATGACTTCAACACCTTATTTAAAATCCAGTTTATTACATTACCAGCATATCAGTGTTTCAAGTTGCCTACAGCTGAAAGGTGATTTCATTCATCTGTGATGAATGAACTTTACTGCAACACCCCAAAACAGCTTTACTGTGAAATCTTTACGAACCATATTTAAAACATTAAAAAATTCTCCTTTAATTAATGAAATAATTAAATTACTTAAATTAAATTAGAGCCAACACAAAAAAAATGGTGACTAAGCATGAAACACTGTGGTTGCACTCTGTAGGTGCAGCCCACCTAGTGTTCCAAGTGTGATAAGGAGAGCGCTCCCCTGGTGTTCCCTTTGATGTTGAATTTGGTTTACGGAGATCATGAACTAGATTTCTTTCAGGTGAAACTGAACTGGAAAATACACTCCAGAAGTGTATCTAATATATTCCAAGTACAAATGGGTACTTATTCTCTGATATTAGACAAAATACTTCAAACGAAATAATTCTGAACTGCGTACAGCACTGCTGTCAGGTCCTCCATTTCTACTGTCTTCCTGCATGCATTTGCTCCTACTGAGCTGCATCAGCTGTTACTGCCAACACAACCACAAACACTGCTTCCTGATGAATTAGGGATGTCATGGGTGTAGCAGATTTACATAACACTAATATTCATGACAGCACAGACCTCTGAAAAATTTTAGCCATGTCCAATCAAGTTGCTTTATTAACAATCAAAGTGGGGGAGAAATCATCAATGCTAGGTTCTTGAAATCTTTATTGCAACTCATCTTTGAAATGCAAGCTGTTGCAATTCTTAATTATTTCCAGTTGAACATCAAATTTAAAGAAGAATCTTCAACAAAGGACAAGAAATCAGCACTATACCTTATTGCTTCCTCCACAGACTGGCCAACTATATTTGAGGAGGGACCTGGCTGAGACAAAGGTGTCAGGCTTATCACCCATTTTACTGGCTTGTAATACTCATCACTGGAGCTCAACAGGTAGAACAGCGTAGTCAGAAAAATCACCTGCAAAACAAATTGAAGTTTTAAATTACAAGGTAATAAATATTTCATAGAATTGGAGTATATAGTATTACTTCAATACTATGAAGTAATACTTCATAGTATTGAAGCTATGCTTCAGATATTGAATTTTACTGGAAGGGAACAAGATATTCCTACAAGCCTGGATTTAGAAAAACAGAGCTGAAATAATTGTTTCCTCCTCTGCTCCAAAAATGACTTAACACTTACATCTAGACATTGTAAAATTTCTACCTCTATTCAGCCCCTCTCCAAAGTCACATCTAGACCAAACAACTAGAATGCTGATCAACATTCTAGTTGTTGTGTTCTTTGGCTCTTTTTCAGCATGTTTAACAGATCAAAAAATTGCTGAATAGTTATATCTATTCTCAAAACAAGCAAACAAAACCGCCAAGTAAATTTGAGCTGTCCCAAGAGTCATTATGCAGCTGAGTATCAGATATGCATTACACAAAAATTCACAATCATAAATTTCATGTTAAGATGGCAATCCTAAGTGAATATTCCTCCTCTGAGTTTGATGATGAATCTCAAACTACAGAAGTTTCAGTTAAAAGACAAAAGAATTACAACCAGATTGGATTAACTTCCTCTATGTTGCAGTCAACTGTGCTTCTCTTATTTTCCTGTTAGCGGCCTCAGAAACTTCTTAGTTAAGAATAAATCACAGAACTGTGTCCATCTCGAAACAGAATACCTCAAACAAGAAAAATCCATTATTTATGCAAGAAGCGTACACTATGGCTTGTATCTGCTTCGTGCACAAGACTCAGATATTTTTCTTTTCTCCCAAGATTAAAATGAATTCTTTCACTTTCCTTGTTTCCAACCTACTTGTATTCTAGAATAAACCACATCTTAATCTTTTTTTAATATGGCAAACAGTTTATAATCTGAGCTAATCCCCATAAATCTCTTACTTTCAAGCATTTTATCCAGTTTGCAGACACCTCATGCTCTTTTCCTTCAATCCCTCTGAAAATGCTCAGAAAACAAAATGCAGGCAGCATTGCAATATATCATAACCAATCTCAAAATGACATCTGTCTCTGCTCCTAATTTCTTTACACTCAGTAAAATGCTACTACCATTTTCCCCCTACTCTACCCTCACAGACTTTAACTTGAAAGTCACATTCAACTATTGACCTGTAATGACCCCTGTCCAAAACATATATTAGCTTAGGCTATATTCCATTTCCCCAGGTGTTTAGCATCTGCCTTGGGAGATAAACCAATCTAGCTAATAAAACAAGTAATTATATTAGCAGATTTCAATAGCATGCTGTTATCATTCATTTTGAGCTTAAAAAAAATAGTAACAATAATTAAGCCTTGCTTTAATGGGAAATAATCTAGTTTCAGTAGCAGGATTAGCTACATTTTGTAACAGCTTCAAGTAAGAGAATCTTAAAATCACATTTTAACATCCTTTGTAATTCTGCAATTATTTTTCTTCCTTGATGGGCTCTGCCATTTCTAAGCTACTATAATATTTCCTGATTTCACTAGAAAATTCTATACTGAATCAGGCACCTGGATGATGTTGTGTCTTCCACTGAGCTCAGCCTACAGATCCTTCTGCATGTGCAGTTTTCAACACAGAGAGCAGCACATTGCTCTAAGCACAGTAAGTATAATATCTGCTTATCCTGACTGTTCTTCCCCAGTGTTTACAGAAGAAACTTGTTTTTTTAAGAAGACACAAGAAAGACATACACACCTGAAGGGTAAAAGCCAAAGCGATGGCTGAGAATGAACAGCAGTGGAATAAAATGATGTTAAGCTGAATTACAAGCCAGGAAAATGTACAAACCCTATTCAATTTCTGCTAGAAGAAGGTGGATGTAACCACAGCACCATACAAAATTAACTGAATTTTGTAGTATCTGCCTTTTGGAAAATTAACATATTTCCTTTAGCACAATAGGTGTAGACATGCAAAAAGAAGCTGCAGTCACAGAATATTATAATGTATTATCAAATGGCTTTTTGACTCTTCCAAAAAGTAGAATAACCTCAATACTACATTCAACACCAAAAGATATGTACTGTCTTAGAGCAACAGGACGCTAAAAGTTTTCAGACCTCTTTTACAGGATATCTGAGATACCTAAATTGTTTCCTAAGCAACAATTTAAGATCCTGCCAATGACTATGTGGAAGAATTTACCAAAGACAAAACAGTAAGACCTTTCCATAGTTAAACGATTGATGGATTACAATTTCATGCTGTAGAATTTGTCCTGTAGCTGAAAACATTAAATACTCTAAATTGAGAAGGCATAGACTGAATTCAAGGAGAAAACCCTGGGTAAGCACTCTCTACCCAAAAGCATAATTCAACATTTCCACAGGTGTCAGGAAATACACAACCTAATTGCTTGTGAATTAGATTCACTGATTCAGTAAATATTTTTGTATCTGCTTTTCATTCTCTATTTTCTGCTGAAAAGCTTCAGGGTTTTTGTTTGTTGGGAGTTTTTTGCTTGTTTTGGATTTTCTGGTTGTTTGTTTAGTTGTGTGTTTTAACAGCATTCAAAATCTGTGCATTCCCTGCAGGACTGTAGATGCCCATGAGCCAAATGGAGCTTTTTCTCTTCCAAACTTTGTAACACAATATGAGCAGAATGAATGAAAGTGTTTGTGCATATGTGAGTAAACATGTGCATAATTATACACCCACACAAAGGCATACACATACATCCACGTGCATGTGTGTGCAGATAGGAACTTGTATTCAGAAGTGAAATACAAGTGACATTTCTGTAACTAATCAGTTTTCATAAGTCTGTTGAAGATCTGAACACAGTCTTACTGGATCATGGATGGATGTGATACACAGATCAACATTCCTACTTAATATTTTGATAGATGATGTATTATTCAAAAATGGAGGTTTTGAACAAGGTGTCCATTATTTCCATGCTTTAAAGAACAAACTTTAAAACATAACATAAAATTCAGTATTTTAATTTCTATTTAAGATGACTAAAACCAGACTGAAATGGAATCAGTAGAAAAGTTAACCACTTTGAGCATTATCTTGTTGGAAAATTTAAGTTAGTTTGTGCCACTCCAAACTTTTCTGTAGCAACTAGGAAACCTGAAAAATGAAAAAATAAAAGTACAGTTCAAGCATCTAATTTTTAAGAATTACAACACAGCAAGATCCCAACTACCTCAGCTGACTGCACTGTGCCCCAGCAAGAGGCAGGACTCTGCTGCAAGACAAAAAGTCAGGATCATGCATCACAGCAACAGCATACAACAAACTTTTTAGAAGTCATAAGGCATCTGAAAATAAATTTTGCATCTGAGCCTGAGTGCCTTGAAATCACTGGCAATTCATTCCCAAGCTTGCAATTTTTGTATGCTAACTTTTTGGACACAGTTTTATATGTGCCATCTTGGGTGAAGCTGTGGACTAAAGAAGAAATAAAATACTCTCATGCAATCTTTTTTTTTTTTTTTATATGACAACTAGAGAACTAAATTGGTGATTTCCCTGCAATTTTTTTTTTCCATCTCCTGAAAGCAATGCCCTGTACAGAGATATGCTTATGCAGACATAGCATAAGATTTCCTCAGCAGTTATATGCAAGATATTACAAGCTATAGCTTAGTACCTTCAAGGCCTGAAACAAGAATTTCCCACTAATAGAATGACAGGAAGACTTACTACCTCCTAATCTTGCCCTTCATCAAGAATGATTCCAAATAAAAAGCAAATTTGTAAAATCTTAAAGAATCTTGGTATTAGATAAGTTTAGAAGATTTTATCAATGCTTTAGGTTTGAGTTTTCATTGTTACAATATGTGCAATTAGGTTACTCCAGTAAAATGGACCACATAAATCAATGACATACTACTTACCACTGAAAGCACAAAATTGAGAAGAGCTGTCCCACTGTGGAAGAGGATTGTCACTAATGCTGTAACCGTGGTAAACAAGAGGCTCACATTGCGACTCATCACTATCCACAGAGACTCGAGGATCTGAAAAAGGAGGGAGAAGACACAGTTAGACATTGGGTGCTATTAGCAAGGACAGAGAATTACTTGCTGAGTGATTCATCTCCATCAAGCTATGCAAAGATCACTTTAAAAGAAAATCATCTTCCCTCACTCCTACACTGCAGCAGGTTCTATCAAGTGAAAACGTCCACTTTATCAAATATAAGTTTCTATGTAGCTGATTATACGGTTTTTGGAATTTTTCTCTCAATATTCAAAGCTGCTGTCAAATAGATCTTGTCTTGGGAGAAAATATTCACCTTTTCAAAAGCAGAACTGGGTAGAAATAAATCTGATGCTCCCAGTCAAATAATCAAATTAATACTTCAATAAATTTGATGTTAAAAGCTTTCATGGTAATGAAATGCATGTTTTTAATAATATTTGCAGAGAAATGCAGAAGTTGTGATTTTGAATAAGGCTGCATCAGTTGGTCAAGTAATTACTTAAAATAAATCCAACAATATTAGATAATCTACTAAAACTTGTACTGGCTTGGGGAACCAATTGCTTATGGTTACATACAGTAAAGACTAGTTTTGATGCATCAAAAGAAGGCACATAGAGGCATCCTAAATGCAATGCACACTAGTTTCAAACAAATATTTCATCCAGAAGGAATACAGTAAGAATGTATAAGCCAAAGTGATTCTAACATATAAAAGAAGCAAGATCACAAACAAGTCTTCTTTCAGACTAACTAATGTAACTGGAAAGACTGTAAAAGCTCTGACACAAAAGCTCTTCAGGTTCAAAGCCATAAGACAAGACTTCAAAATTAGCAACTGTAAGCCTTGGTTTAACAAATCACAATTAGACTGAATTAAAACAAAACCAACCAACCAAAAACTCCCTAAAAACAAAAAAAAACCCTTCCTAAGTAGTCAGCATTTGTAGAGCAGACAAAGGAGTGTAAGCATGTGATCTCCTCTCCTTTAGGAGTGAATCATATTAAACATAATTCATTAGGCGTGAACTGGAGAAGGAATAAGGGCTGGAGGAAATGACAGGGAATTACAACACAGAAAGACCAATTCAGTTCATGCTTCCTACTATTTAATGGGAATTATGGATGTTAAAGATCATCTTTTGTACAGATTTTATTAGTGTCTCTTGAGAATTCAAGAGAGGCTAGAAGCAAAGAGGACACTGCTAAAAAATGTTCTCCCACTGGTACCTGTCCCTTTGCTTCTTCTATGGACTATGAATTCATTCTGGGGGTGCGGCAGTGCACCAAATTCCTGCATTTCATGTGCCCATTTTCATGTGCACATTATGTCATGAGGACTGCAGACACAGAGGACAGTGAATTCTGAGGGAATGGCTTGTAGCTGAAGCACAGGCCTTCCAGCTGGTATTTAGGAAGGATATCGCTACCATTGCTAATAGCAGGCCGTAAGTTGTATGCAAGGTTCCCTCACAGATATTTAAGCTTTTTACTAGAACTTGGCATTTGAACAGGAGCTTCTGTGCCACAGGTCTTCTGCTATAGTGTGGAGTTGAATCACAGAACAGCAGCAAAGGCCTTGAAAATAGGGATACAGGTTGAAAACAAAGGCCTCTTAAACATGAGCAGTGCTTTCAGTAAGAAAGCATTGAAGATGCACAACAATACGAGCTAGGAGGACTGCTTTTCCTTCAAGAAAATTAAGAAGGAACTAAGAAAGGGGGGTAAAAACACAACAGGCTAACAACAGGACAAGGCACCTGTAATGACCTGGAAAAGTAATACTTTTCCCAAGTATCACAGCATATAGTGCAGGTCAGGGGTCAAGGGGTGGGAGTTGTCCAGAACAAAAACACCTTATGAAAGGACAAACTCCTTAATTTGAGGGAAAACTATGCCCATCAAGTTCCAGCTTTGCATATGTAAGAGCTCTTAAATCAGATCATTTAGACTCTTGTGACTCAGATCATTAAGGACAGCCTCTATTGGTGCTAACTACACAGTGCCATCATGATGGCTTTTTAGCCTCACAGATCATGTAGGACATGTTTTTTATGGACTGACCACTTTCAGTACATAATGATAATGATAAGGAGACTGTTAAGCAAATCATTGGCATGAAGCATGCTGTTAATGAAAATTGGTCTAGTAAAGTTTTGCTCCAAAGAGTAAAACTAGCTGGATTTAAGAGCCTTCTGACTAGTAATCACAGCAATTGTTAAAACCCTCATTCGCAACAGGTAAGCTGAACGGATACCAGTGAGAGTTCACAAGGAGAGGAACTTCTTCCATCTGCCAGAGGAGAGCACAGAATTTGTGAGACTGTGAAAGTTTTCCTCAAAATAGGATGTTTCTCCAGTATAGGCAGGATTTATTGAACACTTTCCCTAGAAGCTTTATCCAGAGGGCTGATAACCAGGAATGTACAACTGCAGGTAGTTTAAATGTAGGTATCAGGCTGTTCAATTAGCATAAGGAATGGTTCTCCTAAGTGAACATCCTTGTTTGGTGGAGTCAGTAATTGGAACTGTAGGACTAGTTATCACCAGCATCTGCTTTAGACTAAGTGCAGATAGTGCCTTTCTACAGCTTTGGTATGTCCTATGAAAGCAACTGCATCTTTTAGGACTCGTCTCCAATGAGAGTAATTCCTCGTTACACATATGTACCATTAAAATTTCAAGATACAAGCTTTTCATAGCTAAGGTGAGGAGACAGACATAGCAGACATGAATCATTACTGAATACAGTATCAGAAAGTGCTCAAATACTTCCCTACCACTCACAAAATCAAATTACATGCAGCTGCACCTCAGAGTTCATAATGCTGTTTGATTCCCAGAGCCTACTGCAGCAGAGTTGATGAGCTCACCTACTACACACAAAGAACTGTTAACACCTTCCCAGTTGAGTTCTGCAAAGCACAACAAAGTGTGAATATTTATGCAATAATGTTACATTACTTTTAGTTACTTTTTTACTATTAAATAACAGAAAACCTCTTTCCCCAGACCACTGCTCTGTAAGCAGCTGTAAGGGATCAGTGTTTAAAAGAGCTACAAAGCTGTACAGAATTCAGGACTCTCTTATACATCACACTGTACTGTGCTACCATCAGTATCAGTTACTGTACCTTTCCAATATGTAACAGACAAGAAAGCAAAACTGTACGCAATGTTCTCAGGCATCTAGGGTGTCCTCTGGGCCACTTTTAAACTGGTCAACATCTGAAAATGAGGGTAAAAGGCACTTGACCAGAACAGTAATTTGCTGAGAACTTCAAGTCAGAAAACTGGAAGTCACATAAAACTGTGTACCTAACTCCATTCTGTATAAAGGGAAAAAAATTGGACACAAAGATAAAAAAAAAACCCAACTCAACGTGCTAGTTGATATATTACTGAGAAATGGACTGAGTTGCTATAAACTTATGAAATTACTTGAAGAAATTGCTGAAGCCAGAGAAAATATTAGGATTTGTAGTATCTCAGTGAAATATTTGAGAAACTGACTTGATTTAAAATGCACAGATCAGTCATGCTAAAAGCACGGAAAGGGAAACCTAACTAAGCTGAAACTTGCTGTGTATCTTTGTGAAAGGTCTTCTGTCTTCCTGTCTGGGAGATCTCTGAATGAGATACCACCTGCTGGTGAAATGATGAGTATTCTTGTGCAAGGAGCCAAAAGATCAAATTAAGAAGATGTTAGCAATGTCTCATGTAACATCAAGGGAGCTCTGAGTCATCATTCAGATTTAGCCAGCAGCAATTCACTTTCTTAATGCTACAAGCATACAAGAAATGGAGAAAAAGGGTTATGAATGGAAGAGCAGATGAGTGAGGAAAGAATGAGTCTTTTTTTATTTTTCAGAAATTAAGTCTTAATAGTCCAGCTACATGCTGCCTATTTCATCCATCTGATACACTTCCTTAGAGTGGAGTATGGGGTGCAAAATAAGTGAGGCTCCACTCTTGCTCTCTCTGCAAAGAATGAGATGAGATAAACCCCACTTCAGAAACACATCACTGATTATATTATGCTGGTTTTTAACACTACTGCTTCTAATACTGGAAAAAGGCAGCAATGCTGCTAACAACAAAGCTTTAGGAAAAAAAGCAAACTATGAGCTTATCTTCATATTAAATCTTCAAGCAATTTACATGTTTATATAATAAATTACTTTAAAATAATTAAGGTCTGCCTACATCAAACTACAGCTAAGCATAACTGCTATAATGAACAGCACATTTTGAAGGGGGCACAGAAGCCTTCCGAGCTTTACCTGATACTCAAAGTTGCAAAGTTGAATCCATGCATGTTGTTACAAATTAAATGAACACCAGCAATTCCCCAGCACACCTACATCAGTAATTCAATTATATACTTTCAACTCTAAAATGAAAATTTCTTCCAATACAGGAAAAGCCTGAAGGGAACAACTAGCATCTGTCTTGCCTTAACATTTTTCTTACAGCAAACACTCCTTCTTGTGTTAAGGAGGAGGAATACTTCCTATGACTTCCATCAGTGGAGAAGAGCTTATCTGCTAGTGGCTGTAATATGACACTGTCAAATAGCTGTATTTTCAGAGAAAACTGTCATTTGTTCTATTCTGAAATACTTCAGAAAGCCAAGAAGGGGCTAGCAAGACAGTTACTTTTTGGTAAACCCAACCTATGCATAAATATTTGTTACATACAAGTAGTGTAATCATACACATTTATTCTTTTTCCAAAAGTGGAGGAAATCTCATTAGAGCTGTATATCCGCTTCTTTACCCAGTTCTTTACAGCTATCTCATTGCCTTTAAATTATCTGTACATTAAAAAAAACTGTCAACACAGCTTTGGGACTGTATTGTGTCTTGCTATATTCTTAAGAACTTCAAGCTAGCATTGATTTCAAGTGTTCAACCTCACTGTCCCCATGAACAACACACTCAAACAAGAATTAAAAAGATAGAACAGTCTGGGTTGAAAGGGACTTTAAATATCATCTGGTCCCAATCGTCCTGCCATAGGCAGGTCACCTTTCCTCAGACCAGGTTGCTCAAAGCCCCATCTAATCTGGTCTAAACCCCACCCAAAGTTCCATAAAATAGGAAAAAAACCAAAGAAACAAAAAACCCAAACTAAAGAACTTAAGCAAAAGAAAAATTAAATCCCCAGAACATACGCTCCCAAAAGCACTCACATAATTTAAAACAGTAACGCCTCCCAATTCAGTAATCCATTCTAGTAACCCATTGTTCCACTTCAAAATACCAGGAGAAAGGTTTTCATGCTCTGGTAAGAACATAAATCCTGAATACAGTAAGGCTGCTTTGTATCATAGGCTAGGTAAGAAACTTGCTTTAACATACCAGACTTAAGCAAAAGCTATTCTTATTTTCATAAACTCCAAGTTTTAATGACCTAAACCAGAACAGAGACTGTAGTTTTGTCAATTTTAATTTAAAATATTAGTGTGAGTAATATTTATGCAATGCACTGTAGATGAGCAAGCCAGGAAAGAAAACACTGCTCATTAAGGATGTGAAATCAGGGTTTGAGCTTTAGACTAAGCTGACTGGTTTACAGTCTGCTATTAAGGACATGAGTATATGGAGAATAAAGACAGGTGTTTCCTCACAGCTGATGAGTAAATAGTTCCTGGAAATAAACAGGAAGGCAAGTCAATTGCTGGCACTTTTTTCTTGAACTTCTAAACCAAGTTTTAGAAGTAAAGCAATCATGTTAGCTAGATGAAAATTTTAATATTAATGTTTTTCATTCTTAAATATTTATTCTCTTTACACTTTGCTTCGCCTCTCTCTAGTCTGCTTAGATTACTGAAGCACACTTTACATCATGGTTTCTGAACACTGTGCAGCAATGCTGCAAATGACACACTCTTATCAGGTAGTTTCTCCTCCTTCTGTGCCTCTTGCCTAGAAGGAAACTCCACATTTATTTTAAATCATGATGTGTTGTGCATTTTTAAACCCTCTGCCTCAAGCATGCATGGCTAACTTTGAGAAAGTATTAAGCAAATTTCATAATTAACTGAAAAAAGGATTACTGCAGCAAAGTTTCTCTCAACTCTTCCTTGTCTCACATCTTTGTCTATAGTAGAAGCTGTAACAACTTAAGGAGCAATTGGGGGAGGACACAAAAAGCACACATGCCTATCAGTCTAAATCAAGAACTGCTTGGAGGCAAATACTAGCTCTAACTGCATCCACTAGAATGCTATAGTGGCAGATAGGTTTAAATAATAGTGTTCCAAAATTGAAGATACTTCTAGTAATGACAACAGCTCAAGTCAAAGATAGACTATATTGGGGATTGACTCTGTGTATTAAGCATTTTGGATTTAACATGATTTTTTAGTGAAGCACTTCAATTTGGATTGCTTTTAGTTCTTCCTCTTTTTCTCCTCATAAGGTGAAATGTTTTTATTCAGGAATTCACACTGTGTAAAACATTAATTTCATTCTCCACAGGACTTTCACAAAAGAAGAGAATAATAACCTGCTTTCAACCCAACAAATAATAATAATTTGAGGGGAAAAAAAAAAAGATAAGACCCTTGCTTTTATTGCTCGATTTTGTTTTCACAACCTCTTAAGTCAATAGCTTCTTTAGTTATAACCTAAACCAATTGGTTTCTTCTTTAAAGAGAAAAGACTACATAAAATAATGCATTGAGAATCAACTTGCAGGTGACACAGGTAACAATGTGCCTCAGGAAGATGTCTGGGAAGCTGGTATCCATACTGAAAGTACAAGAGCTTCTTTATCATAAACATTTTTGTTTATTTTACAGTTATATCTTAAATAAGCTTTCAATAATTGATTAGATAATTGTAAATAACACTAACAGCCATAATTTTCCATTTACTTCAATCCATAACCTTATGGCACTCCACAGAGAAATTACTATCAGTTAAAAATTAGGCCAATTTCAAAGTAAGTGCAAAGAATACGTACGGAGAGAAATGTTTCGATGTTATCATGAACAAAGGATGCAACATCTTGCCAGTCCAGAATATCTCCAAGCCAGCTGTTTTGACGGTTTATGTGCCATTTGTGTCCTTTGTGTCTTCCAGAATGTGTTACATTCTCAAAAACAAAGAAAATAGACATTCAAATAAAATTTAGATATGAGATAGTCAAAAGCTAATGCTTTAGACTGATGTTTTCTTAATGAGGAATAGATCCAACATGCATCTAAATACTTAGAGCTGCTCTAACTAGCATCCCCAAAAATATCTGGAAATACTCTGTACATTGGAAAAATTAAAATCTGACAGAAAACTGTAGTTAATTATCCCATTTAATTACATATGTGTGTGTTGTATTGATTCACCTCTGTTAAAAATTAACTTTATTGCTTTTCTGATATAACGGTATCTATTTTGCTCTTAATGAAAGCACACAAGAAAGAGGTAATGATTTCAGTTACTGTCTACATAATTTAGTGTTTGCAACATACAAGTTTTCCCAGCATAGCCCATAAAGAAAAATGCAAGCAGAAGTCCAAGCAAGTAGTTTTCTTACTTCTTTCTACCTCTACTTCTTTCTACCTCTTTTCTACCTCTCTACAGGTAATGTTCAATCACACAAAACCCAAAACCTAAACTGGATGCACAAGGATATTTTCTGACTACACACCTCTGTAACTGCAACACAACAAAACAACAGGACATGGCCATAAAACAACAGCTAATTACTTAAGTGGATCCTCCCTAATTATGAAGTTGCCTATTGTCCAGTGAATCATACCTGATTACCACTTTGAATGAGGCTATTTGACTCAGTCTGGGACTGTGACAAGTGTTTCAGAGGATGCCAAAATTCTCTATAAGCAAGCTCAAGCAAACCTGCCGACTACAACATCCTAGTCTTTAATAGGAGACTTCTCAAGTTACTAACTCTGATATTTACAATGAGAATTCCACTACTTGTTAAAATTTTCTGCACACTTTAAGCCTTGGTATCCTGCATTCAAAATGACAGTATCTTTTTTTTGCCACATATGGCAAATAACATTCCAAGTGCAGTCCCTGCACTGATTTATCTAAGAGCATTACGTTTTCCACTTATTACCAGTTCTCTCTAGATGCACTGTTACATGCTGTGATGCACAATTAGCAACCTTCTACAACAATCCACTGCCAACAGAGAGATCTTTCTTTTGAGCTAGCAATTTAGAGTAGAAATGTATGAGTAGTCAACAATCTCCCTCCAATAGGCCTTCTGTATTTGTAAACTGTATGGAGACCCATCATCTGTTCATCTAGTTCTATACCAAAACTGTTATTTCTTTAATGCAGAGGTCTTCTTGGAACTTTAGACGTATTTGAAGAATAACTGCATAAAGAAATGTGTTAATATAATTGCAGTCACTTAAATATACAGAAGTATTTCAGGAATATGACTTCTGGACTTGGTATTTCCATTGCACAACAGCTAAAGAATTGCTTTATCCTTTAAAAGGCAACATCATTGTCAGCATAACAATGATTTAACTCTTAGGAACTTTTCAGGATTCAGTGTACAGAGCCCATTATAAGATGGCTGCAAAAAAGCACTGTAAGAAACTTAACGAGAGGACAATTACTTTCTCACAATTTCAAATTAATAACAGTTACACAAATCATGCAGAAGACCAGCTGCCTTTTCCCAAGACCTCAACAACAAAAAAATTCAGCAGAAAGTGCTAAACTATGAAATACTAATTATAAGAAGTGAAAAAAACTGTAACATGGCACACACAAAAACACACTTAACTACTTAGGTGTAGGCCACAGCTCTGGCTATACTAAAACTGTGACTCTAGAAGGAAGTGTCTTACACACTTGAAAATTTTACCTTGAAATTTTTACCTTCTTTTTACTGACCTTTACTCAACCTTCCAGCTTTCTGGTAATCTCTTCCTCAGAAATGCATACTTAGCATAATTATCTCAGAGTACTAAGTGATAGTTTATATGAATACCGTTTAAATAAGTTACCCACCTTCACAAACCAAGAGTGATAAAGCCTGTCCCAGAGCTCCAGCACTTGCTTTTCAATCACAGCAGTGTTATTTACTTTTTCTCCTAAAATCTTATGGAGCTAAAATACATAAAAATCTTTTATTATACAGGACAGAACAAAGCAGGCACCCACTGATGAAGCTTGATGAATAACATAAGACTGTCTGTAAAGGCACATTTCAAACCAAGTTAATAGAAAAATTATTATCAGTATGAAATACACACCTCAGACAACATGGTTCACGATACAAAGACTTCGCTAAAAAACATTCTGCTGCACTAAGGACTTCTTTCTGCTCTGAGAAACAAATGCTGTCTCTAAAATGCTTAATCCAAAATCCTTGATCATATCTTTGAAGTAAATATTTAAAATCATTTGAGATGTACGCTAGATGTCAAATATATAAATAAAATTCCTGTCAACTTCATCTGAAGAAAGTTAGCTTAACTACACAAGTGAGGATTAAAAAAATGTGCAGTGTACCACACCCAGCCCACACAGAAATTAGAGAGGGAGGGGCAGTGGTCACAACAGAAGTCTATATTGTCTACACTAGGACACCTAAAGCCAGTTAAAAAAAAAATTACTCTATTTTATTTGATGCATTTTCACTGGAAATCATTAGAATGATGACAGATTCTTCAGTTCTTAAAAAGAAACTATCCTCTGAACAGAAAAGACTACTGAAATCGCTCCCACTCTTCCTTCAAAAGTCCCAAACCAGAGTGGAAAGAATAGATCTGTCAATAAAATGGTTAAATACATGGAAAAGAACTACTGACAAATTTATTTTTATTTCTTTTTACTTTTAGGAAATACAAGAAATGAAAAAAATCCCCAAAGAACTGGAGTTTCTTCACAGCTCACCCTTACCTTGTGTGTGATCCATTCTCGGCCATACTGGTATACGTTGTTAGCTGCAGAATTGAGCGCCTTCTGAATGACCTGAGCTTCTGGGAGCCAGCTGCGGGGGATTTTAAAGAGGGAAAACAAAGTTAACTGCTATATATTATACCCACTTCATTACACCCAAAACACATGCCAAATTAACCTTCTGAAACAACAAATCATTACAATTAAATACATACAAACTTATCACAACTTGAATGTTTCCTTCTACATATCAAGGAACAGATTTTCCCATAAGCAAAGCACAGTTAAATCCAGGGCATGTCATTGCATTTAAAATCCTCCAAGGCTTCTGAAACCTTTATGGAACTGATATCTCAACTTTTTCAAAAGAGACCTGCTCTTCAATCTGTATGTGTGCTATTCACATGACATTCTTTTTTTTTTTTCCTCAGAGTTTCCTGAAAACACTGTATGAAGCTGTCCCATCTACCTGCAAACAACCTTTTGAATTACAAGTTGAATGTAACTAGTTAACATAGTTTCCATGAAAAAGCAACCAGCTGACAAAAGGTTTGGATATCAGCTATTTCTAAGTCCTCACCAAACCACCTGCTTGTGAATTTCTTCAGGGACTCACATCACTTTCAAACAATGTAGCCTACTGAGTTGCCAGCATTTCACCACTTGTGAATACAGGGCACACAATCTCTGCTTTGACTTTCTTTTTACATCTTGATTCAATGGCACTTGATGGAGCCCTTCCAAAACAAAATGAAAGCATTCAGGAAATGGAACTGCTGTATTTGTTCACCTGACTGAAGATCAACATGGAAGCTCTTCTGTTCATATAACGCTTCAGAAATGTTCCGGATTGGAATTGCAAGACATTTCTGTCACTCACCTCTAAACACAATAAGAGCATCAAGCTCTGAAAGCTAGTAAAGGCTCATGGACTTGGCAAGAGGTATTCTTACCCTTAATGAACTAAAATATAGTGTTATGGATACTTCAAATTTGGATGCAAACACTGGAAGTAAAAAGTTACATGAGAATTCTGCAAATTATTTAACTAGTGCTCCAGCAGTTTCATTATGTAAGTAAGCTTCTGACAGCCAAATTTCCACCTTCATTAGTCCCACTTATTTCCATCTTACAAAACAGAAAGGCCAAATAACACAGGAGATGCCATGAAAGAATAAACCCAAGTGCTTTAAGTGCTTCTGTTTTCATGAATGTGATTACTTTAGTAGTGCTAAAGCATGTATATTACTACAGTGGTTATTAACTATATCCTTTTAGTGCTGTTTTTGAAAAAATTGTTTTGCTCTTATAATATAGCATCTGCTTTCTTTCAACCTTCTTAAAACACCATCACTTTTATTTAGAATGTGACCTTGAAAGAGACAAGCATTCTTATTGTGGAGAGATCTTTTTTTGATGGCATTAAATTGGTATCTCATATTTGCCCAATGTCTGTTTAGCTGAAGCAGAATGATAGCCATCTGGTGCATGCTCCCCTTAAAATCACACTTTTCAGTTTCACCTATTCCCCCTCTGATGTTCATGCAATGACTCCTTTGCTCACCAGTGTGCCCATGTTTCCTGTAGATGCATTTCTCTCAAAACCTTCTCTCTGCCTCGCTACTTGTCTTGGTGCTTACCTTAGTCATTACAGAGACTAAACCCTACAGACTTCTCACAGTCCACACTATACACATCTACTCTTCACAGAAATGGCCTGCCCAACTGATTCACACCTCACTCCTCCCATCCACCATTCTTTCCACCCTTGAACTTTTCTTTGGTTCACTCTAGGAACAATGTCTTCAACTCCTGTTCCTTCAAATGCACTCCACATACATCTCCCTACATTTAAAAAATAATTTAACTTTATCTTGAAACTTTCTGGAGCAAGCGTGCTCTAGAAAGTGAGAGCACTTTTCCTTCATAGGAGAAAGGGAAAAAATACAGATCTCCTTATTCTCTGCACTATACAAGTTTCTCTTCCACAACTGTAGCTAGAAAAGTTCATACAGCTGCTCTTTACCACCAAAATCCAACCAGCCCTCAAATCAGATAGTACATTGACAGGCCCCCAGAGTGATGCGTAAAGATCCCTGCTGTCTGAGAGTTTAGCTTTTACAGCGAAACTGTAAACTCAGTAAACTGCCTGAGAGAGACACCCACATTTCTGTTCACCTAGGGGATGTTTTAAATTAAAAACTAAGCATAAGAGCACCTGGAAGCTTGTTCATCCACCCTATACTATTCGCTTAACTTCAGCATTCTTACTTTGCCCATTCTGGGTGACTGGCTACTGTCTCATTGATCAAGCTGCTTGTGACTTGAATCATGTGAACGCTCTCTTGATGTACCTAATTTAAAGAGAGAGAGGAGAAATGTTATGCAATGCAAACTACAACTCTTCCTAGATTCTGAAATAATTCTTGTTTTTTTGGTGGGGAGGAGGAGGGGGAGTGGGATTGGAAGGAAGAGGGTGGGGGAAGGTGAGAAGGGGAACAGTGACCAGTTTGTACATTTGAAGAATAAGTCTTCCAGTGCAAACAACCTGCTATGAACAAAGAAGTTTCATTAACACAAGAAGCACCTAGTAATACAATAATAAATTCTGGTCACTAGTAATAGCAAATGGAAATTTAAACTTTATCACATCAGAGGAAAAAGATTCAACACTAACAGCAGTGCTGAAAAGAGAAGCACTACATACAAAGTTAATATTAAATATTAACTATATATAATTTAATACTAAATATTAACAATAATAAAATACAAAGTTTCAGATATACCTTTTTGGTATATCTGATATAACATGGATCAAAGAAGTGTAAAAATTAATCAATACTTAGCTCTAATATGACCAGCCCTGCTATGAAATGCCTGACCAAACAAAGTCTTCAGCAAGAATGCTAAAATACACCTTTTATAAATATCTTAAAAGTCCTTTTATGAATATACGGGAGATTTAGTCAGGAATGTTTGTGCAACTTCTTAAGTCTTCAACTTTAAGTTTTCAACATTACATATGCCTACATTTTTGACATCAGAACCCACTGATCTTTGTTCTCTAACTGTATTCAAGTCAAGCATTCAGTCTCCATTGACTGTTTCAAGTATGAATACAGCTCCATTAAGGAAAAAGGGAAAAAAAGTACATGAGTGACCTCTTCTGGTGAGCAAACAAAAACCCATCCAAATTCAACCATAAACCAAAAATCAATTTCAGAGAATACCTGATCATGAATCTCAGTACATTTAACTCAGAAAAAGATACCATGAGGTTATTACAGGCAATTGGACAAAAAAGTTGACAAACACACCATAATTATTTTGCAAATGTTTCTGATGTGAGGTAAATAAAAGAGAAAAAAATTTGAAGTGGTTCTTCTGCTGACAAGGACAGTGTCAACAGGATGCAAAACCAATCTGTTCCTGTAATACATAAGCTAGTAATTCGTTTACTAGAATAAATTTTGTCTTTCCAAATGTCTACATATTAGCCATGTAATATAGGCAAAAACCAGAGAAATACAAATAAATATAAATACTGGGATTTTTATATATTTTTTCTATATATTATAGTCTTGGAATTGTTACCAGTTCAACTGCAGAGCAATTATTTCCTAAACATTTAGAAAAATACTTTAAGCTATAAAATCTTGTACAAGTATCAGGAACCTTCATCAGCAACTAAAATGAGCTCTATGATTTTATTTGTTAGCACACTGTACCTTTGCAGTAAGGAGAAGAGCTAGCAGAAGAGTTCCTATCACCAGTAAAAATATTATGAAAATGCTGATTATTTTATCTAGCATTTTCTCCAACCACACGATAATCTGTGCAGAAAAAAAAAGAACAAATTATAGCACATAAATCAATCTTTAAGGAAAGCAATGCTGTATGTTAGGCGACAGTATTGTTATTTTTATTTACAATCACAGTACAAAATCAGGCTCTAATTGAACAGCATTTATGCCCAAGCTTGGAAATGAACAATTAACAAGCAATGTTAGCATGATTAAGGTCATGGTATGATGTGATTTTGCAAAAAAATATGTACACATTACCACACAACATGGCAAGCTCTCTGCAAAGCAAGCAGTAATTCGACAGTTACTTACTAGACCTAGAAAAGCACCTAAAGAAGACATTCATGTCAGCTAGAACCCAGAAATTTGTCTTTGTTTCTTGTCCTTCAGCAACTTTGAAACTTACAGATGCTGTCTGCGCAGGACTTCAAAGCAATCAAGGTATACTTTAAAGCAAAACCGTAACTTTCAGATTTGAATAGCTAAGAGCCATCTAAATGACAAATGAGGTATTTTTGCAAGTAATAAAATTTTTAAAGCTGTCTCATCACCTTCTGAACTGAAACGGGACAGGTGGGGTTCTACATTATTGAATATCAGGCCAATTATTCAGCACCAACTGTTTCTATCCACTTCCAGTCTCGGGAGGATGCTCAGCATTAAGCATGCATCAGCTAAACTGACCGATACAGGAAACAGGCACGTTTGTTGTTCTGTCAGTTTACAAAATGGCCCATTCTATCTATACATGTCCATAAGCAAATGGTGAAACCACATTTGAGTAGAGAAATTCCGATAATGTCATTCAAAACATTGAAACTGCTCAGTCACACGACTTTGCAGAGTGCTCTGGAACAGTGCAAGCTGAGCTTCACCTCATACACAAATTGACTATTTACATAAAAAGCCGTGAAAGCACATGCAAGCATGACCAAATACATTTTTCTAGCTCCTATGGTTCAAATACCAGGTCTATTTCTACTCCATTTGGCATTACTAAAGGAAAAAGCAACAGCACAATTGTAAAATTTGTGATTTACGAGAACTGAGGTCAAAGCCAATGTGTAGAAAGCACAAATAATTTCAAGTACACTTTATATATTTAACAATTAAGTTGGTAATTTTTTAGTTAGAGATCTTATAATACTACTAATATGCATGCTAATGGTTTACATTAGTTTTTTCTTCATTATTTACCCTATCACTACACATGAAATTGACCCAGGAACAATGAACCTCTCAGACTGCTGTGTGATGATTAAATTGGTCAACACTGAAGTTAGATCTCCTATTTGAAAAAAGTAAGGATTTTTTGTGTGTGTGTTCATCTGGTAGCATCTGAGCACTTTATGTACATCAAGTAATTATTTCTGAACTTCAAGCTTTTACAACCAGCTCCTCGTTTGATCTAAATTAACTAAGTTCTTGTAACAAAGTCTGCACTACATTAAGAACTGCAGAAAGGAACTCAGAAAACATGAGGGAGCGTGAAAAATCTTTTGTCTTAGGTATTTTTAACCTAAGTTTGGTTTTCAGCATTGCTAAAATATTTCAGCCATCAGAAATGCATTGCCAGTGCTGGAGGGAGGTGACCTGCCTGCAGCAGTACTGCAGCTCTCTGAAAAACTTTGAGTATCTCCTGCATAGGGCATATATCTGGTGTATATATAGGGGTTACCTCTTGGGAAAGAAGACTGAAATGGGATTTTCTGTGTCCTTCCAAGCCTCATGTACATCTAATGATTATGCAAGAGAAGCAAGAAATCAAAGTCCTTGTTTCAAAGGACAGAAACAAAAACTATTACCAAGAAAACACCACTGGATAAGCAGGGAAAGAAAATTTTATAGCGTGGACGTCAAAACAAAGCTATTAAAAATTAAAGCTGCCCTTGTCATTTCAGATGAAGTTCAAACTGCTATTTACTTTCTAAGTCAGAGTTAAAAGAAATCCAGTAGTCTTACATGTAGCACCTTAATCAGATTCACTGAATCCATTTAACTGGAAGTACTGTCAGAGATTTCCAAAAATGCTAGGCTCAGTGATTGTGTGAGTGGTATCCAACAGGTGAAATCTCAGTGGAGGTGAGGTTGAATGCTTTAGATATTTGACCAACTACTGGAATGTCAAGCTCCAAAAGACAAGGATGAGGACTCTCTCCGAGATGGCACATGATGGACAAGGTATCTTTCCTGGAAATTCATGCTGAGGGTTCAGATATGACCGGACTACCACAAAGGTGCAGCTGCAGTGCACATGAATCCTGGATTACCTTTAATCTAGTTAGTTATGTCATGGCAGCACTGATGATGTACTGGTACCAGCAGCAACCTCAGCCATGCAAGCCCACCTTGTCTCTATTTACTCAGGCAGGTAGCCCAAGGAAGCCTGATGAAAGGATTTTGCCTTTAGCTTTGGCAAGCCTATAGGTATTGCAATTTCATCTCTCAACACAGACTTAAGGGGATCCAAGTTATGTAAGTGGTACAGATATATCACAGCAGAAGACTGGATTGGACTGAGTGTTGTACAAATAAAAGCAGATTGACAACATTCACTTAAGGCTATATTTACTTTTTTTTTTTCTTCTATTAAGACATACTTCCTTCCCCTGCATTAACCCACCATACCTCCTTATCAATCCCTCACCTTTTCACACTCAGGTTAAAAAATGCATAGGTGCAGATATGACACTCACTGCAGGGAAGCTGCACTGTTAAATGCTTGTGTGGTTGTACTTATCACCGAATCAGGTCCAGACTTCACTCTTACCCCAACCCTGCCGGACCTCCCTTTACACCCTTCCTGTAAACCATGGGCATGCACAGAGACAAACATGTACTGACTAAATGCATTCATTAGCCAGAGGTCATGAAGTTTTATATTTGGTTCCAAGCTTTTCATCTAAAGGTTAGTCAACAGCAGAAAGCTGAGGCTGCCACAACATCTGAGATTATGCAAAGGTAAAGAAAAGCCAGGCTCCTAAGCTACAGAAGGTCACACTTGTAAAACCAAACTGAAATGTTACTGATCTGTGATAGACTGTCCACAAAAAACTATCTTTAATTGTCACAATTTTGAAAGGAAAGGTTATCAAGGTTTTTATTTTAATTTAGCTCACTCTGAAAAGGCTTTTTATGATTGAGTTACATCCTATTAGAAAGCTCCTCAATAATTTGCAAGTACACCCTCTTTCAACTTTTGGATGATGACACAAACCGTATTACGCTAAGCTGTAACAGAACTACAGTCAATACTTAAAAATCAGAAATCCTGCTATCTAGACAGGTTCTTCATGTTATGCAATATGATACATCATCTATGAATTAATATTTGCAGGTTTCATACTGCATAGCCTTCAGTAGTTTTTCTAGTATGTTTAATTTACTACATTACCCAAAGAGCAAAGCACACCGAGGCATCTACTTCATTTTTTATTAAGTCTACATAAAATTAACAACATGGACTTTTATTTTTTTCTGTAAACAGCTCTGCTATTTATGAAGATTTTTGTAAAAGACATTCCTTAGACTTCTCATTTCTCTTTAGTTAATTAATATTTGAGGATACCATCTCATTAATGGTAGAGAATAAGGGGAAGTCTGTAACCAGAACACATCCCAAAGTTATGCTGAAATGAGTCAGCCAAGTAGTTAAGCTAGAAAAGGTAGAGAACAGTCTGTGTGAGGTCTCAAGTCTACCTGCACCAGTATCCCTCCAAAAGCAACAGAAGAATTTAGCAATTCCTTCTAAAGACTCCTGACATAGACAATGTTATTAAGAACAAATTATGCTGGACTAACTGAATCTAGTCTATATTTTGGGCTATATATACCAAGAACAGGAATTAAAAAGCCAAGGTTTATCACTAGCAGTCATAATCAACCATCCTTTCAAACTCTGCCATATCCATTTGATTTTTAATTTCTTGCTGGATTATCAGAAATTTATCTTTGTGGTCTGTGAAGTACTTCCCTTCAAAGACAGGCAAAAAGGAGAAAGGCAGAAAAGGAATCACCTTTTAACTGAAACTAGTGTTCTGCAGTACAGCTTTTACCCCCTTTATTGACTCTGGTAGAGTGTGACATTTTTTTTAATTTTTAAAAAAATCACCAGAACACTACACACAACAAAATGAACCCACTAGTTGTATATTTTTTCATTTTTTAAAAAAATCTTGATTATAATATTATTACTGCATGTTCAAGCACAGAAGTCAACCTTGTATGTAATACTATAGGGCTTTCAGGATTTCTACTTATGAAACTGTAAACTAAACAGACAGTTTTCAAAGATAACTCCAAGGAACTAAAAGAACACACTCTGTTAAGAAACTGCATCCACATGGTTTTGCCAAATAAGGTAAATTTCTAAACTAAAAATGAAATCCAGACATTTTAGCATTTAAAGCTATTACAGTTAAATTGTTCTTACAGCCTACCAGTATTAAAGAAAAAAACCCATTCTACTCATATGAATTTTCAACAAAAATGAAAAATTCTTAGCCAGAAAAAAAGCAGTTGAGACTACACTTTCTCTTGTGGCTCACCAAACTCAGCTCTTCACCTGAACTCTGCTAACAGAACAGTATCTAAGAAAAAAAAAATTATGACAGGTTATGATTGCACTTATTTACTAACCACAAGTCACTCACATAAGATAAAAATTTCAAAGCTGGGAAATAAAAATTTAACTTTAAAACAGGAGAAATACAGTCAATGGCAAAAGAACATTAAAAATGCTCGTCTTCATGGACAGTTATAACTGAATCATGAAAACATATCACACACTTTTAAAAGCCACACAACAGGAAAAAATGTTTTAGCTATACTAATTTATTTATTTTTTTTTTTTAACTAGCCTTTATATTCCCTTCAGACTTGTTAAAACTCAGCAGTTCTGAGGCCCTGCAAAGTCTAGTTTTATATGCATTCACTCCTGGTACACTACATACTATGCCTGTGTACACAGGCAAGTTTGGCACTTCAAAAGTAAAAGATTGACAGCACTCACTGAAACCAGTCCATGCATTTACTTCTGCAAGCATTTACAGCTATACAACTGTGCTTCACACCCTTGCCACTCCCCATGTAATTCAGTTAACTGATGCTTTCTCTGAGCAGAGAACAGCTCTCCAGACTGGGAGAGAACTGGTTTTGTTAGGTGTACAAGTGGGGACCAGGTGGAGATCAACTATTCTTAAATAAAAGTGCTCCTAAATCACTCTACCCCCATAGAAAAGATAATGCAATACTCTGCTGTGCTAAACATTCAACTGTGTGCATTCACTGGAGTAGAAGAGATCAGACAATTATATGACCTTCAGTAGCTTATACCAAGAGCTGGAAAAGAGGCATTTGAGAGAGAAATCTGTATGAAGCAAGGCATGTTAAGGAGTGTTCATGCTGCAAAATAAAAAAAAAAAGTAATTATAGAAAAAATCAAACTCCCCAAAACCAAAGAATCCATTAGTTGGAATCACAATTTTTCTGTTTATTTACCTTCTTATTAAGCCAGTGCCACAGCTTGTCAGTGGCAGGGGGAGATGGAAGAAAAGGGGAAAAAAACACAATACAGTGGAAAATTATTGAAAAATGCAGTAATAGGGGAAAAAAAGCAATGAGAGGCAGGCAAAGTCATCCACAGAATGAAAATGAAATTGTTCTAGACACAAAGGTAAATTGCAATAGGAAGAAAAGATCATAACAAATTCTAATGCAAGAACCTGGGTTTTACTATTAACATGCACTTTTGAAACAAGGAGGGATATAACAAATATGAACAACTTTAATGGTATTAACAGAGCTATCAGCACATTTGGACAATTCCAGTTTAATTATACTGAGAGCTACCAACAGATTTCAGAGCAGGACTTGTACTCTGAGAAGGTTATTTCAGCAAAACACCAAATCTTAACATGAGGTACTTGTTTATGGCATTAATACTCCCATCCAGGCATTCAAATATTTCCATTCTATGCATTTCATATCCAGGCTTAAGTTCCTCCCTCTCCTGTAGGAAAGTACTGTGTTGTATTGTTGAACAGATTTCTTATGTTTTTGTGGTATCACATTCATATTAAAGCGTTCATATTCAATGGCACAACATCAAATACATAATTAAGTCTGATATACACACAACAGCAAATTGTAGATCATATTAATGTACAGATTTCATGTAATTCTTCTTGCACTTCTCAACAGTCAATTTCTCCTTTTGCACTAAGTTACTTTTCTTTACTGATGCTCATCCACATGCTAAAGCATACCTGTTTTAGAACCTAGTTTATGTAGGACTATACTCTTAATTCTAACCATTACTAACCAATTAGTAGCATAATCACAACAGTGAAGAGCTTTTATGTTGTTATTCATCTGCTAGAGATTAGGCTTGCTTCTCCCTGAAAACAGGACCATTGAATTCTCAGTAAATCTAGCATGTTCACCAGCTCCCAGAAATTACATTAGCTCCCAATGTAAAAAAAGGTAAGAATATTTCAAACTTACAAAAATCTCATAATGCTGATTAAGTTAGAAGCAGATTTACAAAGAAACACGAACAGGAAAAATGAAAACAAAATATGTCACAAAGCACCCACATTTACTAGCTTTTGCTACCCATGGAGAGTCACAGTTAGAGAAAACAAATTAAAAGCTTCAAAATCTTCAAACTGACACTGTAGAATTTGTTTCTATTTTTACCTCTTCACATATGGAATAACTGATCTGTAAAAAAGGGGAAGTTGTTTTCTGATTCAATTACATACTTTTAACTTTACTTCTGCACTTCAAAACCTACTATCTGTAAATGAGGTTCATTTTTGAAAAAACTTACATCTCATGGCTGTATTGCTCCACTGTATTACAAAATACAACAAATGAGCCCTAAGATTTTAGCAGAATGAGAAAGGAAGTCTTTGGTATTTTTCTATAATTTCAGCCTCTGGGAATTGGGTGATAGATACAGTAATTAGGAACATAGTATGTCCAAAACAACAATATTTTTTATAAATGTTTAAGACAATACCTGTGAGGTTCTACCCACCTACCAGCTTACCACTACTGATGTTTAAGGTAGTTCTACAAATGTAATCAACCTACATTTGAAAATAGGCTACAGCTTAATTCTAATCTTCAAGTCCAAAATTATTAAGTCTACAGCCACTTTTCTGGTATTTTATTGGAAAACTATTAATCTAAGATCTTACATGTCTATGAAAGTATTTTCTATAATAATATAAGTACTGGCAGAGACTCTGCTTGTTTTCTGTGCTTGGTTAAACTATGCGCTGAACTTGGTACCAGAAGAAATAGAAGCTGACTTTACCCAAAATCCAAACAGACTAAACAATCCACATATAAAATTCTAGTGCACTATACCTGGAAAAAACATATAACAACTACATGATTCATTCAAGTAAATCAGAAAGCATGCATGTAAAATATTAGTACGTTCTAACAAGTAAAAGTCTAGTGCATGCAGCTGAGCCACCGCCAATGCTACTAAACTCCCTCACAATTTCTACAATCAAACTGCAGTTACCATATATAAGACAACAACCTTCTTCAAAATAAAAAAAACCCAAAACAGTAAATTATCAATTTTCTACTGTTGATAAGAACGCACATAATACCCTATCAATTAGTGTGGTTTGGTGGCTGACAACAGAAGCCTCCATACTCTCTCCTCCAAGAAATCTCTCACATCTGAACTGCTGTCTGTTGACTCTCCATAAGGTAAATGCACAGCCACAGACTAAAGAATACAGTAATGACATCCAATTTGCATAGTCCATATTTAAAGGAGACACATTCAGACATAGACTGAATGAAGAAAATGCAATGCCCTTTCTCTTCTCTTGGCCATAATTTCTCTCATTTCAAATTTCTCCGCACTCCCAGGATAACCAGGGGTAAATGAGAATTGTTAAAGAAGAGAAGCAGTTCTATTCTTGATGGTTTTGTTTCAAAATGGATATAATCAGTAAAGTTCAGATTTGCATGCATGAGCACTACCCACCCATTTCTCACAGTGGATTATTCTTCAGACTATCTACATTAGCCTCCTAAAATTTGTTTGGGAAAAAGACATGCCACTCTAAGATATGTTCCTCATTCTTACTACATTTCACTCAAATCTGGAGCTATATCCTAATTGGGCATACCATGTTTTCCAGCCCAAATAGTACCATTAAGTATTTGTGTGAAACAGACCTTGTTAATGGCTTGTTGTTCTTAGCTAAGAGTCCCAATACATCCTGATGCTAAGATTCCGTTTCCAATTAACTTAGCATACCAACAAAAAAACCAAACCAAACAAAAACCCTAAGCAGATTAATCTCCCATGAAAATAAGCTAAAAACAAAATATTAAAAACTAAACTTCTATTTGCAAAGGGAATGACCCCTCAGTCTTGGTTTCTCATGCACACCCATAAAAGGTAAGCTGTAACAATTTACTCCCCAAATTTCTATTTTGTGTTTGCGTTATTTTTTACTTCCTCTTCAACAGTGCCTATGACGTCAAAACTTTCAGTAATCCAACTTAAAAAATCTTGCAAGGATGTCATTTTTGCTCGTCTTGCCCTTTCCATACAAAAAATGTCAAATGCCAATAGTCTGTGGTATTGCTTCCCAAATTCTGAGATAGTATGCATCCATCATCCTACAATACACAGAAAAAGCAGAGCCAACAGAACTAAAAATATATGGAATTAGTGTGATATGCACTGGAAAACTACATATAATCCCAGCCACCCATGATAAATGCTGGCTGAAACAGAATTAGAATAGGCACCAATGAGGACAACAGAATCATGCAGATTATCAAGTGTTCTTCTTGTAATGTCTGGGAAAGCTTAATACACAGAGTGCAGACTCAGGAGGAATACAGCTGTCATCTAAAAAATGGAGGGGTGAAGGGAGATGGGGAAATGAGTTGGCCAACACTATTCTTTTGCTTAGACAAAAACAACACGTAAATAAACTGACCTTAAGTACATTTAAGCTGAAGAGAGAGAGGTTCTGCTGCACATTAAAGCCCTACCATCTTTAAGGAGAAAAGACTTGCTGAAATTAGGAAGGATACTGTATCATACAGTTATGCAATACAAGGATACCAAACTTGACAACTCATGAAACAACAATACATTCAACATTGTGTCTAGAGACTTCTTCTTACAGAACAAAATCCTTTTATAAAAGCTTTGTATAATGTAAGTTTTTATCCCCATGTTAGTAATTTTCACTTTCCTTGGAACACCACTTTATTGTGTTTATAGCTGTATAATGAAAGGCTTTTCCTTTTTCAAATTCTTCCTCAATGAACCCTGTGAAATTATTACTTTACTCCCTAGAGCCATTTAATGTTTTTGATGATCTTTCATCCATTCACCCATTAGATCCAGGCTTAAGTTCCTCCCTCTCCTGTAGGAATTCAGAGCTATAAACTGTAAGACCAATCTGCCAAGATACAGATGCTCTGATGTATCAGAGTACTTACAGGATTCAGGGTTCAGCTCTCCAGTTACAGAAGTCCTAAGATAATGGCTTTTTCCAGAGCAGAAAATACTTCAGCACACAGTTACAGAAAGCACATTCTTACACAGTGCCATAGCTACTACAAACAAAATAATCTGTTTACATGAAAACTTTTAATTCTTAATGAAAGAAACTTTATATAGTTTCCTACACTATTTGCAATGCAAATGTAGGCATATTTTGCATGGGGAAGAAAGGAGGGGAACACAGAAGCCTTATTCTATGGCATTTCCCCAATACTTTATCCCACATATTTCTTCACTTACAGAGTGAGCTCATTTTTGTATCACCATACTACTGTGTACAACAACTTTGCTTCCACACATTACAGACAAGTATGTCTGAACTAACTTGGGCCCTACTTACCAAACACAATGGTCTGATTTTTAATTAGATTTTCACAAAAGTAGGAACATCTTATCCTTCAGACTAAAGCTCATTAGGTTTAAATTCAAAACCTTTGTAACTAGGTAAGGTGATTAAACCGTGAAAACTTTGCCTTACTCAGATAAGGAACCTTATAAAGCTGAGTCAACATTTTAAAAGTGACTTCTGTCAAGGTTTGCATGCAACCATTCAACAAATTCAAATGTGCGCTTAAGTGTGAATAGTGACAGAAGAGACATAATCTAAAATACACCATAAAACAGTTACAGTTTCACGTGAAAGACATATCCCCATTAGTGACAGACATTTATTTTAGAATTAAAGCATCTCATATATGGTGAACAGAGAATAAAACAAACTTTCAAGTTGCTTAAGGAAGTAAGTAGAAATACCTTACTGTCAAGCTTTAGCATAACACTTCCAAGTCCTCTGATGGGCCGTGGAGCAAGAGCTTCCTGACGTTCCTTAACAAAATTCTCAACAAGTTGCCACCAACTTTTGCAGTGCTTTGCCATGAAGTTCAAAACTCCAAAATGAACCACGAATTTTTTAAGAGCCCAAACTGTAATGACAAGAAGGAAATTAAGTATCAGAGATTTCAGAGGAGCAGCACAAGACTACTTACCTATTATATTCTGGAAGATTGATGAAAAAGAAAGGAAAATACTTATTTCCCATTAAAAACTTCTGGAATTTTCCATTGGTTTTAGTACTAATCTCCTCACTGGCTTTGCAGCTGCGCTTATCCACATGGAACTTAGATGACAGCATAAGAAAAGTGACTGCACACTGCACAATAATGCAGCTAACAGACTTGAGTAAGGCCTGGGATAAGAAGATGCCATTCCATGATTCCAGACCAGTGGATTTAATACATATCCACACACACACCCCATACCAAATGACTTCACATAAAGTACCACAGTCAGAACTTCACAAATAAAAGAAAATTTTCAGCCTAAATTCTTAAGTGTTAGGCCTTCTAAGTTGTTAAACTGTATCTTTCCTTCAAGAACTGAAGAACTGAAGAACTGAAGAACTGAAACACCACATCACAAAGAATTCCACAGCAAGAAGCATCTATTTAAATCTTCTTTTCAAATAGTACTGATAGATTTTGCTTTTAAATGCTAAAAAAAATATTTGAGAGTAGCATTTTATCTTGGCAACACAGGATACTGAACTTCCTGTCACTACAAATAACTTTACTTCTAGATTTATTTTTTTTTTTTTATTGTGACTATTCTCCAAACCAGATTCTTTACTTACTGCCATACATGAGCTCCACAGCAGCTGGCAGAACATCACTTCCTCATCAAAAATTCACATCATGTTTCTACTTGGAGACGTGAAAAACGGCACACACAGCCAAAAAGGTTAACTTTACTGCCTACAGGGCATTTATCCAAGTTCCACAAGAGCTTATTCACTGCCAGCCACACGTGTAATAGTTTATGTTCTTGGCCTTGCTTTGGAGAGCCAATGCAACAATTTGCTGACGTTTATTCATTTACCCTCTGGCACCACCATGTGGCAAATATGGGATTTATTGTCTTGAAGAAACAGAATAATCCAGTAATTTCTCTATTAAAATGAGCAGCAAACATACAAAAAAGGAGAAAATAAAGTGTGAGTGATAGCACTGAACTTAAAGACTGAAGTTTTGCATGACAAAATGCAGCTCATGGTCACAACACAAACTGCTGCTCAGAAAAGCCTGGCAGGCTTCCATTTTATACGGTGAACAACATACCTCAAATGGCATTCTAATATTCCACTATTATTGAAGAGTAAGTGCTTACACAGTATCTTCTAAAATAAATGACTGTACACTCATTGCAAAGGAGGTGCTGCAGTCAATCAAACTGCATGATGTAATTATATTAAGTTAAAAAGAGACAAAAGATGAAAAACTAAAGGACTGTTATTAGAAAGCAGTGAGCAAAACAGGAAAAATTCTGCATAATAACAAGTTCCAAACATCTGTAGGAAGCAGAAAATTACCTGAAGACAGTCATCTAAAAATAAAAAAAAAAAAAAAATAAAAAGATACAACAGGACAAAGAAGTAAATGAAAGATCTTAAAAATAGACAGTAACAGGATTTCCAGGCTGAAATCACTGAACAAAACGCTAAAAGTGTTCCACAACGTGGTTCATTGCTAAGCTTTTCAATTCACAGCAGTTCTTTCACCTTTTCATTTTATGGTGTAATTATGGTCTAATTTTCCCACCCTCTACACTAAGCAACTTTAAAAGACCATTTCATTCCAACTGAAGTACAAAAGCATTCAAGGAAAAATGTCAATGGTACCAAGATGTTTCTAATAGTCTAAATGCTACTTTGTATGAGTCCTCTTTACCAACATAAGGAACTCTGGTAAAATTAATACCTTTCTATTTAAAGTTTTGGGGAGGTTTTTTGGAGTTTTTTTACATACTAGAAGCATCCTCTTTAAGGTTCTTTAAGGTTGAGGAAGTGCCTCAACTTGTTATTAGTCTCTTCAAACTTGAATCATTGCAAGGAAACTTGCTTTATTAGCCTTCTTATTTTCCTAGTATTTTTACTATTACCTCTCTTTTAGCCATGAAGATTATCATCACTCACCTTCTGATATTTAATGTAATCCACTGTTCTAAATTTGGCTCTGTTCATCATTATACTGCCTATGTGTAATATTTTTCTGATGATTCAGTTATAGACCTCAAAAAAGCACTTCATGGCCCAGGGTCACTGCTAAGGCAACAAGTCACAAATATTCCCAAAAGTAATTTCTCTTTTGGCATAAGTTTATTGTTTGGGTAGTTATTTTAGACCTAATGACTGTCAAGAGCAGTATTCATCTGTGTCATTCATAGATGTGTACTTTAATCTAGACTTGTGTGGCTCAAGCTTAAAACCATTCACTGCTGTCTAACTGTAAAACTACTGCTTCCCTTTCTCCTTACACATAGGTGTTTCTGAAGAGTGGTTAGGTTACTCCTTGACTTTTCAATGAACTAGCCACATAAGCTCTGCTTCTAATTAGTCTATAATTTATTTTCTAATTCCTTTTTCACTTGTGATTGCCATCTCCCATGACACCCAGACAACCAAAACTGGGAAGTTCATTCTGTAATAACTGTACTGGAACGAAACAAAGGTCAAACCCCTCTCTGCTCTTACCCTGCATTCAGCTATTTATATGTCTTGCCATCACATTACCCTTTAGCTGCTGCCACAGTGCCACAGCCAAAGGTGCAGCTGTTCTTTTTTCCATGCCCCAGAGTTCACAGCCCTTCAAATCTGCAAGGATGACCTCAAGCCACAAATTCCAGATGGTTTACACTAGCTTTGTGTACTGTGCACAGATCTCAGGGTTTTGGTAGCAGGGTGGCCTCTGGGGGAGCCTCCACGGGAAGAGACCCCAAGGGTTGCCTTGCCAGACACAGTTCCAGGTGGCTTTGCAACAGATCCATCACTGGGCAAAGCTGAGCCCACCAGGCAGGGGTGTGGTGCTTCAGTGGAAATCTTTCTAAGGAAGGGCAGAAATCCCTGGGCAAGGAGAAGAGGAAGGAACACAGAAAAAGTGACTAGAGAGGAAAAAGGAACAGAGGGTAATGGAAGGTAAGGTAAAGGAAGAGAGGTAATGAAAAGGCCAGGGAAGCAGAAGTGCTCCACAGTGGAGCAGGACCACCACTCCAAGCGACCATGGCCCACAGAGGATCCATGCTGGAGAAGGTACACGCACCTCTTGAGGGACTGTAGCTAGGGATAAGGAAAATCCTGAGCCCATACTTCCCTAAATGGAATGAAGTTCATGGATAAGCCCACATTAAAACACTGAGAGAATGACTGGTTCTGAGGGTATCTGGCCACTAGCTGGGGCCAACCTACCACACTTAGTAAAAAAGAAAACAGCTACATTCAAGTAGCTATTGATCCATACTAAAATGCTAAAAAGTTGCATTTTAACTGAAGTTTAGAGAAAATCCAAGCAAACTAGGAAACTCACTTTCTTTACAGTAGAGGGATGGGAAGGAGTGCCTTCCAATTCATAGTAGTTCACACATACTACTAGAGTTCCCATCTTCCCTTTTCACCCCCCAAAAGAATAGAGGAAAAAGTGGCATCCAGTTTTAAAATACTGTCTTTCAATAGGTATCATAACTACTCCAATTCTTCCACCTGATATATAGAAGAGATTCATGCAGATGTGAAGCAACAAAGCTAATTAACCTCAGAGCTAAAATTGGAACCAAATTTATCTTGTGACTTGTCCACAGAGCCTAGAAACCCACTTTTTACAGAAATTAAAAGTTAACATGAGCTCTACTTTACAGCTGAGTAACAGCTAAAATATTCTTCATTTATAGGTGCAACAATATGAGAGAAATGACATCAGGAGGAAGAAAAACTAACTGGTCTAAACCAGAAGTATTATGACTATGTAAGGTAAGGCACTGTATTATTTCAGGTAACTACAACAGTCAATAGACAAAGCAATTTAACAGAGCTGTCCACTATGTGGTAATAGACAGTGCACATCAATCCTTTTTTAAGCTGTAGTTCATCTTGTCTTAATAAGTCCTGAAAAAGTTTTTATTTAAAACTCATACAAGCCTAAAAGCCTTTCCTCCTATTTTATTTAACATGATGCCACACATTTCTAATAACTGGATTATTACCTGCAAAAGGCACTGGCAATAGCTGCACAATCCAAAAATTCAGCCAGATCTGAACAATGACAATCGCCCACACAAGAGTAACAAAGTAAATATCACTAGTTTTCTTTTTTCTAAGAAAAGATCCAATCTCAGGTCTTTGTCTGTTCCCAGAAGATGATGAAGAGGAGGAGCTGAAAGATGATGAAGCTTGTGGAGGTCGAGGCTGATCACCTTCTGCTGTTGCTCCTAAAACAAATACATGCAAACAAAGAAGTAGAAATTATCACATTAATATTCACTACAAAATAGAATACATTCTCTATTCCCAAATTACATCTCTTTTTTTTTTGGAAGGTGGGGGTGAAGGAAGGGATAGCAGCAGAAGGCTGTGTTTCTGTTGCTTGTTTTGGGTTGTTTTTTTTCTTTTAATTCATCTAAAAGACTGAGACAGCCTTGGCACTGATCTGCATTTTCAAAACTAGAACAAGGCTGTGTAAACTCTCCCACATCCTGCATCACTGTGCCAAGCAGTGCTGAGAGGAGGAGAGATGTAAAGTTGCTACAGCCTCCAAGAGGGCTCCTGTCACTGCAGGTAAATTACTAGCCAAATATGTTTTATCAAAGAAGCATAAAACCATGAAAAACACTAAATATAACTAACTTCTAAAAGAAATCTGAAGTCTTAAAATAAATCTTCCACTTCTTTTTATATCAAGCACTCAAAAAGGAATCTTAGATTTGCTCAAAACTCATTTAAACAGAACAAAAAATACAGAGTATATATTGAAAAGAAAGCTTGTATCTTACAACTGTCTCACTACTACTTTTCCAGATCACTTACAACACAAACATAGCAGCATTCACACTGTCACCCTAAATTCCTTGCTCTGTGTAACAATTAGTAACATCAAGCACCAATTAGTGGATAACAAATTTTGTAAGTCTCTCACTCATAAGTTAGCAAACAAGAAATTAAATTCAAAAATGTAAACTGATGTGTTAAAGACCCTATACATAAACAATGGTCTTTTCATGCAAAAATATTATATTTAAATTAAAATTCTTGGATGCAGAATATGGCAATTTATTTATTTATTTAATCTTTCAGTTGCTGGATGACACCAAATCCATCTCCAGCTACTCTATGTAAAATATCTCCCTGAGAATACCAGCACATTTTTACTGAGGCCCTGTATTGTTGTCAAAATGCACACATTTCTCACACATCACTACTCAAGAAAAGTCCGCAGCCATAGCAGAGGAATGCACACACAGGAAAACCTGAAAATTTACTCCATGCTGAAGCATAAAAGGCAATTTAATATGCTGGTACATACCACACAGCTGGAAAACGATGAACACAACTCTTTCACTGGACTTGTGTCACAGACACATCTTCTCCCATGAAGAAAAACTGCATAAAAACTGTACTACATACAACATCCTACATGCACAGCAATCAAACCACTCGTGTTCCACACACATGTTTCTAGCTGCAGCGGGTCACAAAAGCCATTTCTAAGCATGACAGCTAAAATGTTCAAAAAGGCAAGACTCATTTGTCATACAGCAGCAGTAAGAGACAAACTGCATCCTCACACAGCAGATGAATACTTCTCTTTTGCTGCAGAAATCTGCAGTGTTCTAGAGGTAAGTGGAACTACTACTACAGCTTAGGAACACCTCTCCCACCACACAAGGACAACAGTGCAAATCAATTGATTCAGCTGGGATTGACACTGGGATGATGACAGAAACATCAGATTGTTGTTGGTTATGTATTTGGTGAAGTTCAGAATATTCACAAAGGAACTATGGCATGCAACCTGAAAGAAGAAATTCTGCAAGCAGCTAAGCACAGCAGAAGCTTCGGGGGGGAGGCTCTTGGCAAATCAATGTGTATCTCCATGGGATGACGGCCAGCCCTACTATACAAATTACAAATAATATTTTGTAAGGGGAGAGAAAAAGTTACCTGTAAACAGAAATTTTCCTAAAAAGACAAAAATATTTTTGTCATATAGAAGAGGGCCTATGATTTCCCTGTACTTCTTGGTCTATATGCAATAAAGCAGAAGAGTGCTAACAGAAACAAATGGATGCACTAAAGGAACACAAATTTGAAACCATAATAAAGAATATTCCCCTTCAATTTATTCAACACTTCTTGCTGTTTTGCTTCTTATGTTGGAGCAAAGCAAAGAATGCTAAAGTTATATAAAATACAACAAGCAAAAAATTTATCAAACAAAAGGAAGCACTAAAAGCCAAAACAGAATGATTAGCCGAAGTCTATGCCTAAGATTAAAGTTATACAATATATTTTGCCCAAAAGCTTCATAGTAGAGTCAACTTTAGGAAATAAAAAAGAACATTTCTTCTTTAACTAACAAAAAATTTGACTGAAAGATTTTTGCAATGAAGAAAGATTTAATTAATTAACAGCAACAGTAATGTTAAAAGCAGTAACAATTAAACAGCCTTTCTTAGTTTCCCTGTAAGCAGACTGTACATAGAACACAAAACAGACAGGGACAGAGATGAGTGGGTAAAAAAGGAAAAAAAGGGGGAAAAAAAGGAAAAACCAAAAGGAAAAAACAAATGGAAAAAAGGAAGAAAAAAAGTATGTAAAGGGGGGGAAATGGAAAAAAAAAAAAAAGAAAACCTTATAGGGGATCCTGAGGCAACACAGCTTTTTCAGAATGCAGCTCTCCTCCACTTTCAACAAAATTAAATTGTCCCTACCCAGTATTCTCCTCATGACAAACACAGGTCTGCATCAGAACTGCCATTTAGATGACTCTCATAAACCATCACACAAAGATGATCCACCCAGAAAAGAACCAAAATTGCAAATGAAAAGTCACCTTCTTCCGGCAAGATATGCTCTGCAAACCAAGGCGTGAGCGCCTCGTCAACACAAACAGAAAAAAAGAACTGTCAGCACAGTGATTTTGAGTAACTTCAGTTTCTGTAAAATCCCAATTAGTGGGCTTCATGATATTTTGAGAGCATGAAAAACACCTTTCTATCTTCCAGCTAATGAAGGTATGATAGTATAAACAGATAGCACAACACTCAGAAAAAATTCTAGCAAAATCAGAATGAATGGTACTTCTTTGAACAATAAAAAAAAAAGAGCAAATTTTCCAGGTTCTTATTAAAGACCTATTCTTTTCATTACACAGTATGTTCTCTGTCAAATCAATTTCTTGTTCTCACAGAATTTTGAATTATTCTCCTCCCCAGAGAGAAGACAAAGAAACAGCAACACAAACAGAAAGGCAGGTGTCTGTAGCTCTATAAAGGGAATAAGTTAGGAAAACATTCATTTTGTTACTATTAATGCAGAAGTCCTCAGAACATCACGATGAGAAGGTACTCCTTCATGAAGAACCACATCCTTCTGTAATTTCACGTGAAAAATATTTCTTATGCTTTTTTCTAATAAAACAAAGAAGTGAGGGCAAAAGAGAACCTGAGTGTCATGACTTCATTTAAGGATTTTAGTACCTATCATATTTAAAGCCAACAAGACAACAGAATCTTGTCTACAAAGTACTGCAGTGGTATCTTCTTCAGAAATTGCATATTTTTAATTTGCTGTACACACTGGAAACTCTTGAAAGACCAGGAAGGACCACTTAAGACCACAAGAACTGGTATCATTAAACTCCTCACTCCCAATACTAAATACCAGTATTCAACAATAAAATGTGGAAAAACATGCATGTTCAGAAAAAAATATAAAATCAACAAAGCTTATTATCCCCTCATGGTCTTTTAATAATTTTAAGCCTGGCTGTTCTGTAACAGATTTAATATAGTGTCAGGAAAACCAAAAAAGCTGTAAGTTCTTAAGCCTGTGAGAAAAACTTTTTCTGTATAAGAATGTTTCATCATCATTCACCAAAGATCCAAACCAAAGATGGCCAAAATTATGCTTAACATACCACAGAACAGAATACTAATTTTTACCAGATTGCTGGAAATTATTTTAACTGTTGATAGGAGTTAAAAGAAAACTTTCATTATTTTTTTTTCTGCTGTGAAGGTAAACAACTGAATTCACAAGACAAAAAAAAAAACAAACCTTATCTGGTTAGCTGTTTCAAGAGAAGTCAAAAAAACCCATAAAAGATATATATTACACCTTTGAAAAACTGTAAACAGAAACTTACTGAAAAAAGAAAGAAAACTGTCTTAAAGAAGTGGAAAAACTAAGAACTGGTAAGTTAAAAAAATAGCAACAAAAGAACACAACCACTTACATTACTTACAACCATAGCCCATTTTTGAGCATCTGTTACCTTTCCAGACTTCAAAATTCAGCTAAAAAAAAGTATTTCTCATTTCCAAAATTAAAGATTAGACACAGAAATACAGGAGAACTGTCACCATAATGTTCTGATCTCAAGTTTCAGGACATAATTCCATAGGCTTCTATGTTTGTATTGATGATAGTCACGTAAAATGTATAAAAAAAATAAGAGTAAGTTGTTTAAAGCTGCCGTTTTTAGATTTAAAAACTATGTTTTGGAAGTTCACATTCTGTCAGGTTGAATGATCTGTTTGGTTTATGGATGAAACTTTTAAATTTCCAGAGATCTCAGTAATAGCTTCATTTTCTAGTATCACATTTCATCAAAGACCTACCCAAAAAAAAGATGATGATAAAGTTCAAAATCAGTGATGGATGTTTAAACACTTTATCTGAACCCTTTTAAGCCAATTGTGATATTCCAAGTGAAAGTATCATGTGACTCAAGTAAACTCACTATAGGAAGGACTTTGAGCATGCCATATTTAAAGTGGTGGGGTTTTTTTCTCACTGCAATTTACAGAAAAATTCCTGCAGTCTGTCTATACCTGGTCCTGAAATCCAGCTATGGAACATATAACTGCCAACAAATCAAAAGGCTAGGAAAATTAAAATAATTATCAGTGAAGAACAGGGAAAAAACTATACCTTCATTCTAAAAAAAACCCACAAAACAATAATATATCCTTCTAATCAGGCCTTCGACAGCCACATAAATTACCCTTTGCTAAACAGCTTTTATACTTGCATCTTCTCAACATTTTTTTTTTAATAGATAAACCCGATTCACAATTTGGACACAATTTTGGACAAAATGAAGAGGTTATGGACTATTCTGAATTTTTCTCTGAATTTCCTCCAGTTTCATGCCTTTAGAGCAAATTCAAATGTTTCTTACAGAGTATTCAGTCACCTGAGGGTTGGGAGGAATGTTCATTATTGGACTCATCTTCTGTCATTGAAATTGCCATGGCAATTGTTGAAGCAGCAATGGAAATCATCTGACCAGGAAGCTCTGCACCTGTAAAATATATATGTGTAAGTATGTAACAAAAAGCTTAAGTCTCAAAATGTTTTATTTGGTGTTAGATATCCACTGGAGCTGTCAGGCAATAGAATTTATATGGATAGACACTGTTAGTGTTTAGTATGTATTATATGTAGTCAATATGATCAAACAGGAATGAGTGCTATTAATTTTAGTATTACAATACACCTGCAGCCAAAACTCAAAACCAGTTATTTGCTTAGTGCTTTTCTTGATAATGAATTGCTACCAACCAACACATTCACAGTTGCTGGCAGTCTGATTATTAAAAAAAAATTTATACCAATTAATCAGCCTTACTAACCAACTAAAACAGCCACGCAGGAAAAAGGTTTCCTTCATCAGGAATATAGAATGCCTTTGCTTTTTTCAAAACTCACTTGCAACAGGAAAAAACTATTCTTCTCAAAATCTAAACACAAAACATACTTTTAAGAAACTGTTTTAAAAACAAATGACTGGATTTGGAAACTTGCTGGAAGGAATTGTCTTGGTTTCTCTCATACCCAGTACAACAGGATCTACTAAACCCACACTGCTCATTTCTTTCTAAATTATCCTCTGATTTCAAATGGCACTGGCTACCCTCATGCTTGGAACTACATATTGAAATCTATGAACTCAAGGAATTTGGCTTAATAATGAGATGCTACTTTACCCTGGAAAAGAAACATCAGTCCACTTCAGTAATCTTCCATAAAGAATCCAAGCTTCACTTCAGCATGATTAAACCACATTACAACACACTAAACATCCTATAGTAAATTCTTGCAATCCATTTGCTACAGAATTTACGGGGATACAGCCCAGATTATTTCACATGACTTAAGTGATTTTTTGCCTCCAACAATAAAAGAAACGGTAACTTCTCCTTACCAGAAGACTCCTTTCCATTCTGCTGTTCATGCAACATGCCTACTGTCATCAGAACAACTATAACCAGAAATACAGGAATTCTCCAGGAACCTGCCACAGAAGCTGAAAGATACAGTATTGAGATTTTTTTTACAAGAAAAATTACACTCTTAACAAACACTACATTTAGCAAAACCAAGAAAGGCAGCACATCAACCAAAAAACAAAGAAGTCATAAACAGGCTTTCTGCATTAAAGAAAAGGGAAAACAGAAAACAAACATGAACAAGTTTCTCAATGAACAAACCAAATTGTTACTCTTCCAATTTCAGTGACAGTATATTGATATAGAGAACCATTTTGAAAACAACATTCAAAATCACATGAAAATACACACAAAATTAAAGCATTTTCGATCTCAGAGAAAAGCCAAGTTCCCCCAAAAAGTGTGTGTTTGTTAGGTCTCCACTGAAAGGGATTTTTCTTGGATTTTCCCTATTCAGCCTGTACTTCCAGTAAATACAAGACTCAAAATTTAAGCAAATCCAAAGCCACTACATATAGCTTAAACCTCAGGGAAGCATCCCCACATGGTCAGAACAACTTTTGAAACCTGCTGCTAAAGTAAATCATGTAAAGTAAATCACTGTGAAACCTTATATCATGGTAGTCTTACATTAATTGCACAATCCTTCCTCTGTAAACTCTGGGAACATAAGATGATAATCTATTACATTAAATGTGCAACCTAAGTCTAGAAGATAACTATAATCTTACATTTATATAAACAGATTATATAGATTACTGACAAATGTATTTTATACTGCTGATATCATTATGATATGCTTGTTGACTACTGATAGAATTTATTTTTTTTTGCTTCTGTTACTACTATTAAATGCATTTTGCATTTAATAGTATGTCTAACTTGTTAATAGCAGGCCGTCAATAAAATATCATAAATTAAAGTCTAAAGACAGCCTCATGTGACCCCAGTCCTTCCTCACTGTCAAGAAGTATCTCGTCTGCAAACCAAATAAGGGAAAATCATGGGAAGTACAAATTAGGCATGAGGAGTGGAAGGTGTTGCTCAGCATCTTGATGCCTTCCCATTCCCTACTTCAATGCTCCCTTCTGGACAGATGCAGCCAGGATTACTGAACAGACAAAACAGTTTGCATTTCAGCTAAGACTATTTCACAGATACAGCAGAAGAGCAAGCAGGGACCTCTGTTGACAGAGCCCTCAGTTATCAGAATAGTAACTTCTTGTTACTCACCTAAATGAAAGAGCAGCATAATCCAGACAGGAACAGACACTGCTTTTAAGTAACGTTCAGTGCTTATATTCCACTTGAATGAAACCATCAGCAAGTAACCAACTACCAGTGTCCAAATCTTTAAGAAAAAGATACACAATACATCAAAAGAGAGCTCTACTGTACTCATGTATGTGTGTACACTTATGCACACACCCGTAACTGCCACAGACAGAGAACTGAAGTCAGCTTGTAAGTCTTTAAGAAGCCCACATTTCAATTAATTATATGAGTTCATCAACAGCACCTGTGTGGCCATGGGGAGACAGAGCTGGCGAGCACAGCTGCACTCATTCCTGCACAGAACAGTTTGCCAGCTCCGGTGTTTCAGTCCAAAGAAACAAAAGGGAGGTTAAGCCAAAGAAGTTATCGGGAAGCACAACAAAAACTGCTCTTTCTCCGTGGTGTTGGTTCACAAAACGCATGACTTTACAGGATGTGTGACACATATTTTTTTTCATTTTTTGAACTAAAAAAAGGAAGAACGGCAAGACATCAGTGACAGTTTGGGTCTGTTGCTTCTAACTGCCTTCTACTACTCTACTCATCAGATAAATCACAATACAGATTTGCAGTCAAGAACCTTGAGATGATGAATTTGAACTTGAAAATGCTGAAAAGAAAGAAGAAGGAAGCAGAAACAGAAGAGGTAACAGGAGGTGAAAAGTTGCTACTCAGGAGAGAATGTGAAATAAAAGAAGCATGAAAACCTGTAAAGATTAAAACCCAGTGTTTCATTCTTAAATAACTAAAGGTATTTCTGGCTCAAATTCAATGAACATTCCCTATCCATCACCATTTGAAGTACACCTCCAAATTTACACTTATAAATCCATAAATCCAAATGAAGTTTGAACAAAATTTCTATTAAGAGCATTTGCTGAATCAGACATCACTGTAAGAAGAAAGAATGCACAGAGAGACACGAAACAAGTAATTAGGCAAAACACACCAGAAGAGTTTTCACCTCTACTCTGCACACTATACAACACACGCTGAAAACACAACAGTCCTTGTGAAAAACAGGCTTGTGTGACTACTGCCACGTATCTAATTGCTGGAGAGGAAATCTTAGCTGTACTGAATTGAGCAGAAAAGCAGCTGAGTGATGGTTCCTGATAACTTCAGAGGGAATGATCGTATCTGCAAGGTAATTTAAAATCACTTAAGATACATGAAAAAAGGTATGCCTTTACACACTAATACTTCTCATCTAAGTAGATCATTCCAACTTTTCACTTATCTCCAGTTCAGCATCAACAGAGTTCCATAATGCTTATGGCCAAGTGTGGACTCAAAATAAATGTCTAAAACTAACATAACCCACGGACACCAAGACTAAAATCACAAACAAATTTTTTTACCATTAATGCACAGTAGCACTCCTTTAACAGCATAGGTTTGAAACATAAATTCACTTATAAGGCACTTTACAGCACAGCTCTAATTGCAAGAGATAACTCATCACAAAGATACTATCCTACTCCCTAACATCAGCTGCACAGCATCTTCATATGACGAATGTTCCCATTCCAAGCCAATTTTCCCTTTAGCTTTTAAATTTAATGATAAACTACAAACAGAAGACTCAGTACATTCAGTAATTTAAGCTTTCTGTTTAAACACAAGCCAAAAGTAGGAGGCTAGCAGGGTATAAGCCTATGTTTAACAGCCAACAAAGCAAAACACATTGCACCGCTTTTAGCCATGCATGTAACTAAACCTTATGGGGTTTAGATATTTAATAATTTCTTGTGTTTGAAGTTAAAATAATTAATCAGTTCCCTCTTCTAAAAGCTTGGCAAATGACCCAAGTAAAAATATTTATTTCTACTGAATAGAGAGAAACAGCTTATATTTTTACCAGTCACTCTGTTTCAGAGATAAACAATAACCTTCCTGAGGCCCTGTAAAAAGAACTGTGTATTCAACTGACTGGGGCAATCTGTTTAATTTCGGTGACACCATGGAATAATCAGTCATCATAATCATTATTGGTTAATGTTATGGCCAAGCACATCCCTACACTGCAAGAACCAGTGCACAGGAACTAGGGTAGCCTACTTCCAACAATTCATAGCTGAAAGCAACTGACAAAGCAAATTAACTTAAATTGACATGGACTAGGATTTCATCCCATACCAACTTGGCAACAGCATACTTCTTTTTTTTTTTCCTTAACCCTTTAAAAGCATGTTACATAATCCTTCCCATTGTTTTTCTGGATGGTATCCAAAGATTTTGGCTTGAAGAGCTTAGAGAATTAACAGCCTCTCTACTATAAGATGTCATTCTCAAGAATTGACATAATTGAAAAAAAGAATGAAAGACTGTCTACTTTCACTAAAATTAAGCTATTGCAATTATTGCACTAAAACTGTGCTTGATAAGATTCCATGCTAAGCCAAAATTATTGATTTGTAAGAGTGTACAGTTAACCAGGTAACTAATACATACACTTCAGATTTTGCAGAATGCATTAGCTATCATCAACTATTTATCAAGATGAAATCAGCTGGAGATGCCTAACTTTCACCATGTACTCTGAGATTTTAAATCACTACTCAATCACAATTATTATTCACAGACATGCACAACTTCCATATATAACAATTTGGGGATAGTTTAATCCTAAAAACTGCCCTTCTTTCTTCCCCTGCCTTTGTTGTCTTAACACACAGAAATGACCTCATTTTTCACAACTCCTCTGAATTTTGTAGCATCTCTCACAAACTGAACAACGTGTTGCTTTGCCTTTAGACATGTAAAACTGCCCACTTTTCTGAATAAATAATGCTAAGACCGTAGAGTAACTTCTTGGGATTTCAGCATTCATTTCTATATTAAAGTGGTACAGTTTAAGAGGTGTCTAAGGCAACTATGAAGGGCTTCAGTTTTCTTTAAACTGCCAACTGGAGACAAAATTACACCAGAGAAAGATGCAGCTTTTATGTTAAACTCAAGCATCTGCTTTAGTGATTTTTCTTTGAAATTTCAGTGCTGGAAAGTCAAGGATTTATCAGCATGAACTACCATCAACATTACTGAAAGTTTGTTTCCCTTTCCTGTTAAAGTTGAAGGATTTGAAAATCTGAGCCACTCTTTTGGCTTTGGCCTCATTTCTCAAGAACAAACTCTGACTACTCAGCTTTTGACAACACTTATACTGATTTATCTTAGAGAGTAAAATCTTTATTTACACAGTTCCCTCCTTTTTTTCCTATCAACGAATTAACCTCTGTGGAGAAGGTTTTGCAGATGAGTGCATTCAGTAATTCACTACTACTGAAAGTGGCAATTCATTGTCTCCTACAGCCAGCTGGGCAGTCCCACCTCCTCTGCACAACAGCTTCAACATTCATCTAGCCAGCTCAAGCTCCCTAAGCTCATAAAAAAACTACATGTAATTCAGTAGCAAAACAGGCTCACAGAAATATGACAGGCACCAACAACAGAGCAAAAGAAGCATATGTCAAAAGTGGAATAAGCAAGAAGAGCTTCCTACTGCAGAAGACAGCAAAGCTGTTGGAATGATTTAGTCTTCCTTGGAATGCTGCCCCAACAACTCAACATCCAGCAGCAAATACATTTCCCACCTGGTTCATGTGCCTTCTCAGGCGTATGGTATGATTTTTGGGGTGATCCTGTGCAGGGTTAGGAGTGGGACTTCAGTGATCCTTCTGGCTCTCTTCCAATTCAGGATATGCTATGATTCTATGAACCACCCCACAAATAAACACAACAGCGAAGACTGAGAAGATAAACCAGCAGTTACTTCTTTTAATACATGCCATGCCAACCTGCCAAATTTTTTCAGTTTTTAACAAGTCAGCACCTACAAAACTGAGTGTCTGAACTCCTTCCTCTTCCAATTGCAGCTCTAGCCTCTCACCTGGCCATTTTGAAATTGTTTTTCCCCTGGCTGCTCCTTCCCTGATAGTTTTTTAGAATTTGGTTTATGTTTTAGTTTGTTTGAGGGATTTTTAACTGAACTTTAAATTTATAACCGTTTGATGGAACTACAGATCTAATTCAAATTGTTTTCTATTTTCCAGTCTCAGTGTTTTGAACAACAACAAAAAAAAAAAAGGCCAAACTACCTTATCAGTTCCCTTTACCTTTAATATTTTAAAACAAAATTTTCATTTGGAAATAGAGATTTTCATTAGTTTTTATCAAAATAAAAAAAATCATTAAAAACATTAACCAAGCATTAACACAGCATTTTTGTGAACTTTTAAAACAGTGCTGCAGAGTAAAGATGGTTAAAAGAGGTGATCTTATGACACCAGTTTTCTACATTGCCCTCCTCAGTGGTGATGTAGGCTGACAAAGGACAATGAACCTACCACAAAAGCTGAGCAGAAGTGCTGGACTTAAAAAATGAAGCCAGAAAAGACATTAAATGCACTGCTAAAAGCTGTTGTCCTTTGAAAAAGATCTCTATCTCCCTGTTCATTTGAAAATAGTTTTCTAAACAATATCAAATATAATGAGGCAGGTGACAAACTATGAAAACGTCATTTTGACTCCAGTTTCCAGAACCAAAATTAATTTAATGTAGCTTAAGTGCATTTTCATTAGCACACGGGAGGAAACATCCCATAATGTGCAGAGTCTGGAAGAATAAGAGTGTGTAACTACCTGTCCCAGAATGGAGACAGCCTTTATCAAACATGTAAGAAAATACCCAAACTCCAACTAATCACACATGTAGGACTTACTTTTCAGCACAAGGCAAAGACAACCCCCTCCTTCCTATACTTAGGAAGCTGTCATTTACCTAAAGCAGGTTCAAAGTGGACACAAGTAAGTTACTCCTTGTCCAAAGAACTAGAACAGTGTGCCCATTCTGTTTCTTCTAGAACCCCCAAATGTGACATATATCCATGTTGGTATTTTTGGCATTAAAACACACAGACTACTAAACCAGATGAAACTGAAACATGGTGTTTCACCCCTTTTTAAAGGGATGAAAGTATGAACTTATAACTAGAACCCTGGGGCAGGGGGAAACTGACCCTCAAAATCAACACTGCCACACATGGGCTAAAAATGACTGTCAATGTATCCTGCAACATTTCCCACACTGAATTTAAGAAAAATAAACATTAAATCTAAGATATCCAGAAGACTGCACCAATAGATGTTGAAAATACTTCCCCTTTAGTTCACTTTTCCTGTCTTAATACAAAAACTACTCATGAGAAACTCATAATAAAAATGCTATTCAGAAATCAAATTTATCAAGATTCTCTTGCAAGATGATGTTTCCCAGAGCACATCAAATTCATGTGCCTTCTCAGGCATATGGTAGGCTGTATATGCATATATATATATGCATACATATATGTATACTCTGCAGACAGAGCACCACTCCTCTGACATATTTCAAGGTAACACTTTTGCAAGAGATGGCTCCTCAACACACACAATTTCTTCAACTTCTTATTTTGTTATATAGAGCAGAGTTAAAATTTTGTTGGACAGTTCCGCAATGTTCATTCCTTTCAGAGGTGATGGAAAAAGAAACATCATTGTGTTCAACCAATACATATAAATACAAAAGAATAACTAATATTATGTAGCACATATCATTAGGCTTTAGGTTAGTGCCAGCTTTGAGGCTGTAGTTCCTGCATATAAAACAGAACAAGCTCCTCAGCCTCTCCAAGAGAGCAATCTCACTGTAGGCTCTTCCAAAACTGAGGTTGGGTGTGGAAGTGAAAAACAACAGTAAAAAAGAAAACACTATCAACATCCCAGACTTCCCCTGCCTCTCCTCATCTTGTTTTCAAACAGGCCACATGTAGTCTCTATACAGTAGTTGGGTAGTTTATCTCTACCCAAGCAAAGTTGTGAAAACAAACCAAAAGCTGTGGTTTTGGTAAGATGTGTTTACAGTCAGTACTTGGCTTATGATTTACACCCCAGAATATCATAATGATAAAGGATTATAAACAGCAGAAAAAATACTTAAGAGCTTGTTCAAATGTTTGTTTTGGTTTTGGGGTTTTTTTATGGTGGGCAAGTTTTAGAAACCTGCAAGCCTGCTCTAAGAAGAAAGGGAAGAAAAATAAGGCCCACCTACCCTAAACCCTCAAAGAAATAGAAATTGTGTGCACATTAAAAATCAGAACTGTGCCGTTTCCTTCACTAGAAGAGAAACTGCCCCATCATGTGAACTTGATAAAACATAGATGCTTTTTTTCCCCCACAGGTGATATTCAATAGGACTGTGGAAGCCAAATATCTCAGAGCATGGGACCCAAAGTGTTTGCCAGGAAGGATGCTTGCTTGGAAAATTTCAATCTACAAGGGCTGCCTGGGGACTCCTGACATTTAGTGCCAACACAAACAAAGGTTTCCCTGGTGGATGTCTTTCACAGAATCCCTGATGGGAAGCAGACAGTACACCAGAAAAAATAGGTAACATGTACTCAGACAATATTCCAATACAGCAGTCATGGCAATGGTGGGCAATGGTGTTTCCAGATCCGTCCAGCACCTGGGTGAGGATAAGATTAAGTGATCTGCTTGGAAACCCCCAAAACAACACCCTATACCTCATTATACCTAGTTATACCTAGTACAGTCAGAGACAAAAAAATACACTGACACACACACATGACTACACAGTTGTGAGCCTGACCAATAACCTGCAACAAATCAAAGAAGAAGGGCTGGTCAGAGAGAAAGATTCCGTCAGCCCTGTAATCAAGTTCACTACAGAAAATTCTGCATCAAATTTAATTTACTAAGATGAACCTCAGAGCCAAAATAGAGCAGCTGTGTAATTCTTTGCATCTGCTGGGATCTACAAACAACCCATTTTCCAAATAAATGTGAACATGTAAATTCTTCTTCTAAAAAAAGAAGAAAATATAATGAATAGCTGGCATTGGATATATATTAGCCTTTTGCCTCTTCAAAGCAAAAAAAAATTGTTTTTTAGATATAGTGCTGGTCATAGGCGTAGCTCCTGCAAAACCAGTGAAATTGCTGCAGCCCAAAAGCATGTAGGACTGTATTCAGACCACTATGGGACAAACTCCCATCCTTTCCAAGAAAAAAACTATAGAGAAAAACATTCCCCTTCCCTATAATATGAAATGCCGTTCGTGCAGGGCCCTCTGCATAAGAATTCTGCAAATAACCAAGAGAAGTCTGAAGCCAGAACAAGGAACTAATCTGGAATTTTTAACCATCCTCTAATTTAAGGCCCAGCAGCCAACTGCATTTCTTAAGCTAGCTTCTTCAAAGATTATAAAGCCTGAAGGGAAAGGAGACCATGGGAACATGATGCTTGTAGACCAGCCTAAGATCCTGAACTTGTTCTTCAAATGCAATGTTTTGCAATCAGCTATCAAACAATCCAAACATGGAGGTACTCAAATTCCTGAACTGCAGGTGTGACTTAAGAACCACAGATGGAATACAGGCACTTCTGAATCTTGACTCATCAACGCCATGAATGGTTTTGCCAGATTTGAGGACAGTGGGACAGAAAAACTCTTTAACATACTGGTGCCAAGGTACACCTTACCACGTCATTGTCACACGCAATTACTGCATTTGAAGAACTTTGTTTTTTCTAGAACTTAAGAGGAGAATTTCTGTCTCAGTATTAGTAGTAGATGCCATAAAAATACCATTAGTTACAGAATAACAAATCAGTATTCCAAATGCCCATAATTTTAACAATAGGTATCCACTCACTTCTCTAGTACAGGAGAGGGAATCAGAACAGGAGAAGACAATCATACATACAGAAGGAACCATGGAGCATTCGGAGCCCAGAGAACAGTACAATGGAGAAACCAACTCATAATATCCCAAATCCCTGTGCAGCTAACAAGCAGAACATAAGCATGCAAATAGAGTCCCGCAATATAACACGGCAATTAAAGGGCTTTAAAGTGCTTAACTGAAGTTAAAACTGACATTATTAACTGATCCAGCTCAGGGCTCCTCAGCAGGATGGATAAAATTAAATTATCCTTCTACAGATCTGAGATAATACACACCAAGCAACTTCAAAATTCACAAACTGGACTAAGAAAACTCAGCAAAGTGTACAGATGATGCCATACCAAGTTGCAGTAATTCACAAAGGAAAGCCCACAATTTTTTCCTCCTAAAAAGCCCCCCCAAATAGACACAGACAGCTTGCTTAGAAAGCAACTGGTTTGCTTAAAGAGATCTGTGATCAGTTACCTTGACACAAACCCAAAATCTTCCCAAGAAACTCAAGTCTGAAGAGTTCTGGGAGCTTACTATCTTTTGTGCCGTTAAAATCCTACCACAGTTCTACAAACACAAGTGTTAAATCAGAAACACCAGTGCCAACTAGAAGGATCAGAGACTGCTAAACAAGGTTGCACTGAGCAGGCACAGACATCCAGCAGTGCATTACAGCCATAGTTGTAAGTTTAAATAAGTGCAGCTTCCTTCAGTACCCTTGTATTTTCACAGTATTAAGTATTGCTTAATAAACAAACTTTTAATAAAAGCCTAACTTAGCCAAGTCAGTTAGTGCAGCAATATTATAGATTTATTAAAAATAAAACAAAGAGGTCAGTGCAAAGTTCTTAAAAAAAATCTTAAGCTTACCAAGCAAATTATGTGGCAACAAGTCAAAGTTCCCCACTAGTAGCAGGCCGTGCTTTAGTTCTCCTACTACTCAGCTGAAAGTAAACATGGTAGTATCTTGCCTCTTTATAAAGAGAGAATGCATCTCTGTCTACGCAGTCCTAATTATACTTCTGAGGACAAAACGGACCAGAAACACATGTCCTCTGACATCTTCCAGCACCAAATATAGTCAAGAAAATCTTTTCCTCCTGTTTACTTTCAAGAGGCTAAACACATTCTCCTGTCCATTCTATTCACACTAGAGGTAGTCTGTCAAAATATCCTCTGCCATTCAGGAACACTGTTACCCAGGGAAAGGGCAGACTTTGTTTGTTTAAGAAATAGAGCAGCTTTTGAAAAGTCTTTGACAATAAGAAATCTGAGTATGCTAGTTGTAAATCAGTATTTAACAAGAGTATCAGTATAACTTACTGATCTTCTGATCTTTCACACATCCACTTGCTTCTGGTATGTAGTACTTTTTGTATTTTCAGTTGTTATAACTAATGAAGTGAAGAAGAATTCTGCCAGAAGTTCTAACTATCCTACCTACTGAACGGAATACAGGGAAAAGTAGTTTCCCAGGGTTGTCACCACCAGTGACATCTGTAAGTGAAACAGCTTTACTTTTTAACGTTCAAATTGCGTCTGCACTGTTTGATACTCTGTAAAGAAAAAGAAAATCCTACACAGTACACTGACAAAAAAGCCTTAAGGTGCCTTCCCTCACCCCGGGTCACTTGTGGAGTGCTGCTATTTCACAACACTTTAATACATACCTTAGTCCTCAACAAGCCTGGGTTGTTTGCCCAAGAACTCGTCTGAATCACCTCTGACTTAACATCATCTCCAGAAGCGGGGCATGCCTAAAGCGCGGCCGCGGAACACCGACACTCACTCACTCACTCACTCACTCACTCACTCACACCCTCACACACACCCTCACACACTCACCCACTGGCTGCTGAAGTAGTCGAGCCCCTGGCAGATGATGCGGGCGGCCTGTGCCAGCAGCACCTGCACGCCCAGGGAGCTGCCCAGGCAGTAGAGCCCGTAGAGCAGCGGCCCCCCGGCGCCCAGCAGCAGCAGGAGCCGCCGCCGCCGCAGCACTTGCTCGCCCAGCGCCTCCACGCCGTAGTCGGCGAAGCAGATGGGCAGGAGGAGGGCGGCCAGCAGTACCGGGGTGCGGGAGCGGTGCAGGCGGCCGAGCCAGCGCCGCCCCAGCGCCGTCAGAGAGGTCTTGAAGGGGTGCAGGAAGGTGCCGCAGAGCACGGCCCAGAGCAGCGGCCGCAGGAACGCCTCCAGGATGAAGTACACGAGCACGGCGGCGCCGCAGCACAGCCCCGCGAACAGCAGCGCCCCGGTGTTGTAGAAGGCCTGCTTGATCGGCTTCTCCAGCCGCGGCAGCGACATCCCCGCCGCCCCGCCCGGGCCGCCCAGCGGCAGCCGCGGCACGGCCGCGCCGGGGGAGCCGCCCGCCCGCCGCTCGCGCGTCGGCGAGCCCGGAGGGGCCGCGGCGGGACCGGCGTCCGGAGCTGCGGCGGGACTTGCGTCCGGACCGGCGTCCGGAGCCGCGGCGGGACCGGCGTCCGGAGCCGCGGGCTCTGCGCTGTCAGCCATGGTGGACACGGGCGCGGCGGGTGCGGAGCGGGGCCGGGGCTGCCGGGGCGGTCGTGCCCGAGGGCGCGTAGGAGCCCCGGGCAGTAGTGTCGCCGCCGCCGCGCGGCTCCGGGCGTGCGCCCAGCCCGGCGGGAAAGGGGCGGTGCCGGCCGAGAAGCGAGCTGGGAAATGTAGTTCTGCTCCGGGAGAGCGGCGGCCGCGCTCTCATCCCCCGGCAGAACGTGCGGGGCCGTCCGGGGGCCCTGACCCCGCCCGGGCACCGCCGAGCGCGGGCCGAGGCTGCCCAGCGCCGTCATGGCGTTCGCTGAAGAAGGCGGCCAAAGGCTGCAGCATGGAAGAGCCCAGCAGCTTGCGGCACCCCAGAAGTGCAGCTCCGTCCTGCTGCCATGAACACTCCTGTCACTACTGCTGCTCTAGTGTCGGGGAATGGAACGAAGTCGGGGATTTGAAGTGTCATTGCATGGTGGAGAGCAAGACTGGTTAGGCCAGCTGGAGGATTTTGTCTTGTCTGAACACGTCCTGGCAACAAATTATTTAACGAGGAAGCATCTGCTCTTTTACTGGCAGTCAGGCCCACTGAAGAAGGAGTTGCTCCATCTGGTTTTTTGGACCTGATGTTTATGACACTGTGTAGCATCAAATGCTATTTGCAGATAATCTAGAGAGGAGCTAATTTCCTTCAGCTGGCATACACCACACGCCTGAGTCCAGGCATGAAGGCAGCTGCTAACATTTTATAGGTGTCTAAATGCATCTGCAATAAATACACTTGGTCTGAGCGAGTTTTGCAAGGGTGGAAGTCAACATTTGAACTAAATGCTGGCACCGTGCTTCCCAAACAGTTTTCCTTCCATGGCTTAAGACTACCCCTCAGCAGGTACTTAAGCTATTGGTAATGCTGCCATAAAACCCTCAGAGTGATCTTTATTTTCAAGGAGATAGAGCATATCGTGTACATCATAATAAAGAGATCACATACCACTAAACATATAAAAAGTTTACAAATACTAAAAAAAAGGAAGAAAATAATCAAATTCCTGTATTATTTTGAATTTACATGCACATTTAACCTTATGTAACTTCACACTAGATTTGAGTTCACTAGGACTTTAGCAGAGCATTTCTTGCATGATGGAGATGTTAAAAAGCTAAAATTATCCTGAGCGCAGCTGTCTAACTTGTAAAGTGGGAACACCCCTATTCATACCTAGCTTTTAAATGCAGAGGAATACCAAGACAATGGCTGGATAAGACCTATCCCTATCATAATACCAAGGGTGAAAGGTAGTGGTTTTCCACACACTTCCTGTGACGATGCTGCAATCCTGAAGCTGTAGGTAGAGCTGGGCCCAAGCCAGTTTTTTGAGGTTTTGCAGTCCTGACTTGTCCATGCAAAGCCTTTCCTGCCAGTTACACAGAAGTTCACACTTGCAAAGGTTCCTCTGAGCTCCTGCAGCTCCTTGTTTTCCCTTTGCTGAATAGATCACGTGTAGGTTCAACAAAGTACTTTAATTTCATGCCATGAAAGCACTTATAAACCTACAGGCACTTTGTTTGATCCTGATGATAATGAGACGATTACAAGCAGTTGTCCATATGAGAAGTTTTTATTGAACCTTAAACTGATACTGTCACTCACAGCTCTTTGATCAGATAGATCTGTCTCCTGGCAGGGTGCTGAAGTAGGTAACAAGAATGCATTATGACCTGAACTTTTCTCTTTAGCTCAGAAGCCAAGCTCTAATGGCTAATTACAGTAGCTTTATTGCATTAAAGTTCAATTAGCAAGTGTCAATTAAGATTTACACAAGGGGAGAGTGGAGAGCTCTAATCCTGTTAGCTAAACAGAGATGACAGCAAATCAAATCTTTATAGGTATATCCTTACTAGTTTCTTAATTTCTCTTAACAGACTCAGTCATATTCTGCAGAAACAGAAATTTATGTCATCTCCTTGATTTAAGTGAAGCTATAAATATTGATTTACATAAGCCAAGGATCTGGTCCCTACTGTTTAAGACCTTTCCATAAACATATTTTTCACCATCCATTATAAACAACTAAATATATTAGAAAGAGAAAAAAAACAACAATGCAATAAAATGAAGATTTCTATTTCATGTATCACCACAACAAGATCACTTAAGAACAAGGACATGACCCATAAACATCAGAAAACAATCTCTGAATTCTGAAATCTCTTTGACAGCTGAGGGAGTATGTGTGATCTTCACAAGACACACCTCAGCCTCTATAGCTTAATTCCACAGCAGATTTCAAATGGCAACTTAACAGCTGGTTTTGTTTAAGATCTGAAATAATAAGAGATTTTATATTAGATGCCCATTTAGGTATAACTTGCACTGATACATTTGATTTAGGCGTTTTTACAAAAGATAAATAGCACATCTCAGGTGTTTATACTGCCAGAAATTCTATAACAGTCTCTTTGATTGTATTTTTCCTGTATTCTTCAGGGGTGAAGAGGGCAGCAAAGGAATGCTTTTACATCAGTGGAGAAAATATGTAGGTACCTAAAAATACATGTGATAAGTACTGACAGTCTTTGGTGCTTTCCTATGTAGAGGGAAGTATAAAATCAGGTATTAATTGGTAAAAGATAAACTGGTAACTTCTGTCTTCTTCTGCACTAGCACCCATGATTTTGTGATCTGAACTGACACCCTTCAAGTCCTGTTCAAGAGGTCAGAGACACCCCTAGCTCTTTTTTCACTCAATATGCTGTCAACTCAGACCAAAGTTCCAAGCTGTCTTACACACGATACAAAAATACTGGGCACTGAGGCAGCCACAGAGCAGAGGAGATAGACAATGCCAGCAACTTCAAGTTAATCATTATTTACAACATAACCAGATGGAGCTATGAAATAAGTCAGAAACAAAGCCACAAGGTGTCAGCACTGGCCTGTGTGTTTAGAAAATAACTATCCCTGCATGAGAGACTTTATTTGTTTTAACCTGTGTTAGTCAACATCTGTGAACATTCAGTTGAGGTTAATCTCACTTCATAAATTCACCTTAGTTTAATGACAAAGTAATACCATCTTCAGAGCAATGAAAAATGCTCAATGTAAACTATTATAGTTTCACTAGTACCAGAAGCAAAGAAAAAAAAAAGTTAATGATTTAAGATATAAACCTTGCATTTTTAGGTCATCTGCAAATATCTTTGCATTGTGGGCTAGTGAAAAAAATATTATTTTATGCAGCTCAACTGCTAAGATGAGAAGGCTCCAAATTAAATGTCATTTCCAAAATATTGATGAAAATAAAATGAAGACCAATCCTTGGGAACATTATGTCTTATTGCACCCAGAGATTATAGCTTGACTTTATTGCAGAAACAACTTTGTTCAACATCTCTGTTAAAGTGTACAAGATTATCAGCAGAGTGACACTTGGATGATTCACACAGAAGACTGTGAATCTTGTTCAGTTAACAAGGGGAGCAAAATGCATGGTTTTAAGGCAGAGCAGTCAATAGCACCGACAGAAAAATGTTCAGTCACTGGAAAAAAACATGCAAAAGAGCACCCAGAGGACGTTGTGGATGGACAAAATTCAGAGCACTATCTTGCAGGGTTACCTGACATGATAGCTGAATGCACAGAATAAGAGGTGGATGTACAGTAATCTGAAGAATGTTTGGGATTCATCAGGTTTGTGACAAATGTGACAAATTCCTCACCAATCTGTCAGTAGTCATGTACTGCAAGACAAACAGAATATAATTTAAATCTATTTGGTATATGTAATGCCTCTACTGATGATGATGGCTTGGACAATGCACAAGTAGCTGTCACACACATGATCCATCCTTTCTTGCAGCCTGCAACTACAAGCTTGCAATAATACTACAAACACAACAAACAGACCACAAGTGTAAAAGCAGTACATTTCTTGTTGTTCTGAACCAACTGTTCTTCTCAGTCCACCAGTAAGGCGCTAAAATACCTGCTCAGACCTGAGAGATCTCACAAATCAAAGCATCCCTGTTTGAGAGACTTCTACAGCTGCTTTTGCTTGCTGAGTATCATGGCACTTCCTCTTCTCTGTTGCCAATTTCTAATATAGTTTCATTTTCTTCTTTTCTCCAAAAGCCTGCTCTGGCTGCTTCAGAAGCCATTCTGGCCAAGGAACAGGGTGGTAAAGACAGTTAAAGAACACCCAAATTTGTAATATTGCAACTTGATCGTATTTGTATCAAATAGATTACAAAAACACAGCACAGAGGTCATCACAGGAGCCTTCTAAATTCTACATCCTTATAGAAACTGACAATGTGGTTAATACTTTGCTAAAATAGACACCATCTTACAGCTTCATTGTGATTCACATAGTGAAAAAAAAAAAAAAAAAGGTGGTCTTTTCACAACTGTTAATTTGCTAATGTGACCAGCCTCACTGACTTAAATAGAATTAGTCAGGCTAATAAATTCAAGCCCATGCCATGGGAATGAATTATTAACATAGGCAGCAGCAGAGACTTCTTTAATCTCATGGAGACTTTTTCCCCCTTTATAAATGCCATACCACACATTTTCTTAGACTAAAACGGCATTTATTGCAACAGTTTTATAAATATCATTGTCTGTCACTGTCAAATAGCTAACAAGGCTCACTTGAACACCAACATTTAGTATAAAACAGATGTTACAAAGCAATACTTTAGGGCATGCACTGATTGTAAAGTAGTCCCATAGGTTACTGCAATTTCATTATCTATTCACTCAGTGTAATTTTTGCTGAAAAGACTAGACCACAAATACAAAGAAGTTTGGCAAATTCTTCTGGACTACAAAACCTCCATTCTGCACTTGTATCCAACCAAATGCTTGTTGACTTCACATGGCTGCTGGGTACTGGCATAGAGAATGAAGCCTGGCATAGAGAATGCAGAACACCACTTAACACTATAGTTACAAGTTTCTTATTTGTATCTTTTATCTGTATATTAGTCTTGATAACGGTGAATAAAGTCAAAAGGTAGACAGGTTCAACCATTACACTTCATGTAGTACGAAACAAGTTCACACAGTTACGATAGCCTGCTTATTTGCAAAGAGGTTAAAGCAAATCAGACCTCAGGATATATAAATCAGAAATACCAAGACATACCAGACATCTGTTATAACCTAAACAAACTCAATATGCTAATAAAATATATCTGTCTAAATAAAGGCTGGGGACATCACACACAAATGTCAAGGTCCCACTATTTTAATTTTCTAAAGAGTTAATAGGTTTGAAATTTCATCTTTAAATCTCTTTGTCAAGATTTGTATGATAATTGCAGCTTTAAGAATTCTATTGTGGTATTTATTTGTATTTCAATACTCATCATTCATTTCATATCACCAAAGGTAAGAAAACTGACAAAGAACCCATTGCTTTCTGTATGTACAGTCAGGTTTTTCAGAAGCAGACATCATATTCTGGAGTTAAATGATTTTTTTTTTTCCCTCCTAGGTTTAACTGTGGCTTCTGTGCTTCCTTTCCTATTACCCTAATACTCTTTATGACAACTTTCTTTTGACTTACTGAACTTTTTTTTATTCCAGCTTGTATGGAAAAAAGTGGAAATAACACTGTAATATGTCTAAGACATACTAGGCTACTTTTTGTGAGGCTAATTTTTGTACTGAAGAAAGAAGGTGTGTGTATAAGAACTGCAAATATAATTCCCACATATGTAATATCTCAGGTTTATATATTTTTTTCCTCAATAATTCTGTCTCTCCAAAATCAGATAGGAATCGGGCAACATGTAAGATTCTGTGTTTTGTCTTGTCTCCAGAGCAGAATTTAGCCTTTTGTTTTTAGACTCTTGGATAATCCTTGTATGATTCTCAGACTTTACATGCACACACAAATACCTTCACCTAAATCATATTTCCTAAACATCGATTCTGTGAAGAATACTTTTCATTATCTAAACCTTACAGATCACTGTTGTGAAAAGTCAACAGGAATATTTTTATTCCTTGGCACAAAACCTAAGTAAATTTTTCATTTATTTAATCTTCCACCAACACCACCATAGGAAATCCAACTGAATGACGTCAAAACTAAGAGAGAGATATGAAGCTAAATCATGAGTTACCATAAAATGTTCGCTTCCCTGAGTAAGCATTGGAGCCATAACAGATTTGCAGCTGCTCAGCACTTCTGAAAAATCCAATTAATTCTTCAAAAATGCAAATATCAATTTAAGAATCATATAGAAATAGCTCAGGAAAGTACTGCTAATTCTGTAATGCTCTGGTCCATAAAGAGTACAACACCTTTACAGAAAATGTCTTAAGAATGCCACATAAAAGTTCATCGTGTAAGGACATTCCTGATTAGCCTCTAATTGCAGATCAGAACGAGCATATGTGAAGCAGCAGCTGTTCTAAGATACAGTTTGTTAAGTCCAGCACTTATTCCAACCTCACACAGGTTTGGAAGAACATTCCTACTTAAGCTAAGAAACACAGAAAGCAGCCAAAAGCAACAATTCTGAATGACTATGGAACCAAGTCAGGGGAAATTCTGAGGGGACCTTAGGAAAAGGTTATTCTCTAAGAGGGTGCCCAGTCACTGGAACAGGCTCTGCAGAGAAGTTTGAGGAGCATCTGGATGATGCTCTTGAGTCATATGGGTTAATTTTAGGCAGTCCTGTAAGGAACACAGTGTTTGTTGGACTCCAAGATCCTTACGCGTCCCATCCAACCTGAAATAGTCTATGAGTTCTACTCAAAATACTTAGTAATCCAAGGGAAAAAAAAATCTGTCCCTTTCTTTACAGCAGATTCGTTGCTATTGCCAAGTCATAACAGATTTTCAAAGCAAGTAATATCTTTTAAGTCTGCATTTTCACACCTATCAACTCCACAAGCTGCACACATCCTCTCTGACATTTCAAAATTGCACTGCTTTTGCCTCACTATCTGAGCCCAAATTAGGTAAGTTAAATAACCATGTTTAAGCACATGTAATTTTATCAAACCTACTGTGAAAATAGAAAACAAAGTTAGCAAAGTGATTATTTCATATTAATAAAAATGTTTAGAAAAGGAAGGCTTACCTAGATCTTATTCTGTATTTGCAAAAATCAGACACCTCAATATACAAATTGCATATCAATAACTAGATAAGAAAAAGAATATAAAAAGATGGTATATGGTTAAAAAACTTATTTTCTTATTTATTAATTTTTGTACACAGGGACTTGACATTTTCTTTAAAATCTTCCAGTTAGATCCATATCTGGCAGGTAGAGGGAGAGCTGTCCAAACAGACTGCTACAGAAATACTGATAATGAAATTTTAAATCAGAGGAGCTAATGTACAAAGCTGTTCAGATTTAGATCCCCCATCTTTTATACTCGGACTGCAGCCAGCAGAGGGTACCTGTTCACCAGCCATTCTACAAACTAAGCAGATACTCCCTGCTGCAGCCAACTGCTGCTATTGCCTCTGGGGTCTTGTTGAGTTTTTGTATCTCTGAAGGCCAGATCAAGCCTTCAGCTCTTACCTTGGAGCTTGACAGCAGAGGACATCTTGTGGCATGATCATGTGATGCTCACATCAGCCCTTAGGGACCTGCCTAAAAGGCAAAATCTCTCAAATCATACTCTATTCCTTCCTAACCCTACATCAAGAAATATTTGCTTGGATAAAGAGTGCCAGACTGGCACTGCCATATGTAAATTTATACAAATATAGAAAGAATGCCAAAAGCATTAGCCCTTCCTTGTCATTTGTCCATTTACTAGCAGTCTCTCCATTCTTCTGTTCCAAACTCTTTGGAGTCACCAATGTCTCACTGTGCAGCATTCAAGCAAACTGCTTTGCCAGTTTCATTGCATGGGGTTAAAAAGGATCATACCAATTCATGTAAACTATGTATATCCACAGCTCCATGAAGCACTGAAACACTGTAATATTTAAAAGTATTTCTGATTCTATCATAAATCGAAGGCTGTATGCAAAGTCATATTTTGTATAAAACACTAACACAATAGTTACTACTGAATATAACCAGTATTAGACCTTTTGTAATTTTTCTGAAATACATATTTCCTTATTGTTATGTCTATTACCAAATACTTTACTTTGGGGAAATTACTTGGAGATGTTAAAACAAGACGAGGGTGAGGGGAAGTTCGCTGCTACACAACAGTGTGCCAAACCAATGAAACTACAGAGTCACAAAATACCATTGAAATGCTATAAAAGTTACATAATTTGCATATAAACTTTAATTCTGGCTCTGGAGTACTGGAGCATGCAAACTTCCAATGGACCCAGAAAAGATCTGAAAGGCTAGACAGTAAATGTCTGATGCATTGGAGGGATGAGAAAGTAAGGCAAGGAGAAGACAAAAAAAAAATAAAAAAAAAAAATAAAAAAAAGGAAGGCCTGTGCCTTCCCTTAATCTTATAGAAGTTATATTAATTACTGCAGTAACTTAGAAATAACTGCATAGTTTTTATTACACAGAGGCAGTTATGGGACTCTTTTATTGGTTCAGACCCAGGATATGGTGCCCCAAGTGAGCTTCAAGATCACTGCCTGGGTGTCATGCTGATGACACACTCCAGTCATTCTCTAATCCCTGTGCTGAAGATTGGGAGAGTCAGTGTCAAACGCAGCTTTAACATAATTTAACCCAAACTGGGGGTTTCTTCAGATAGGGGAGGCCAAAAGTGTTTCTTTTCTTACTACCCAAGTACTGCAAAACCCATCAAGACAAACAAGGCCACAGAGGGAGTCCAAACTTTGCTCATCAATATGTTCTCTTTCAAAACCAGAATATTTCCACTGTAATACTAGAAGACAGTATTGCCCATTATCCAATGACATTACCAAATCAGATACATGTTTTTTTGGGTTTTGGTTTTTTTTTTTTTTTTGGGGGGGGGTGTGTGAATCAATTAGATTTCACCTATACCTAAAAAAAACCCAGGTATTTGATAATTAAAAAAAAAAATATATACAAAAAAATCTTTCAAATTTGTAACCACAGTCAAATTTCCAAACACCACAATGTTCTAAATATGCCTTCTCTAAACTCAGTGCCTTTGTATTAAGTCACTCTGCAGCAAAAAAATCTTAAAATTAGAGCACTTAGGAAATTCATTCTTTAACAGTTGTTTGGTAGTAATTGCACTAAAAAAACCCAAAAAGTCATTTGGAGAAGAAAATATCTGCCTCCTTTTCCAAAGCAGGGCTTTTCTTCTAGTTTGTGTTGGTAGAAAAACTTATTAGAAAAAATAATAGAATAAAAAATCTTTGAAATGCCAAAATCAATTAAAAATTACTTTGAAGACTTACTTCCTAGTAACTTTGTGCAACAAAGTTACTATGAAGTAACAGAAGAAACAATAAGAAATCTTGCTTTTCAATATTAAAAAGAAAAACAAAGGCAAAATGTGAAAGCCAAAATACTTTCCGTGACAAGTTACTATGTCCACTTAAATGTTAAGACTTACCAAGTACCATACAAACTTACACACCATGTTTCCCTTATAACTTTTTACTCCTCAGATTTCATCCTAGCTACCAATTTCTAGATACTCATACCTTCTTTATTTGTCAGCTTGAATTCTGTAGTCCTGGTTTTCCCACTGTGAAGAGGAACTCTTAGATAAACTCAATGCTAAAGTCAACCATCCATTTAAATTCCAGATAATAGATTGTTTTGCTGCTTCCTGTGGCCTTTTATTTCCTCCCTTTTGATTAGAAACACTTTATTAGGCTAATTAAGTACTGTGAGCTTAGGTGAAATATTTTTCAGAAGTGCACATTTGTGCTAGTACTTCAACAAGAGAAAAAATATGATGACAAAACCACAGCACACTAACAAGTATTCTTCAAAAGGAAAAAAAATAAAGTAAAATACTTTGCTCTTGCTTCAAATCCTGAATTTTAACCACATCTGACTCCATACATGTAGAAAGCAGATTGACAGCTATCACACAATTTTGCCTTGGTATTATTATTGTCATCTATAACATACCTGCATGCTCAGGTCCAACCAGGCTATCTTAAATTGAGAGTTCTATTAAAGAAGAAAAGAGGAGCCAAACAGGATTTCTATCCAAGTTCAGTACCTTTAAATTATTAAATTAGCCCTTTAGTGGGTAATCAAGTAAATGGCTGAAACAGTAAAAAACAAGCCATAAACTAAAGCAACCCTTAGGCTCTAAGAACTGCAATATCTTAGCTGCCTAAAATTAGCACAAAGGAGAAAGAATTTACCCTAATGATTTCTTCACTTCACCTGTTTGCTAAATGTAAAGCTTATTATCCAGGCTTCTGCTTATCTGCTCCAGCCAATCTTAAGGCTAAATTACACAGCTGTTGTGGTCCAAAGCAGGCCTTATTAGGTGGTCTCTACTTGACCAGATGATGAGTAAGTTAACCAACCTGAGAGAAGTAATTTATACTAAATAAAGCTACTGTATACACTTTAGAAGTTCACCTCTGAATTTCTCTTCCTTCTCCTGAACTCTAGTCCAGTAATTTTAAATGAAAAAATCCTTAAAGACATCCATGAAAATATAAAATATTTATCAATCTTTTGAAATAGGGATAAAGTGTTTGTTATGAAGATAAGTTCATCTTCAATCTAATTCATATACCTTAAGCATAGATTTGAAGAATTCTGAGCCTAAAAAACTTAGTTTACAAACATCAGTCTGTGAATAATGATGCAAACCCAGCCAAGCTCGTTAATCATTTTATACTCCATGCAGCAATAAGAATAGAAAGGAGTCTCATTACATATACTTTACCAGATTCTATGTTAGAGAGTTCTCAAGTTTACACATTAGATAAAACTTTGGCACTATTTAGATTTTAATTCTACCTAAGTAGAATTTTAGTGTAAGTTGGAAAGTGAATGAGTAACCTTACCTAAGCACATTTGACTGCTACATGTAAACGTGTCATACGCTTCCTATTACGTGAAGAACAGAAATTCTCCACTCAAAGATTTTATAATATTCTGTGGCTCATAAATGCATTTTGAACTTTTCAACTCTGTAATATTTAGCATTCCTCTTCTACTATTTATTGGTTAAAAACAGCTAATGAGTTTCCTTTTTAGCTCATCTTTTTTGCACAATGCCTGTATTTTAGCACTGGTTTGATGAATGAACGATACTGCTGTTCTTATTAATCCCTGTCTTTCCTTACAAGTAATTTCACTTATATTTCTTTGTAAGATAACACCAGCTGCCCACAGTCACCCTTAGTATGAACAGGATTTAGTGGCATACAACACAGAAAAAGGGATTACTTCATACTACTGCACAATTACTGAAAAATATATTTACATGTCAGCAAAATTGCTGTTTTTTCATAAAAAGAGAAAAATTGATTTCATCTCTTAGGAGGACATCCTATGGCTTGTTGGAAACTTTTATATTCTGCGTGCTTTACACCTGGTTTTCCTATGTATGAAGAATTTATATTGCTGTATTCTCCCTTGCCCTGGTTTAAATCACTTTATATCTCATTCTTAAAAGAAGTAGCCATTTCTTTCAAAAAGGTTATTGAAACACAATACAGACATTCATCAACTCTTTCTGTTGAAAGAAAAAAATCATAATGCTTGAGTATGCAAGTTTGGTTTTGGAAAGTACCACAGCAAGTACACCTTGATAAACATAAAGAAAAAAAAAAAATTGGGAGAATTGTCCACTACTGAAGAGCAGCTTTTATACTGCTGTGTTGGTTTCCAGATCTTAAGATCAGAAACTGCATTTCGAGTTGTGCTGTCTGCTGTAGAAGTACCAAGCAGCATTGCAGTGTTTTAGCAGATTTGCTTTTTTGTAGCAATTTGGAAGGCAATTTTGTTATTTGATAAGATGTCCATCACTAAATTCACCTAAACACACATACAGGCACCCCTCCCAAACACACACACACATTGATTTTACAAAAATCTCATGTTCCTCAAGCAAGTAATCACAACACTGAAAATATTCTCCTATGTGTTCACTGATTATTCTTAAATGATTTGTCACCACTCTGCCACTCAAGGGAGATGGTTATTTCACTCTTCTGAGAAGCTAACTATGTTCAAAAGCAGCTAGATGAGGATGGTGATGTGATATAAATTCCAATAGAAAAATGCATTGTCCATCCATATAGCCGTCCATCCTGAGAAACTTCCACTGGCAAATTCTTGATGTTTTCCATTGGTCATGGGGTTCCCATCAATAAATAGAAGGTCAGTGCAACAATGAGGAGCAAGCAGAATGGAGAAGAGAAGGTCTGATAGGCAGCTGAAGGCATGAAAATATCTTCATACTTGTAAATACTGACAACACGCTCTGACACGGGTGGAGAGTCTATATCATGACGAGTTATAGAACCTTTAGCAGGTAAGGGCAGAAAGAAGTAACGTCAGATGCAATTTTTTCTATAACTCTACTGAAGAAACAGGTAGGCAGACAGATAATTTGCAAACCTATGGAAGCATGCAATATTACACTGTCAGGGACTAGGCTCATTGCTTTCTGAAATTAAAGTACTGAATAAAATAAATTCAAGTAAACAACAAGCATGTTTAAAGAAATTAAGAACTTCAGCTTATGAAGTTCTAAACTCAGCTTTGGGAAATGGGGATAGTAGATGTATAGCCAAGAAAATAAGACATGTTGGACTTCTTTCTTTCCATCTTTTATCCATTTTTAAGCCTCATGCTGCCAGAATTGTAGTTCATTAAAAAAAAAAAAAAAAAAAAAAAGAGGGGGAGAGGGCATGTCTAAAAAGCATCATGCAATTGAATGACATTTATTAATTTTGGCACATCAATTTAATTGGTAACACAGAGATCAACTTACCCTGGATTGCTGGACCCCAAGCAAACAGGTAGTACCAACTCAAGTGCAAATCTACGATAGTTTCTTCTCGGGGAACATACACAGGACGCTTGAATCGACATGTTACACGATTGTTTTCAAAAACCCCTTCCTCATCTCTAGCGGGGTTTCTCTGGATTTCCTTAGCCCACTGACCAACATTATAGAAGTGCTGTATTCGGACTCTTCCGTTATCATCATGAACACAAGCCATGACATCATCTCCTCCCTACAAGTTTAAAAAAAAAATTGGAAGATGGGAAGCAAAAGGGTCATAATACTCTTCCTGATTTATGTATGTAATTTTAATTACTCAAAACTAATCAAGACCTGGGATGCTCTTTCCTTCTTTCTAAGTTATATATACGCAAATATTTGTTCCCCTAACCAAGTGTCTTCAGTAAGATTGAAAAGCACATTAAGTGGGTAGCAATAGTTACACATTGTTACTATCTCTGAATTCTCTTTTGGATCTTTCTAAGAGTTATTTTACTTAACATATATTTGTGGGATATGATATCACTCTGACATCGTATAATTAATTGATCTGTGGAAGGCTGTTTTCTTTTGTTATTTGTGAAGTTCTGGCATACTGCTTCATAAAATGTGGCAGTTTGGGTCCCTGATGTGTACAAAATCCACAGCATCAAATCACACTACAGAAAACCAATATACTTTAGTGAGACAGAGGAAATAAACCTACTACATATGAGAAAATAATAGCATCAATTACAGTAAATCTTTTCTATATCTCTTCTCATGTTCACTTAAGGGAACATCATTATTCGTATCTCTTTTATTTCTTGTAAGAAATGTTCAGCATGTAATAACAGAATATAGTATACCCCAAGATAAAAAGAGAAAAGATAATCAATATGTGCTTCTTCACTTAGCATAAACAGCCACCCAAGAAGCAACAGACAGAAGGAAGAAGGAGACACTTATTTGTAGAGGTCATTCATCGAAATACAAAAGCAGTTGCTGGAATAGTTACTCAAGGTGACTGACAGTGTGGTAGAGCACAGGGATGAGCATTAACTTCAGGAGTGCCATCTCATAGAAGCCCTAGCAGCAAGAGCCATTAGAACACTATTCAAGCTGGATGAGTGCCACAGCTATCAGTGTTGTATTAAGCACAGGCCCTACTCCTCCCATACTCATCTTTCTGATATGTCAAACTGATGAAAGACATGATGCTTGCTAGTGTGATCATTCCTCAGTTCTTTATTACAGGGAAAAGAGACAAAAAGGGTGTATTTCAGCACTATGGGAATATTGCAATGTGCATTTGTAAAAGATGTGCCAGAAGTGAAGGGAAAGAGTGGACAACTAGGTAAAATACATGCCTGAAGAGCTTCTGCACCTTGGTGCTGCTGCAGACAACCTTTCCACCCTCTATCTTGAGACGATCACTGCTCTCCGTAACTTATTTCCCAAGTTTAACTTCTATACGTCTAAGCACAAATCCCTCATTCTTAAGTACAAAGAGGCAAAAATAAAGGTGCTTTTACACTGAAGGAAAATGATTAAAAAGGAAAGAAAAAAAGCATTTTGAATCTCAGTTAACAGAATGATATTTCAAAATACTGCCAAGGCAAAAAAGCCTTAAAGTGGAAAGGCATAATGTTATTTGAGACAAAGAAATAGGTCATACGACTTTAAAAAAATCTATTGAGGACATGAAGTAGTTTTTTTTTCCTTAATTTCTGAAGCTATCCAGGCCACACCATTTTGATTAGGGCCTCCAAAGCACAGCCCATTTCTCAAAGATAAGCTGTTCCGACCCAGAGCCAACTTATCATCAAAGCCTGTGCATCCCAGGACACCGAAACATCCTGGAAGTTATGAAAAAGATGAAGTCAGCAGGGGAGCCAGAGAGGAACTGAGAGATGCTAGCTGGCTTAGCCCAGCTGACTTATGGGCATTACATATGTGGAGCAAATTTGGAAGCAAAACCTTTTACTTTACACTTTGTTTATTCTTTTTACCAAAAGCTTAGCCTTAACCTGCTGCTTGCTGTGTCTGCATTCCAAGTGGCTGATGACAGGAAGGCAGTGGGACCCTGGGGTCCACCACAGGTACCTCACAGTCACAAAACTGGTAACACAATCTGATAGCTTGGGGACAAATACTTAAAGGTACTCAGCTGCTTTGAAAACCCTGCTGAGCACCTGCATTGGCAAGCTTCTAAACTCTTCCCAAAATTTGGCTGCAGAGATGCTCTTTACATCAAAACCACACACTGTTTCTTATGACATGAACTGTTCTTTATGATACAAAAGACCTTCTACTGTCATTGTGTTTATTTACAGTGTCATATTAAAACATATGTAGTAACAACTGAGAAGCACTTATCTTCACATTTTCTTTCTATTTCTCATTTTGGGTCTAGTAAAAATCCTGTTAAGCCAGTGCAAGTCTTCCAGTTCATTTTTTGTGGATCCTAGCCCAGGACATCTAATTCCTGTATTTTTTCAGACTTCCAACACTACAAGAAACTGTCCTTTCTTTGACTTGTGACTTACAACATAGGTCCAGTATTGTTCTATATACTCAGGAGAGTTCCTATACATGAACACCTATATTATAAACTTCATTTTAATCCTAAACATTTTACCAAGGATCACACACAAAACCTCTTTGCATGAGTCACCTATTGCACAGGCTTTTTAAGTCCACATATTACATGCTTCTGTTTTGCTCACTGGAACTCAATGAAAAGTGGAGCTTTTGAATGAAAAAGTACAGGAATAAGTACAGAACCCAATAAAAATCCAGAAGAGAGAGAGGAAATTTTAACAAGACTGCCTTCTTCAGTATAAAGGTTTAAATTAGCAGGAGTCGTTTTGTCACACATTTGTGGCTTCCCTGGAACAACAAATAGGTATGAAAGAAACACAAAAATTTCCCAAGTTAAATAGTGAAATAAAATTTTATACTGTTGAAAGTCAGCTGATTTTCTGAAGAATAAAATTATTTGCTATTCAGTTTATGATGTGTCTTTTGCCCAAATTACACTGACATAAAGTGCAACAGAAAATTTCCATGTGAATTGGCTTATCCCTGAGGGCTTTTCTAATTAAAAGGCAAAAAGCTAGTGACATTCAAACATTCAGAGCTGAACTGAAATTCTGTTGTAGTTCTCACAGAAGGAGGAATAGGAGATGTTAGGAAGGATGAAGCAGTTTTTTGTGAGGCAGTGCTCCCAGGGGGGCTACTGAATGGTGCTTTCTTTTCAACAAGTTAGTTTTACCTTATATGCTCTGTTTCTCACTGCTCAAATATATAAATGTATATAAACCATTTGTATCCTAGTACAGGAAAGTGCATATATTGCACACATAAAAAACTGTTCATATCTTACCATTTTCTTGTCTGAGGAAAATCCAACTGCCACCCAGCCATCTGTGTCGGCACTCAACTCAAATTCAACATCAGCTCCTATTCTACGGTAACTTAGAAAGTAGTCACAAGTCTCTGCATTGCATCCAGGTTTACCATACCTAAATGGAATTGGAAATATACAGAACTTTTTCCCTGAAATTTCCTGTTACAAAACTTAATAAAGGTTTTATAAGAAAAAACTAAAATAATGTGTTTTGGTATAATGGCAGTAAAGCATATGTTCTGCTGGGCATAAAGTAGCATTTATTGTTCGCAATTATTACTCTTTTAGTGTAAGAATATATAGTATTCAAACAGTACAGCAAACAATAACACAAAATATTACTCTCTTGACCTTCCTTGCTCTGTTTTTTTTAAAGTGCTTCACGAAAATATAAGAAGAACTGTAGGTCCAGAACTATGACATGTATTCTTAAACACTGTCCTCAAATAATATAGCTTGTACTACAAAGTATGTTCTTAAATAACAAGCATTTATTAAAATGACTATGAAACACTAACCAAAGTCTCCAATATTATCAGCCAGCATCTGTAAACATAAAGGTATCTGCACTCTTATCTCAGACTGACCTGAAGCATCCCTTGGTTTTCCCACAGTCATCCACTCTGATTTTTGCAAATGGGTCCACAGGAGGAGCAGTGGGGAAAGGGTAACCTGTATAATCAGAATAAACCATTACTAAATAAAATACAAGGACTAAAAATCAACAATACTAAAGAGAAGGTGTTCCAGTAGCATTTACTTTGCTGATAACTGAACTGTTCAGATGAGCGACTACCTTCTGATGTACACAATCCACTGCTCAGATGGTCCTGGATCCAGATACCAATGTAACATGAATAACTGAAAACAAAAAATTTCTAAGGTTTCCTACTTTCATCAAGGAGGGATAAGAATGCTGGAGGGCAAAAGTTAAACATAAGGCAGCAGGACCATGGACTATTGCAGTCAACTAACAATTAGGGATCTACGCTCAGCTCTCTCTTTGTGCACTCCTAGTCCCCTCAGGAAATCCATAAGGCAACTGACTCCTTAGCCATAAATGACAGCATTAGGTATAAATGCAGAGCTGTAGAAATTGATACTGAGAGGATCTTATAATACATCCTCCTTTATGAAGAATAATAAAACACACATTGCAATAAAAGGTAAGAGAGTATCAGGACAGGGAATTGCCTGCAGTTCTGGCCTGCAATCACTTGTGAAGGCAGACCCAGAAGAGCAGGCAATGAGAGTTATGATTCCAAGCAATCCAGTCTGCTGGACTATAGTACCAAAGAGAAAGTGAGAACGTTTACTAGCAGACCTATCCAGTCTCGGCTTGTGGGAGCTGGTGTCTGTTGCATAAGCACAGATATTTTAACAGGATGTTCTTTTACTTAGACAGATGAAAACCAAAATGCTAGCTGTAGAACTAGAAAGTCCTCTGAAAAAGCTTCATTGAGTAGGAAGAGTGCTTCATGGCGTAGGAAATTAACACTGCAGTTAGTTACAGCATCAGCACACAAACTTTTGACCTACACAATTTTGGGCATTCAGGAGCCCTGATTCACTTCCCTAGATTTCTGACAATGGCAATGGAGAAAGTATGCTGTAAGCTGCAAATCACAGTTCCACTAACTGTGTCGAGGGCCGGGTCAATTACCCCGCATAAATAAGTTTGCAGAATTTCACAGCTGTGTGTATCAATGCATTACTGAAACACAGGTCACAGGACATGCAATTTTCTCACTCCTTACTTCTTTTCAAATCCACTGAACAAATGGTTTTCAATGCAGCCTTGCCGCAAAAGTGGAGTTTTAACATTCCGCCATCGTAAATTTAAAAAAAAAAAAAAACCACACCAAAACCCACGACCACGTTGCTCCTTGACACTTTACGGCATCACATGTCCTTTCGAAGCCCACACAACCGAGGGCTCCTTTTTACGCTACCAGCCCGGAAAGCTTTGCAAGAGGGGAAGGCGAGGCGCCGCCGGCCGGCCCCACTCTGCAGGGAGGCGACAGCCCCCAGCCCGAGCTCCCGCCCGGGGGGATGCCCGTGTCCGGGGGGATGCCTGTGTCCGGGGATATGCCCGTGTCCGGGGGGATGCCCGTGTCCGGGGATATGCCCGTGGAGAGAGGCGGCGGCTCTCCGGAGAGCGGGGCAGGGCAGCCGCCCCCGCTGCGGTCCCGTTGCCGAGCGGCAGCGCAGGCTGAGGCCGCCCGGCCGGCGGAAGATGGCGGCGGGCGCTGGCCTTCGTGCTGAACGACGCTGCCACAGCCTCCCGCCCGCCGCCCCTGCGCCCGCCCGGCCCGGCGCTCCCTCCCGGCCCCGGCCGGGCCGGGCCCCTCGCCCGCCGCGCCCCGCCCGGCCCCGCCGCCCGCTCCGGCCGCCGCCGCACCCTCCTCGGAGAGGTAGCGCAGGTCGTAGAACTCGCTGGCGAAGGTGCCGTACGAGGAGTCGTGGTGCCGCGCCGCCTCCTCGCCGTGCTCCCCGCCGCCCGCCTCCCGCCGCCCGCCGCCCTCCTCCGCCGGGCTGGCGGCGGAGCCGGCCAGGAGCAGCAGCAGCAGCAGCAGCCGCCGCCGAGCGCCGCGGCTCCGCTCCGCCATGGCGGCGGCGGCGGGGCGGGGAGGCGGCGGCGCCCGAGCGCGGCTCCGCGGGGGAGCGGGGGCGGCCGCCGGGGGCATCCAGCCCCGGGGACGGGCGGTGCCGGAGGGACCGCGGCGGTGCTGGGCGAAGGGACGGCGTGGGAGGGTGTTGGGGGAAAAGGTGTCGGGGCGGCGGGGATGCGCGGGGGAGCGAGATGCGCCGGGAGAGGGATGCGCGGGCGGTCAGAGGCACAGCCCCGGCAGCACCGAGCCCTCCGGCAGGGACCGCCGCCCAGGGGTTGCGCGGTGGCCTTCCCTGGATCGCTGATTTCCCGCATCCCGCAGCGCGCCCCACCCCACAGGAACACGGCCGCCGGGACGTCTCCCACCGCCCGGGCACGGCTGTCGAGGGGCAGTACCCAACCACTCCTGGCTGCCCCCGTGGCCTCGATTCACTAAAGCCTCTTGCCATGTGCTTCAAGAGGACGTGATAAATCCTGCTCGGTAATTGCCGGACTAACTTAGCTGTTTTCCTATCTTTTAAAATTTATTTTATTATTATTACTATAATTTTAATGACTTCTGGGATGGGACTGGAGACCCAGCGCGACTTAACATTCTTTTCAGGTAAAACCCCATGGCAGTGAGCTTTTGTTATCTGATTGCATGTTCTTGCTTTCTATTTTATACAATGTAACTGCAAAGATACCAATATACTCCAAACCTGGCAGGACTGAAGGAAATCCCAGGTTGCCCTCGAAGTTGTCTTGGGCTCTGGTATTTGAAGCTGGACTTGCAACTAGGCATTAAGCATGCAGCTGCATTCTTGCTGCGCTCTGGTATCCACGAGTTGATGGAGGAACCATGCCCTTTCATCCCCTGCATTTGTAAAAGTGGCTTTTTTTCTTGGGTTTGGATTGCTGTCTTTTATATTTTTATCTAACAACATTTTCATTTTTATATTATTATGCATGGCCACACTTCCTCCTCTGAGAGTCTGGAATGAAATTTAGCAAAACATCAGGGGGGAGGAGGGAGAAAGAAGAAGACACAGTGGTCAGTAGTACTCTAGAAATTAAAATAACCCTCAATTTGAATGTTTTCCTTTTTTAATATCAATGACTAAGTTACTGACTGAGTTACTGAGTTACTATCAATGTCTGAGTTACTTTTTGATGGGGCACAGAGACTGCCCAAGACCTAGGCTGCATTAGGGTTAAGTTCATTCCCTTGGGCTGAGCAGTTGCTTGTCATACACGGAGTGTTCTCAGCTGCATCACAGGGAGGATGGTAATTCACATCTCCATGGTTTAGTCTGGTGGAGTAGCACGCTATTTCTCACTGAAGGTAGAGGAATAGCTTCACAGAGAAAAAAAATAACTTGCAAAAATAATACCAGTTGCACGCAAATTCAACATGTTCCCAGTAGCATATGGAAAAAGCTATAGGAAAGCAACAGCAAGTTCAACTGCAAAATGTCAAGTCCCTTCTTCCTACCTCGCTGAGCTTGGCAAACTTTAGCAGGCTAGTGGAAAACAAGCAAACAAATGGCAATAGAAAAGCCCTTATAAATCAGGCTAACAGGAAAGTAAGGCTACAGCTTTCTGGCAGTAATTAACTCTGATGAAGGCCCCCCATCTCTCTTTTTGAAATAGCTAGCTGAGGGTTGTGGTGCCTGTGAAGAAGCATTTGCACAGTGAGAGAGCAGCTGTCAGCTGCTTGCTGGTTTTTCCTCCTTGGAAACAAGCTTTAGCACACTGAGATATGGGCAATGCTTCACAGTTACCATAAACACTAAGGATATTTGTCATGTATTGTTTGTGCCTACATGACACCTATCATTTTAAATCTGGCAGCTGAAATAACTGTCTGTGATTACAGTGGAGCTGCACTGATTTTCTAAAGTGAAGCTATGGCTAAAAAACTGACCTTCCTCCTAGTAAATCCTTAAAAGTTAAAACTAAAATACTCCTGAAATTTTTGTTGCTTAGTGGAACCTCTTGTGCTTGTCTGAAGGTTGTCCCTATCTCAAAAATGGGTTGCTCATGGGAAGCAACATCACACTGAGACCTGCGGAGCTCTAGTGAATACCTTCAGTTTTCACTAGGCAGAAAGGTCTACCCTGCAACTAACAGCACTGCCATCACTACTGCAAGAAAGATCCTTATCTGATTAAGTAATTGAGGTTGTCATAAAAAAAAACAAAACAGTAGTAGAAAGAGCCCAAACTGTAATTGCATGAGCAGCCTTAACCCTCAAATGCCTGAACTCTCTGAATGCCATATTTCTCAGCTTGCAACGCCTTTCTTAGAGGAGACACAAACAAGCAGTGTGAGAACATCAGGCTGGAAGGCATTGCCATCCTCTGGCAGCAAGACTCTTCTTGCTTTTGCTGAATTAGAGGTGTGAGCATTTCCACCACTTCTTGCATCATCGCCCGCTGCCTTAGAGGAATCTAGTAATCAAATTCTTTGGGTGATTGATTGCTCTAGTTTGGGGAATTCTGTGGTGCTAGCACTCAGTCTGTGGGCGTCTACCCAGGACTGGAGACCAGATTTATCCCCAGCCTATCCTTGAGGCCCACCATGCCTTCTTTCTTGGCTGTTTTTGTCATTCAAAGTATACCTTTCCCCTGGAGGCTCATGATTTTTTTGGCTTTTGGACTAGAAATTAAAGTTTCAGGGATAAGCCATACTTTATATAACAGACATTCAGAAAAAATCTTGTTTAGTTCTCCTGGTCATTTCCACCCAATCAGCATGTACTGAAAAATTAGTATGTATCCATCAGTGCTGACTGAGAAAACAGCTCCTGAGACAGCAGTTTTCTTACAGTGAATCTGTAGTAACCTGAACCAGAGTTTGTAATTCCTGTGCAGTTTTCTCAAACCCTTACAATGCTCTTGTTCAATGTGGGGAATGTATCTACTCTACAAGTGATTTATCTTGGGCTTTCCTTTATTACACAACAATAAATTGAGAAATTGTTGACTCATAAGTTTTCATTAGCAGTCATTTATCCCATGCTCTAATTAACCACCTGGGGCTCTACAGAAGCCTGCTTGTGGTATTCATTACTCAGACTAAAATGTGGGAGAAAAAATGGTAGGAATTTCTTGAAAGCAGAGCTTTTTCACAGCCCACAAAACAGAATGATGATGGAAAATATGTCAAATGCCAATAGATGAAGTACATCTCCTATGAGAAAAGTGAAAACGAAGTATCTGCCTTAGAGAAACCAAAGCATTACAAGGGAAAAATATGTGTGCTATTTCTGAAAGCTGCTCACAAAAGAGATGAGTGAGCTTTTTGGAGGCATGGTATTGCTTCAGGTCTTCTGGAGAAAGGCAAGAAAATATAAACTCTTAATATGCTATCATCCAAATAAAAACTATGTTATATCCTTAGATCATCTTTTGCTCAGCACTGCTGAATTTTTCATTTTCTGCTGTCGCTTAGTTATGTGTCTGGTCTTGCTTCAATAGTAATCATGTCTTTGCAGCCATTACTGCTCACAACAGCACTCTTTCTGTAAAATTAATCTAATGTAGGAAAAAACAATGTCTCCAGGCTCTTTTCTATGAGCCTAATATACACCAATCTAAAGACTAAGTCCAGAACTAAATCAGCAAGGGTTTTGCTTCAGTAAGCAATATGTACCCTTCCCAAGGTATATTAAAACTGCAGCTTTTTTTGTTTGTTTGGGTGTTTATGTGTGTGTTGGTTTACATCAGGTAGTTTATAACTTTTCTCCCAAGACTGCATTCTTTTACCTTCTGGAAGCCTTTACTACCCCAGCTGGGATGCAGTTCTGGGAGGTATACCTACCCTGAAAGCCAGATCTACCAGATGGTGGCACAATCTGCACCAGGAGATTCTGGAGCAAAATGTTTCACTTTTTTTTAAAAAAAGTCCTCATTACAAAGAGGTTATTTTTAGTATTATTCTAATTAGGATCCAAAACAGAGCAGCCTTTTATTAGAATTCGTAATAAAGAGCATTACACTGGGGCCTCCCTGTGCATAAATACCACTTACTTACTGTGCAATAGTTGGCCTGGAGAGCAGAAAAATTCAGCTTGTATTAGCAAAGAGTTCATTTAGGTAGGAATGTTTTAAAGAGTTTAAGCAGCATTAATTCAATTAATTCCACATGTGACAATGTCATTTTATCCTAATTATTTAAGAATTCAGAAATGAGGGGGAAAAGAAAAAGAGAAACTGTTCCTTCATGAGACTTCATCTGAAGAGTTACAGTAAAAGCCCTGTAAGTTTGCCTGGATAAAAATAACCACTTAAAACAGCCTTTTCCCAATCCTAATACAGCTATCTCTGAGTCAAAATAATAATAATAATAATAATAATAATAATAATAATAATAATAATAATAGTAATAATAATAATGCTGCCCTTATCTTCTAGGTGATTTCAAGTGGGTGAGAGAAGGCAGCAGAGGAGCTGCTTTTGGCTCACTCCTCTGCAGTGAAGGTGCTTTCTATATGTCCTGACTGAGGCATCTTCAGCCAGGGGATTTGAGGGACATAGGCCTTTGCCCCTCCTGAGTACAGGCTACTGGAGAGTATGTTTTGTCTCAAACATGGATAAATTCCGGCGTTAGGGCAGTTTTTTGTTTCTCTTGGAGTCTTTAGAGTGCAGGTGAAAAGCAGCCCCCAGACTCCAGGAACATGCTCCAAGTCTGGTTTATGGAAAAAGCATCCCAGTCATTCCCTGCTGCTCCTGGTGCTGCTGGCCCCCTGCCCAAATACACCCAGCGCTCTCTACTCTCAATTTCGGCCGGGGCTGCAGGACAGGTGCTTCCTCTCCCCTCCTCAAATGCAACAACGCGTTGCGTTACAGCCCCAAGTGCAGCTTCGGGGTGTTTTGGAGGAGAGGGGGAAGGAGGGGCAGACGAGAGAGAAGAAATCGAGGAGATGGATCTGAGTGTCCCCAGGAGACAGCCGGTTTATGCCGGGCAGAGATGGTGCCAGGAGCTTCCCGGGCCGGGCACCTGCCGTGTGCCGGAGCATCTCCCGGGGCCGCCGGGGACAGCCGGGGCTGGCAGTGGCAGCCGCCCGCCGCCGAGCGGCACCACGGCACCGAGCGACGGCCGGCTCCCCGAAAAACATAGGGGAAACGGGGCTTTTCCCTCGCTCCAGCAGGAGGGGGATGGACGGGACGCTGCCCGGGGAGCCTCTCAGAGCCAGTCCGGGGAGCTTGAGGCAGCCGGGATCATCCCTGCTGACCATCCCGAACAAGGAGCGCACACAAGTGACTGGAAAACTAGCGGGACTGCAAGTCGGACTTCTCAGTTCTTAAGCAATAGCAAGGAAAAGCTTCCTGAAGCGGTAGGGTGAGTTACACAGCGAGGAAGGGAAATTCCAGCCCAAATTCCTGCTTTTGTCTCAAGCTTCCCTCCTTGCATTTCACTACCTACAGACATGTCCACAGACGACGAAGCCAGTCTGATGCACAAGTGGCTTCACTGACTTTTAATAATAAAAAAAAAAAAATAAAAAAAAATAATCTGTTCTTTTGTTCACATAAAAACAAGGGAAAATTAGTTATGCGGAAAGCTTTGGGTACCAAAGAAGTTCATACTAATGGAGAAGAGTTATACCTCTCAAAAACTTTACTCCAGGCTTTGGTAACATCCTCGAGGTGCATAGGAGTCTTCGAACCATGGATGCAGGGACAAACCAAACACAGAACAAGTTACTCTGATGTAGAAAAGATCCCATACACCTGAAAGTGGCATGACAACATACAACTTTGTAGACTCTTGATATATTGTTTTGAACTGCTTTTAAACTCTTTAACTCTGTTAAAAAGAGAGACATTTTTAACATTGTAATTTATGTAAGCTGCTACTAATATTTAAATTAGCAAAGTCAGGTTTATTCCTCAAAAAATCAATGAACTGAGAGTTCAGCATGCTTTGTTTATCCAGACAGTCTAGAATATGGGAATGTTAATAAAGCAGTGTTATTTAACAGGGCAAAACATTTTGCAAAATACAAGATTAAGAAACACTAATACCATTTAATGTGGAGTTAATAACATCATATTTGATGGCTGTTTGAGGTGAAGCTGGGGATCTCTAGCCACTCTTACACCTCTTTTTTCTACTAACTGAAAAAACTGTAGCATTGATAGATGGTTGTGATTTTCTGGTTAAGATCTTCATGTGACCCAAGCCATAAAGAATACTGAACTTGTTTTCTTGTTTCTGCTATGGAGGAATGTAATATATCCTAGGGTCAATTCAGTCTTTTTTCATACAGATGTTTACAAGGATTAATTAAAAATAAGTATTTAACTGGCTTATCATCATTTGGCATTCAATACCTGCCTGGAGGAAAGGTTTCCGACAGCCCATGCTGTGTAGTAGTCCCTTCCCCATGCTTTGCAATAATCCTTTCCCTTACACTTCAAAAAAATGAGAGCATGCTAAGAATTCCGAAGCCATTTCAGTATGTCATTAAGCTGATGCTTTTGAGTTTTGTTCTGACGCTGTTGCCATGCCAATTTGGGACAGGAAAACAGTCTCTAAGCATTTACTGAAAACATTGTTCATCAGTTGGGAAAAAAAAAAATATGAGGAAAAAATCCAGACATCAATCTGGTACTTGAAGAGAAGCACAAGCTCTCCTGTTCTGGCAGCCGGTTCTCCCACATGTACACAGAGCCCTCTCCCTGCCATTGTGAAATATTCACATATGTCAACCACCCAAAAATGTAGCAGTGGAGAGCAAAAGAGCACTAAACAGAGGCTTTCTTGCCACTACCCACAGGCAGTCACGGTGTTGCTGGGTTGACACCCAACAGCTTTACCAAGCTCAGGCCACACTGGGACAGCAACATTTTTCTCCATAAAGGTTGATGAGCACAAACTCTGAACCCAGACATAGAAAGAGCAATTAAACAATATTTACTGTGTGATATGGACAGTTTAAATTTGCCCTCTGAGTATTCTTATGGACCATGAGAAATTAGTTTTTCCACTCCCTTAGGCCTTTTGTGCTCTGGCCACATGCTGAAGGAAGACATTGCAGGTGGATAGAGAGTGCAATTGGCTGAGGAGGTGATGTGATTTAATTGTGCAGGCTCCAGGCAAAATGGTAACTGCCAGGCAGGCCCAGGCAGGATGCTGCTATAATCTCAGCTTCAGGCATCCCTCAAGGATAGAGTTAATGGTGTGTGGCACTAGGAATTGCAAAACAGGACAGCTTTTTCCATCCATAGTAAACAATGCTTCTTCTCATTAAATGTCTCAGCAATTAGTTGAAGTAAATTTAGAAGCATTCATGTTTGCTAAAACAACACAAAGAAAAAACCTCAATCCCATCAAAACTTTCATTCATAGTGAGGTATTAATATTGATAGTATTTTCAAAGTGAAAGTCAAGAACAAGGCTTTGGTTTTCTAATCTAGTTTTGGGAATCAGAGTTCTTTGTTTTTACCATTTTGTTCAAACTCATGACATCATACTGTTGCTTATTGTATTCATATTTATTTTGTGTGTCAAAAAGAGTTTAACAGCATCAGAAAAAGGAAACTGGATACTTTGCATAGTCTTTACCGATGGGAAAGTTTTACTTTTGTTCCCAGTTTGAAGAAAGTTCTCCAAACATGAGAAACTCCTCCTTCTGACCAGGTTTTCTCTAAAGATCAGCCCATGTTAAACTAAGGTTGCCGCAGTCACCCCAGCCCCTCCACCCCTCTCCCTGCCCTCGCATGATGACTCAACTTCTAATGACACAGTCACACATGGGTTTTTCCACAGCACCTGTCCCATTTGACAGCCTGTAATGAATGAAAGGATTGAGCAATGTTTATTTTTATCTTCTCTTTTATATTTGAGCTCTGCTTTGGGGACAACTGCCAAAAGCATATTTAACCACGTAAAGACTTGCATTCATCCTTCCAGTTGCGTCCCCATGCTTATGAAATTGACCTTCATAACTACAGGTAAGTATAGTCACAGTTTCCTAGTAGAAGACTATTTTACTTAACTTTTCTGGTTAAAGAAGTGACCCAGCAGTCACTTCAATTTCTGTGTTTCTCATAAAGGAACATTTCATCTTTGGGGGGAAAATGGAGCTCCTCCAGCTCTTCCACAGCACTGTAGTTTTAATAGAGAGAGTTTTCCTGACCCATTCCACACAGGAATGCTATTACTTACTGCATGTAAAACATTTAGCGAGACAGCTGGCCATGGGCCTGAGGGATGCTCACATGGACAATGCAAGCTGTGTCAACAAGCACTAGCTTAACAAGCATGTAGGCACAACTGCAAAAATAAACAACTCTTTTGCTTCCTTAATCCTTGTTTAAACAATTGATACTCACATCACTTTCCATTTTCATCAGTGGTTGCCCCCTATCATCAGCAGTCTCATTTCCTTGTGCTGTGTTCCTTCTATCTGTTCCCATACTGGGAGGGTTTGACAGGTACATGACCCAAGAAGGGGCTGACAAAGAGCCTAAACAGATATAAACCCCCAGCACCTTCTCTTACCCTGAACTTTCCTCTTCAGTCCTGGCTGCTCTTCCCCTGGAAACCCATCCATTTCCACTGAATGTTTGCAGGCAGAAGAATTTCCTCTGTATGTGCACAACCATGACAGGCAGCAGCTAGCTCCAGCTCATCGGCTGTGCTTGGACAGCAGAAATAGCAATGCATAAGAAACCTACAGTGCAAACTTTGCTAGGTATGATGTTTGCACAGACAAGAGCATGAGTATTTCGATCCATTTCTCAAGTGCTTTCACTTTTCCATTTACCAGGAGGAGCAAATAGGATGGCCAGGAAATGGCTGTGCAGGGGACCAAACCTTTGGCTTTGTGTGCTCTGGAACAATGGTTCCCAGCTGCTTACATCAGTCCCTTTTTACAGATTAGCTCCTCGAACCTCCATGACCAGGCAGTAGAGGAGTGACTGGCCACAGGGGACTGTATCATTCCTTATCCACGACCAGAGTCATTACTTTCCCTGGCATGAGGGCTGAGCAGGCTGGATCATTTCCTAACACACGCAAGCACCTGCAGTCCCTGTTTGTACAGCTGTGTATCCTTCAGGGGAGCTGCTCACCTAACCTGACCTTGCCAGATGCCTGAACTGTGTTGCAGGTGAGTAAAAAGGAAAGTGTTTCTGGGTGCAGCCACACAGTGAGTCCAGCTGCACTGCACCCTGCTCTGCTTTCAGTGTGTGGCAAAAGAAAGCAGAAAGAGAAGACAACATTTACAGTAGTTATCACTGGGAAAAAGAGTGGGAGCCTTTATAGAAAATCTCTTCCACAGATACTATTCACATGTTCACATCTAAGTGTGGTTTTTCAGGGACCTGACCATCTTGCCTCCCTTTCCCCTCCCATGGATTTCTGCTCAGCAGGTTCCACAGGGGTAAAGCAGTCTTTAACAGAGACCTCTGTTCATTAGCTATCAGTGGTTGTAGGAGGCCCACAGGTGAGCTCAAGCCTTCATTTTTCCAGGTGATGGATCCATAAAGATGCAGCAGGTCCCTGCTGTAGGGCTGACCCTGAAATGAGGCAGCAGATCACAGCAAGCTTTGAAATACCAGCCCCAGCTGCTACCTCAAGGTCCAGAATAACCAGCGAGTTCCCCAGAGAGTGACATTACCAAAATCTCTTGGTGAGCTGACTCCACAGGCTGGAAGGGAAAAATAATATTTCAAATAAGAGGACTGGCAGAGTTCAAAGGGATAATAAGCATTTAAATTCAACATGAAAGACCTCTTCCTCAGCAGAGCTTTAGGATGGAATGTAGCCAGGCAGATAAGCTATTTAAAAGCCCCTTTAATCAAGACTATTAACATGGAGATTTTTGTCGTAATTAAAAACATCCCCCTATTCAATCACCTTAAAGGAAAAGTGATACAAAATGTAATTTATTTTTCTATTTGAATCCTTTATAAAAGAACAGCAAAAACATTTTTTCTTTGTAGGGAATCACATTGTCATTAAAATTATCTTTGAGAGAAAATTAATTTAATCTATTTTGTTGCTCATATTTTAGCTCCCAATGAACGGTTGTACTTGTATTTCAACAAAAAAGGTAGCCTACATTTATACTTCCCAAGTGATTAATTTTCTGACCATAAGCAATAGTGAGACAACTTAAAATGAAATTTTTTTTTCACATATTTCCTGATATCTCAGAAGATACTGTAGAAAACAATGCCAGCTCATGCAGAAAACACACATTCTTTCTTGTTTGGTTTTTTTTTGGGGTTTCTTTTGTGCATTTGGAAATAAACCACATTGAAAGAAGCCAACCTACTTTGCAGAAAGCAAAACAGACAAAATAGTATCATGCACTTGTATTCAGCAAAGCTTATGAGTACCAGAAAGGGAAGATGACACTTCAGGAGCTAGAGTGATACCAGTGCACCTCTCTCCTTTCTTAATTTACTAGGTCTAAGTCCTGTCTGCTGTGGGAGTCCCCTCTTCCCTCTAAGACAGCTGTTGACTATTTAGCTCACAATGATGAAGAATAGAAGAAAAATTAATACAACCAGAGAAACTTTCACAAAGCAGCCACAGCAGGGATGCTTCAGACAGAAACATGGCATCTGAATGGAAACAGGCAGTCCTTAGCAGGACAAGGGTTGCTGTTCACTTTGTTTTCAGGCAGATTTGCAGACCTGAATGGTTACAGAGGAAGAGCAGCATATGGGACATGCGTGAAACCTCACTGAGCCTCCCACGCAGTGCTAAGCCAAGTTAGCTAAGAACCTAATCCTGGGCAGGGAAAATATCACCATCTGACAGGGCTTTGCCAGTGTGAAGCAGTATTTCTCACAAGCTGAGAAGCTGTTCAGTGGTACAGCTGTGGTGAATCTGAAGATGTATCGTGTTGGTCTTACTAGACCTGAAGATGTTGCAGCGTCCTTTGCTTGTCATGCTTCTATTGCTTTGCATTCCTCAGATTTTTAGAAAATGCCTTTGCTGTGAATCCTTCATTTCAAACTGATAGTGACTAAACTGGAAGATCCAGAAGGAACATATATCACTCTATATCAATATGCATCAGCTCTGGTTTATAGCACAGCTGTGTGCTAACTCAGCTCTATTGTTTTGTCCCTGGAACTTGACTGACCAGCTTCTACAAAAAGCCTTTTGTTGGACTGCAAAACCTGAAAAAAAAATTTGAAAATTGCCCCATGTTCTTCATGATGTCTTGAGCAGTGCAATTTCAAGTGCATCTTACCCTCTCATGATGATCAAACTTACCTGAAAAGTGATTTTGTTACCTGAATTGAAAATGCTGAAGCAGCTGAAGCAGCTTGATAAGGTGGAACATCCTCATGTACCCATCTGCACAGCCCTGGTGTCCTGTCTGAGCCAGAGAACATATGCTGAATGGCAACTACCATATGAGATTGCTGCCTGACAGGGCACTTCAAGATCACCCTTCACTAAGAATATTGGATACGTGTTTATCCTATAGATCTGTATAGATTCAGAGCAGCATCTACCTTTTTACAAGAAAGGAGCACCTGCATCACCTTAGCTATTTATAATATAAATTTCCTATCAGCCTTTCCAAGCAGGTCTAAATCACAGACATCATCTTGCTTTCCTTGGCAGCTTAGTCCTCTACCTTCACCCTTCAGAAACTCGATGAAATATGCTAATTTCATCTAGGCTCTATTTGTTCCTGTTCCTTAGAGGGTGTCTGTGCAGGCCACAAGCTGAACAGAGCTGTGCCAGCTTGGCAGCAGGCATCAGCTGTGGTAAGACTTGCTTACCAAGCCTTGAGCACTTCCATGTTCTGCCTCGTGCAGCACAGGCAGCTCTTCCTTGAGTGTAGATGTCTGGAAGAACAGAAAAGGCAGGATCCACCTGAGGTGCTTGGATGGTTCCTAGGTATTAAATCTATTTAGTCACAGCTTGAAACTAAATCTATTTGAGGGCTGTTTGATGACTTTAGTTAATTAAAGGCTCTTATTTAATGTTGGTTACCCTTACATTTAGTGAAAAAGAAAAGAGGTTATTTCCAATATTGTCTCTTTGGATAAGAGGAACTAGCTCCTTTTGCTGATATAATCTCCTCTTAGTAAGTAACCAAGAAAAATTCATTATTGTCTCCTGAAGCTAAAGAAATGTCAAAGGTATTAAAACATTACATTTTGTTGCAGAGAGATCTGTGAGATAAGCCAGTAGGCTGCCTGAAGGCAAGATCTGAGATTACTCATCTGATTCTGTTGCTGTGATATGGCATTGTGGCATACAATTGCTGTGAGTCACCCCCTCCCCTGTCAAGGTTCACACAAATGGCTGTGCACCATTTATCATGGTTATAATGGACTCAAAAGGGACAGAACTAGGAACCGAGAGCTGTTTGTGAAGTTGATTTTCAGAACAAAATATGAGCTTGTTAGAATCTGTTTTTTGGTTTTTTTTTTTACCAGTGCCAAATGAAATGCTGCACGTGATCTGATTAGATAGTGCTGAGAAAAAAGACAGCATTAAATAATTTGGGTTCAGCCAGTTGGTACTCAGAATCATCTAAATGCCCTAGAAAGGATTATTTCTTCTAATTAATCTCTTTTCTTCCACCTATCTTTCCTGGTCATATTCTTATTTTATTATAGTCCTTTCCAAGTGCACAGGGAAGACAAGATGAAAAAATCTTTGCCTGGTGAAAGAACCTGTCCTGTCTGTGTGTCCAAGATGCTCATTCCTCTTGTTCAACTCCTGGGGACTGTGTCCAGCTGTAGCCCTGTCCTTCAGCTGCTGCCTTTAAGCTTACCATGGCCCATATTTCTGAAGTTGCTTGAGTTAAACCATACAGAGGCAGGCAGTTGTCATCCAGCATGTATCAGCAGCCTCGGTTTCTCTCTTTGCTGGCCAGGACAGCCTGTGGGATGCTCTTGGCTTATTTCACCCTTCCTTCAGGATGCCTGAAACTGTCACAGATCACAGTGGGACAGCCATTCCTCCAGCACATTTCTTCCCTTTCTCTGAGTACATGTTTTAGAGGCAATAAATACTTCTGGGCTTTCACAAAAAAAACCAAAAAAACAACCAAACAAAAACACAACAAAAAACCCACAAGAAAGCCAAACAAAACAGGAAGAAAGGCTTTTTTGACAGTTTGAAAAAAGTAGATTAAGGGTTTTTTTCCATTTCTTTGTTATAGAAGGTGGTAAAAAATGAGCTGTAGAACTACAGTAAGGAGCATCAGCCAGCATTCTTTCTCTACTAGCCTATGGCCTGGCTGCCACATAAACCAGTGCTAAAGCAGAGAGGCCTTGGTGCTTAAAAAGCACATTTCCTCAGACACCACTTTTGAATTAGAATCTATTTTTACATCAAAAATCCCATCACCACCATCACTTCAGCCTTCACAGAGTAAGGAAACTAATCAAGCTGTAGCAAGGCCTTACTGCCTTCTCACTAGCTTTCTTCTGGGTTTTGTTGTTTAGCCTGGAGAAAAGATAACTGACAGGAAACCTCGTTAATGTCTGTGAGTATCTAGAGGAAGGGTGCCAAAAAGATGGATCCAGGCTCTTCCTGGTGGTGCAAAGCAATAGGACAAGAGGCAATGAGCAAAAACTGATGCACAGGAAAATCCCCTTGAAAATGAGGGAAATCTTTACTGTGCAGGTGACCATGCACTGGAAGAGGTTGTCCAGAGACTCTATGGAGTCTCCCTCATTATTCAAGATTTGCTAGCCTTCAGGTCTTTCTTCTAAGGAGAAATGAGAACTTTTTCAGTTTTGAGTGGTGGGTATTCCTCAGAGCGGAGGCAATGCTTTATTCCTCTCAGACTCTGAACAAGATTGATGTATTTCATGCCCACAGCAGAGGGATTTTCATCAGTCTCCATGCCCATGGAACCTTTCAGCTGAGATAGAGCAACCCCTGGAGATGGTAGGTTCCTATGCAGTTACCCATGCTACCAACAGTTTCTGTTTATTTTAGAGTGTTTTCAGTGGTGAGCCCTCTCCCTGCCTCTCAAGAGCCCAAAGGTAAGGAAAGCCCATTCAGTAGGTCTGCCCTGACTGTGGGGCTTTGCTCAGCTGCTGCTGAGGGTTTCATTTGACTCTCTTATTGCCAGTCAGAAATGCTCAGTTTTAGTGGCTCAAGTCTCCTTGAGATATTTCAAGACAGCTCTCAACCTCTCTCCACTCAACCATTCCCCACTGTTGCCTTGCTGGAAAGCAGACATAACTACTCTGCTATAGCTATATATATATATCTTCCTGCTCCAAGGAAGAAAGGGAATGAAAACAGCTGGGCCACCCCAGTCTCTGCAGGCCAGTAGCCACAGGTACATTTTCATGTGGCTCACGTTTGCATGGGAAGAGTGCACAGATTCAGTTTGTGAAATATATCCTATACTCAGACTTCTCTCCGTGTCTCCTTTTCCTCACCCAGAGAAGATCCAGCCTTGATTTTGATTCAATTTAATGCTCAAAAAAGATATCCCAGACTATCCTTAAAAGGCTCTTGCCATGTATCCAGGTCCAGATGCAACCTTCAGGGAGCCTCAAACTCAGAAGAGCCAGAACTCACAGTGGACCCAGGCTGGTACTGGCACATGAAACACAGATCTAATCAGGAGAGGGACACCACCAAATAAAAACTGCAGCTACATCACAGCTTCCAGTTCTTCTCTACCTTTCTGCAGCTTTGTTTTCACTTTGACCTTTTGCTAGGGTGTGCTATGGGGTGCGTGCCCTGTTCTCTGTACTCTGAAGGCAGACAATCTCTTTTGGGCTTTAGGCACTTTTGGCTCTTCTTTCTCCGGAAGCCTGGCCCCTGAAGACACCTAACTCCCCCAGCCATCCCTCCATCCCTAGGTCTGTCCACAGCACTGGACTCTTCTTCTTTTATCTCCCAGCTGAGCTGTCCTTCCCCATGGTGCTCTACAAACCTCTTCCCCAGGACTTCTGCCCAATATCCTGGCACAGAGGATGAGATCTGTGCACTTCCTGAGTCACTGCAAGCCAAACAGGCAAAGCTCAGCCCTGAGGATTTGTCAAACTCTGACCATGCCAGGCACAGAGAAGAAAATAACTCTGCTATCTTTTTCGGAGCAGGCTGCAGCTTCGTGCCTTCGTTATGTATTACTCTTGTCATCAGCCAAAAAGCATGCAGGAAAACAGCCAAGCCTAGCTTATCAAATGTGCCTGGTAAGAATATCTTGTGGCTTGGCACAGCACACAGCATAGGCGAATGCTTCTGCTGCAACTATCTGAATTTCCCTGGCTATTTTGGAGGGAAGCCAAGGGGACCAGTCTCATCCTGAAGCTGGTCATGAGTGTCTTGCTGAACCAAGGCCAAAATTTCCCTAGAAGAAAAAAGGCAGAGTTTATATAAGCGTGAAAATCAACAACAACCAAAAAATTCTTTACTCTCATTTCCATAAGGCATGGAAATGAGGAACAAACCCACAGTAAATTAGCTAGAGATGAACATTTGGATTCAGATTTCATTAACTTGCACATCTGGTTAAAATAAGGCACAATTTATTGCAAGCTCTAAGGAGATGTATGGGCCTCTATTAAATGATTAGGGAGAGGTGTCTCCCTCCTCCCCCAATCACTTTGTTTCTTGTTTTAATTTCATAATAGCCGGTTTGAAATTTTCACAAACACTAATGGGATCTGTTTTCCCTCATGAGAGTTCACTCCACCTCCTTTGATAATCAAAGATATGACAAGGTAGCAGCCTTTAGCAGAAGATTGTTGGCACAGCCCTGGGCACAGTCAGCCAGGATGGACTCGGCAGAGCTGCAAATGACAAGTCTGCCCTAATGCCCTGATGCTTCTCTACCCAGAAAGACAGCACAGCATTTATAAAAAGTCACTCTTCCATATTAATGAGATGGCTTGCACTAAGTGGGTGTATAGCTAAGCTGAGAACCAGGCACCTGATGGTGACATTAAGCACCTGAGGGTGGGGGTGGCAGTGCCAGCCATGGGATGCTCTGGGGAGCTGCAGGTGCTGTGAGTTTTCCACCACCAAGCCCTGTTCTCCTGTCCCATCCTTGCCAGGCTGCTGGAGCTCTCAGCCAGCCCATGTGCCCCACATTTTATACCCCAAGACTGCAGGATGCTACTGTCTGCATAGCCCCAGGGCAGAAAGGTATGGGTAGTCAAACCCATTGCTTTTCTTCATGGCAGTTCTGCATCCCTAAATAATGTGATTCTTTAACCTGATACTGTAAAATTTTCCCAAAAGTCAGTCTCCATCCTCTCAGGGGGAAACTGGTGGGGTAAGACTTATGTCACTTCTCAGGTGCCCAAGAGTATGGAAAGGTAAAGGTTACTCCAAATAACCCTCATGTATGTCATTGTTTACTCCTAGCAAAAGTTCAGCTGACAGTGTTAGGTGTGTGAGGAAGAAATTAAGAAGCCGTGGGTTTCATGTGGCAGCTGGAGCTGAATGTACTCAGTTACTGCTCAAGCCCACACAGTAAGGCTGTGGAAGAGATACATACATAATTCATATACTTTTAATTAAATGGCAACATCTTTCAATATATTGAAGTTGCTGCAATTACATTTACTGCAATTACATTTTTCCCTTCACACCCTTTGACCTACTGAAGCATCACTTTTTTTTTTTTTTCTTTCAGTTACAATATGAACATAAACACTAATTGGACTTTAGGACTAGACACGACAAAGGAGACCCAGAGCTGTTCCAGGCTGTCCCCACTGGAGAGAGCAGGCATGCCCAAGGGCCACTGAGAGAGAGAGAACCTGCCCTGAGCTGACCCACAGCTACAGGGAACAAGTCCTGTATGTCCTAAACCTCCTCTCTGGATACAGTGTTCTTGGGAGGGTTTTCAAGCAAACAAAGCTGTCCTGCAGGAGCTTTGTTCCAGCAGAGACCACAGTGCAGCCAGGGCTGTGCAAGCAGGGGTGAACAGGACTGGCAGAGGCGGCCCTTGGACACCAACTGAGACAAGGATTTCATTCAGGAGGGTGTCCCTAGAAAGTGAAGCCTGTCCCTTTTGCCATTGAATTTGTAGGTAATGCACACAGCTAGGAGATGTGCCAACTCTGAGGAGCAGGCTGCTGAGATCCACCATGGCACATTCTTCTCTGCTGAACTCATTGCTCTGCTGCCCACAGTCTGTGATGGGATCGACTGGGTGCAGTGCAGGGTCAGTGTCTGGGTCTGCTGGGCTGTGCTGAGGACCACTTGTGTGGGAAGATGTTTCAAGGCACCAGGGATGGGCCACAGGACTGGCAGGGCAGGACTCAAGTCACTGCACTAATCCAGTTTTTCCAGAGAGGGAACCTAAATCATCCTGCTGGGGAAGGATGGGAGATAGAAATCCAACAAGGGTAGAATGAGGGTGAAGAAAGGAGACCTCTCCCTCTTCCACCACACCCCCCATTTCTTTCCAGTGCTTCAAAGTTTAGCACAGCAATATGGAACAGCATAGCAAACAACCTCAGTGGTAGGAAGGGATAAAAGGGTGGTGATTGCTACTATGTAGGATTATGGTGAGGACAGGGAAGCTGCAAAAATACTGTCTGAAGCAAGAAGAAAGAAAGAAGACAGGAGGAAGTGTGGGAGGAAGGGAGGAGAAAGAGAAGAAGGGAAGGAGAAAGAGAGGAAGGGAGCTAGGGATAGAAGGCGACATTTGCCACGTTTTTTGGGGTCCCCCCATTCACTAAGGCCTCACTGATAAAATTGAGATTAACCATCCAAAATACGAGAGCAAAATTACTCACTTCAAGGGTAGGATATCCTCTCTTTAACATTTCTCTTCTGTGTCCTTCTCTGGTGCCATGGAATAGACAGGAGAGTCACTGAGGCTGAGCAGTGTATCCACAGATATTTAGTGGACTTGATGGGAGCTCCTGCAGCCCTGGCTGATGGCAGACCCTCATTAGCCAGCTGGTCTCTAATGAGAGGTCATCTCATGGAGGCTTCCTGGTTGGCAAGAAAACCTGTTGTGCTGTAATGCCTGTTAGACACTGGACCCAGGACAGCAGAAGAGGAAGAGAGAGATGAGTGAAAGACAAAGGAAAGGTAGAAAAGTGCAGATGGAGGAGCACCTTCTGAGAGTCAGGGAAAGCAAGAGCTAGCAAGGGCCTTCAAAAAGGCAAAAGATTTTCAACTGAAAAGTCAACAAAGACAGAGGTGCTTGTGTGGGAGGGTGCTCAAGTGGGTAAAGGAAGCAGGCACCCATGAACCAGTCTGTGAGTGAGTGCCAAGCAGAGGAGGGGGAGGATTGGCAGGGTGGCACAGAAAGGCACTGAGAGGCTGCGAGGCAGGTCATTAGAGGAGATACCTTCTGCTCCTGGTGGCTCGCAATAACCAGGGCAAGTTGTCAGGAATGCACACTGAGCCTTGGCATGTTGAGCTGGAACTGTAAAAATGGGAATGCTCTTGGGCTGCAGAGCTAAATCAGCTCCAGCACTTCCTATCCCTGTCTTCATACGCCGGCAGCCTTGGTGGAGGTGCTTCTCAGGGGCTGTTGTCCCCGCGTTGCCACAGAGGAGCTGTGAGCCAGCGTGACAAGGGCACTGCCGCTCTCATTCGGAGCAAGCACGTGTACTGCCAAAGGCACTGGCTGCAACTCTGCTGCAGACCTTGCTCTGTTCCTTCAGAAGAGATTGGTCCTGTGGGGTTTAGTCAGCTTTGGAGGGCACAAGTTTGAAATGTCTTTGCAGGAAGGAGGAATGATCAGTCTCACAGTGATGCTTCTACCACTAAATCCCTAATTTTGCGCACACAGGTAGAGGGCAGCTCACACTGACCTTTCTTCCCAGACTGTCATGCATCTACTCATGGCCTCACAACATGGGCACAGGACAGCCTCCAAAACCTCAGAGCCTCGGCATTTATATTTATGGGTGTCTCTTACATACACAAGTACCACAGCTCTCAGCTTCAACAGCCCCAAACCCTCCCTGGGTGGCCATGGAGCTGCAAATAGCTCCCAGCAAGACAGTGCAAATCCCACCTTGGAGAATGAAGAGGTTGAGTCAGCCACAGCAAGAAATGTACCCCAAGAAGGACAGAAGTGCTGGGTGCTATTAGCACTCCTCCCTCCAAAAAGCCCCACACAATTTTTGTTTTCTCATGACATACCACCTTGTGTTCTTACCAAGCTTGGCATTGCTGGAAGGGGACCAGCAGCCAGAGCAGAGAATGAGACACCACAGAAATCGTGATTTTTTGTTGTTCTTTTTGAAAGCAGCAAGGCAAATAATTTAAAAAAATATAAGATATTGGAGTTCTTCACATCATGGAGTCCCTAGGATGCTAAGCTGACTGACCAAATATCTTTTAGGAAAGTAATTATTGGTGTGGTTTTCTTGGATTTCCAGAAGAGTTTGCTAATAAAAGGCAGAGGAAGAACAATGGAGGGTTAACTTGCTCCCTGCTTGAAGAACTGAATAATCACTGCATGAAATAATAAAGATCCATGTGGTTTTTATGCCACTCTGATGACACAGCTGAGCACTCACTGGCATTATATAGCAAACACACACTGCAGAAATACTCATTTAAAAATAACATAATTAGTACCAATTGCATATTGCTTATGTAATGAGGCAATTTTATATTTGTAATTTTAAAATAAAGTAAAAAAGCAAATAATGTTTCAGGCAGTACCTTGCCATCAGGCTCCCCAGCAGGTGACAGTGTGGGTTGCTTTCTGCTCTCTTTTTCGCTGTTGTTTACCCCTATTCTCCTGACCATCACAGACCCTAAAGGCTGGTGAGGAGACACCTCAGAGACCATGTGTGCTACTAGAAGCACATAAGATGTAATTGTAATGGTCAGGGTTGTCAAACACATCTAAACCGCCAAATCTAAGTGCCACAGCTAAACTGCTCCTATTTCTAGCTTCTCACAAAAAGGGCAAGCCTGCTCTCCTCATCTGACCCCAGAAGCTGAGCTGTTCCCATGAGCCTGTCCTGGGGTGGCTGGGAAAGGGCAATAGTTGAACTTTTATTTCCCTCATTCGCTGGTGTATCCTCCTGCACATCTGGTCACAACCAGACCTGACTCTGGGTTTGCTGCAGGGTTGCCCTTCAGGTCAAGTTGCATTTGGGCACAGTGATGACCAGCCCCAAAGGCTTCATTGTGCTTGGCAAAGGCATGGCCATTGTCTTTCGTGAGTCTTGGGCTTCCTTCCACTTGCCTGTGTCTGCACCCTGATGGGTGCCTTCCTACCCCCTTCCCCTTGCTGCCACAGGATTTTTGCACCACAGCCAGGCTGAAACCATTGCCTTATTGTCCCCCTGCCCCAACATAACAGAGCCTGTATGCAAAGTCTGTTTTCTGCTTGAGAAAACATGTCCCTGGAGATTCAGAATTAATCTCAGTGACTTCACACTCAGTCTCATAGATCAGTCATCTGATAACTAACCAAAAGATTGTTCAGGTTTACATCTCTGAAGTCCCCACACTTTTCCATTGCAGCTGAATTCCACAAGAGTATTTGCTGACCTTTTAGTGCACAGCTTCTCATTACACTGCACCTCAGAACACTATTCTTTAGCAAAGTTCTTTATTAAGGAGAATTAATTAACTAAGTTTGCTGTCTGGATAATCAATTTTCTTGGTATAAATTGAGTAGAGTTGGAAGAATGCTTATCTGTTGCTCCTCTGACTTCCCCTCATAGAGAATAAAAATAGAAGAAGATCCAGATGGAGAAATTGGGTTGGGATCAGATTCCTTCTGAATACTGAGTTTTGGCAACCTCAGAAAATGGGGTGAACATTGCTGGGATTTAATTTTGTAAGTGCACTGGGAAAGCTAATGTCAAAATGTTCTGATTTAGAGATCTTTGAAGGAAAGGGAAATGTTTCATTCTGCAGCAACTTTTCATTTAGACATTGAAAGAAAGGAAAAATCAAGGGCAAAAATCTGAGTCAAACATTTTAATTGTGTTTGAGAAAAAAATACAGTAAACAGGCTTTGTTTGTTTTGGGTTTGTTGGTGGGTATGTTTTTAAATTTTCCTTTATGGAGCAATTTAACAAGGTGGTGTCTCTCAGCCCTGTGTGGAACATTCCTCCCCACCCTTTCCAGTCTAGTAATACTTTCTGCTGCCTTTTGAGCCCTAGATGAAAGCCCAAAAAGCTGCCAAGTTCTGTGTTTGTCTGCCTTGATCCTGCCAGTGTTTTTCTGGCTCTGGAATTCAGCAAAGTGTGCCCACCTAATGACCCCACAGACAATTGGCACCCTACAACACTAGACTGTAACTTTAAGCTGGAGGAAACCTTCTGGGCTTTACGAAGAAATTATCTTTCTATTTTTTCTTTGCATTGTAATTTTTTTTATGATGGTGGATCCACTTTCCTAGCAAGCAAATGTTTAATTGGCATGTTGCCCCTTGCCTCCTAAATGACCGGTTTGACTACAAATTGCTCAGACTCTGTGATTTATTTTTCATCTCTTTTATTGCAGGCATGAATACAGGAACAGGTAAACAGCTGAGCCGTAAAAGTTTCTCTTTAGGCATGTTTTCAACAAAATGCCATCATACACTGTCTGATGATACACGCTGCTACTCAGGTGAAACAAAATGGTGTGAGCAGTCTTGCTTTAAAGCTGCTACCCACCACTCAGTGCTGCAGCTGCCAAAGAAGCCTTCTCCTCCACTTACTCTCTATCTTCCCTCCTTCTCCACGTCATCTACAGCTTCTTTTACGGCACTTAACTTTACAAAACACAGTGAGGCTAATCTTACATGCAATTACAGATCAGTCTCAGTATATTTATTGCAAACTCCTTGAACATCAGGACATTAAAAAAAAAAAAAAGAAGAAAAAAAAAAAGAAAAAATATTCCATTGCATAATTACAAGTAGTTTTTTTGTAGCAAATGAAACAGAAATATATTCAGAAAAAAATAAATAAATAAAAGCAAAGGTTATTCGTAAACAGTTCAAACAAAACATGATGCTGCCTCCAATGAAACATTTCACTGCATTGCCAGCTCTGTTTCAAATGGGCACGTAGGCATCCTGTTGCAAGAGAGTGAAGCCATGAACTGAAACTTTGGAGGAGTTAATTTTCAAATTTTGCACTTCCAGGGTCTATGAAACATGAAAAGTCTGCACACACGGTGGGATCTGAGAGAGGTGTTAAATCTCAACCAACGTTTCTAAAGAAAACCCAGTTATTCCTTTTGAAACAAAATATTGGGAACAGCTGAGCCACACAAAAACAAAGCACAATTTGTTGGCTTCAATAAGAGACTGCAAAATGAGAAAATATTTAACTCCTTGCATAGCTATGTAAATGGCCAATAAATTTTGCTGGAATCACCCAAACATGACAACACCGCATTCCGCTGCTTAGAGACTTCACGCTGAAAAGCTGGGATCTGCTGACGGGGTCAGAGCATCACTCGGGGCCCTGTGAAAAGCCGGGGTCACCCCTGATTAGCTTTGCCAGCGTGGCTATAGCAGGAGGTTTCATCAACCAGCTGCTCCCAGATGGAGCGCGACTATAGCGAAGCCTCTGTGCTTATGTCACTGTAAGTTGTTATCCCAGCTCTCTGTTCTCCCACAAGGGATAAAAGCTATCCTGACAAAAGGATATTTCTGGCAGTTTATTTACACCTAAAGCGCAAGGCTTTCGCCGGCAGAGCTACGTCGATCACAAATCGTACTTCGAAGCTGAACCCTGGATGATGCAGCTGAGTCAGCAAGGGTTTGCAATGTTGACCTAGCCAGAGGGACGGAAAGCAGGATTCATCTCACTTAACTTTAATCTGTATAAAGGTAGACACTTTAAGTCAGAGGCACCTCCGGAAGACAGTTCCTTTGATCTCTCATCAGGTGAGAGCTGGGCATTTTAATGTTAGATGAGATGAACCCTTTCCCAGGAGAGCTGAAGAGACAAAATCCTTTCAGCCACCCTTTCCTGTCACCAGTTCTGGAGACCATGCTTCAGAAGGCTGCTGTTCAAATGCGTTATCTTTACACATGTCAATGTACATGAGAGTGATAGCCTGTGCTGGGCTTCATGCTGCCACATCTACATATGCAAGCTTAAAGCTAGCTCAGATACCTCTGCACTATTATACAGACATACCTTCAGGCAGAGTATCCTTTAACACCTGTAAAGTTTAACTGTAGGGGCAAATCCGCAATATCTGCCCCTCTGCAATATGTTCATGTAGACATTGTCTTGTTCACAGTAGTTTTGGGTAACAGGTGTCCTAACACTGTAATTCCCAACCAGAGGTGAGGCAGAAGTGTTTCTTCAGAGGATGTGAAAACTGAGATGCTGAAGCATGGCTGAAGAAGGTACGTAGTAAGAAAGAACAAGATGATGACATTCCACAGTTAAAAGTTTAGTTTGATATCAGTAAAACAGTTTTAATAAAGCTCCATTAGACTGCAGAATAGGAAATGGTGGCAGCCGGTGGATAAGACACTAAAACACGACAAGGCAACGTACTTTGAGTTGTTCTGTAGAAAACGTCCCACAGAAATTAAGGAGACACATAAGCCTTTCCCTCTTCTCCTGGTGGGAAGCAAAGAAGGAGGAATCTCTGTCCTTCTTCAGCTATCCCAGAGCATGCCTCAGCTATAAGGACTTGGCCATATAAACCTTGGTTCACATTGTTTTCCGGTTCTGACTATTTCAGCTGAAGAAATTTTATACAATGGGAGCAAAAATGATGCATTAAAAACAATAAAATAATAGTCTGTTTATGAGCCAGAACATCTTATGCGCTAAAGGCCCATAGTTTAGTTTTGTTAAAGGCTTTTGCTTAAGTGTCCAGACTGTCCTAACATGGATCTGTGTTGCCCCCAAAACCTGAAGGCATATTGTGGGGTTCTGAAAGTCCACTCCATGGCAATCAGTATGACTGAAAGGTGTGTTCGGATTTTTTTTCTGTTTGTTTTTTCCCTCTGGGTTTTCCCTGATAATGACTTTGTGAAACTGTTGCCAGTTCAAACACAATTGGTTTCTGCCTAACAGGCAGAAAACTAGATTCAGTTAGTCAGCACTGGGCCATTCTTAACCTTACTTCATTTTCCTCTCCCAAACCAGCATTTGTAGTCACAATTTTCTTTTATTTGTTCTTCAAAACACTCACTCTCACTTGGACACAGGCAAAACGTGCTGCTGCTTCTCCCTCACCTCTGGGAAGTGGTGAGAAAAGAGTAGCAGGAAATTGCATTCTTTTGTGCCCGTGCATTTTCCCCTCCTTTCTGATTTCCTCACAGGGATTTAATGTTCCTAATCAATTTTTAAGAACCCTGGATTGATGGAGTGGGGCATTAAAACATAAGGAACAGAAGTGTCCTGGCACTGTAACTAGAGGGTAGACAGCATACAAGTCATATCTGATTACCCAAAAAAGTCACTGGAATGTTCTTAAATCCACAGTCCAGGTATGGTTTTGTGGCTTCTTGTGCCCACTGCTTGTGTTGAGCCACTTGATTAAATTTTGTGATGTTATTTTCTATCTAACTGTTGTGCTGTGTATTTGGACCCAGTTTATGGCAACCAGAAAGTTTTGGGTTTGGTGGATTTAAACAGGAAGCCTAATGCTATTTTTTTGTCCTAGCAAATATAAAATAGACAAATCATTTTATACCTTCACACTGCAATCCACAGTCTTATGAAGATCTCCAGAACTCTCATCTTAGAAAAACAGCAGAAGCTAACTCTGAAGGAAACCCAGCCTCACAGCATTCACTTCCCAGCCTCCACACAAACAAACTTCTTAAGCTGAGATAAAGCCATAGTAATCAGTGCCAAATGAAGGGCAATATTTTATAGTAATACAAATTAGAGAACATAGTGTACAGAGTAACAGAAAAATATACATCTTCAGCCATACAAAATGCACAAAAGCTTTCCTGTTGAAAGAGTACCTTGTAGCTGACAGTCAGATGTTTTAAGTTTTCTAGATGACCCTGCACTACTGAAGAAGGGGAAACAGAGACCTTTTTTTTTCCCTAGGAGACAGTTGGTAGCATTACCTGTATACCACTAATTCCCTCCCTGCGGTTGCGGCTCTGCTAGTGCTGGACCACCCACCCCACCTCATGCCTGAGATAGCTCCACTGGATGTAGAGGCTGCTTGGGTGTTGGAGGTGAACGGGATGTATAGCCAGGCACATCCTCCACAGGTTGCTGGGACAGACGTGCTGATAGGCAGAGTTAAAAATACGGGTATAGGCACAGCTATGCCATAAACTGTCGTTGTTCTTGTTCTTAAAAGAGACCAATCAATTCATGTCAGTCAGGAAGGTGGTTTATTTACCCAGGAAGGAAAAAATTCTCCATATGTGAGCTATGTCCACACCGCTGAGGCTCTGCAACCTTCAGTGCTGGGGCAGATGTCTGAGTGTGGGCTAGCCCTAAAGCCTAGGCAAACTGGAGAAGGTAAAACTCCTCACTTACTTTAAAAAAGTCAGTATCAAGCTAGAAAGTCAGTAGCAAATTATTTTAAACAACGGATTTTTTTTCATCCATCATTGGAAATACCTTAAGATTTATTTAGCTGAAGGTTCAGGTCAAGGTGACAAGCTATAGGGAGTATTGGGTGTGTATGTCTGTGTGGTGGGGTGTCTCTCCCCCTTGCAGCTATTTATATCTCTGAGTGAAGGTTAAGGTTAGGAATTTAATAAGACAGCCGTTTATTCTGTGGAGACTAACAGTCCTGGGGTTAGGATGTAATAATCATTCTTCTGCTTTAAAAATGGTTCTCTTAACAAATAGCAGTAGCTCATTGCAATTTTCAGTTGTACAAAATGACATATTTTCTATGTTACTATCAAAATATTCTGCATAACATTAATTTCTGTGCACTTATTAACATATGTACAGAACAGTGTTTCCCAATAGAAATCAGTATGCTCCTTGCTGATCCTCTTTGCCCTAGATTTACCAAAACCAAACCAGAAATTAATTGTGTTAATAGTATAAAATCTCAGGAGAGATAAAGGATTGAAGGTTTATTTCCCAGCAGCAAATGAATAAAGGAACTCCTTCAAGTTAAAGTCTAGCCGAGACGTAATTTTAACCAACCGTGGTGAATCCAGGCGAGCCAGGAATATCACACATTTTCCCAATGCATTATGTTGAGTACACAGAAGCAGAGGAATGTAAACAGACAGAAGGCACATGAAAGGCCCCAATCCATTCTCCATCTGACGGAAGTGCGAATTTCATAATTCTGTCATCAAGAGTCTTTTCATCATTTTCTCTCTCTCAAGTTCACGCCTCAGAGTCTCAGCGCTGTGTAATTAATGCACAAACAGCCAATTATGGGAACAATAAGTCTCAGATTTCAATTTAAAATAATTAACATTTTCAAAATACCAAAGGAGGGGGGAAAAAAGGTCAGACTCAATTCAGTGAAAAAACAGATAACTGGTGGCTGATTCAAAAACAAGTATCGCTTGATATTTCTGAAGAGCAAACAGAGGCAAGAAGAAGGATATAAAAAGATCCACATGGCAAAATAGTTTATAATTTCATCTAACCCCATTAAAGGCTACTGATTTCAAAGGAAGCTGGACAAGAACTCTAAAAATGGAGCAGATACAGTAAATACCGTTATGAAAGAGTACTGGTACAGTCTTCTGCTCTTTGGTGTAATCTGATATTGAGGGATATCTATATATCTATATAGATATATAGGTGTTCTGAATTTACCACAGTCCTGCACATAACAGGATGCCAAAATCAGAACCTGAGGTCCTTGCTCTCACCAATTCACTCCAGAGCCCAGAGGCTTTTTAACCCTGGGAGTGCCCTGAGTTAGCAATTCCATTTCTGAAACTGTTTACCAAGCTTTTCTGATTTTTATGTATATCTCACATTTGTAACAAAGTTTGGAGAATTAAACTGCATTGCAGAAGCCTTGAATCCCATTCATGGACAAGCAGGGGTAGAATCACCCACTTGTACTCGAGCCATCTTACAGAAGCTGAGTTCAGCACTACAGCTTCAGAGTTACATTTTCACTGGAATGATAAATTCTTAGATGAGTTAGCAGTGTTGAACAAGTGTGCAGGTGCAATTAACCAACATCTGCAAAAAATAATTAGCAACCAAAAATAGGAATTGACTAGGAATCCAAAAGTAAAAAAGTCTAATTCATTATTATGTCAAAGAAACACTTTTCATAAGCTTTGGACTATTTGTGCTCCAGAAGTACTGAGTACATCCACTGATACATTTATATTCAGTAAATTATCAGCTTTGGGAAGTTCAGCTGTGAATGAATTATAGAACAAGGAGCCAGCATGCAAAACCAGTAGAATGAAAGAATAGAAAACTGAAGAGTCTGTGTGTGGAAAGGTGGTATAGCTTCTTGTTTCTCTGAGAAATTACAAGACCACTGTAGTTTGACATTAGTAAAAAAGAAAAAAATAAAGAGGAAAAAAAAACCCCAATGCCTGTTTTTCATTTAGAAGAACCGACATTTCTCAACCTCAGCTTTCCCCCATGGACATCTAATTTCAAAAAACAAATTGTAACGGCATTTATTAAAACAAAACCTTTGTGGTTGAGACAAAATGACTTGCCTGAGAAAAATCTGCACAACGCTTTCTCTCCAGGCCATTGGCCACAGAAACAGCGTACTGCTGGCTGCAGCAGTTAATTAAGGTAGGCTTTTTTTAATCCCAGAGCATGAGAGGATGAGTTACAGATATTTCTTTACATGACCCACCAATTCTGAAGTAGTCAAGCAATAATCTTTTGGTATAAGAGAAAATGACACTTTATGGTATTTATGAAAGAAAAAGGGAAAACAAGCTGATCCCTTTAATGCAGAAAGCTTCATAGTATTTCTGTGAAAGAACTGCACAGTACCTGTCTGCCAGCGAAATGGGCTTATGCGACGTATATACTGTCTGGACTGTTGGAGTTGGTATAGTCTCTGCCAGAGACCTCAGGACAGGTGATGGAGACACCAGCGTAATCTTAGGAGATGACTGCACCCCACAGCACTGTAATTTGCTATCTGCAAATTCTGCCTAAAAAAATAAAAAAAAAAATAAAAATTATACACACAGATAAAGAAAAAAATGTAGGTTAGCTTCTACTGGTCTTGCCATTCTTCACTATCCAACTCATTGCCAAGCACTCAGTAACAGCAACTAAGAATGAGAACAATTGAGAGGCTGTGGCTATAACCTCTCAGTGCATCCTCTGCAGATGCTGGACAGCCACCTCTTTTGATGCCTGAGGGACAAGCCTGATTGCAACATGCACCAGGTGAAATGGCACTGCACGTATGAGACTGGCAGCATTCAGGTAAAAAAAAATGATCAGTTTAGAGAATGACACTTATCATTATTGCATTTTCCCTAAAAACTATGCAGAATGTTGACAACACGAGATTTCTGGAATATGCTTCAGGAATCCTATACAATTTGCTGGTGGGTCCTCTAACTACTCTGTGTTTTTTTAACAGCTGGGAGTCTGGGCTTTTAGGAATCCAGGTTTCAAAATCTCCATTCCTTTCCCAATTTTGCTAACTGGAACATGTCTCAAGAGAGATATTCTTGCAGTACCCAGTGAAAGGCAATGTTAAGGCAATATTGGAAGTGGAGATTTAAGACAAGCAGCAAGCGACCATCCATCTCCTGTCTTTTAGGTGAGGTATTTCAGCACAACAATATTATAGCAAAGACTGGGCTAATTTTACAACCAGAGGGGGAGGATCCCTAAAGATCAAACAACCCTGTCTTGCTTTTTGGCATGGGCTATTTCTCATGCCAAACCACAATAACTAGTGTCTGTGGTGCATGTCTGACGCTGACCTGAGAAGAAAACAGAGCAACCGCAGTTATCAGTGTGTCAGGATCATTAAAACACACTCCTACTGGTATCAGCTACCTTTCTTCCTTCAGCTACCTTTCTTCCTTGATGACTATTTCTTCTGGACATGGTTCAGAGTCTAAGGCAGGAAGGAAGAAAAGCCACCATGATAAGAAAGCAGCTATTTGAAGAGCAGCTTTTTTTTTTTTTTTTTTTTTGGTCTAATTATTTCTCAAATTCTGCAACCCTCTACAAGTGATTCACAAACTTAGTTTAAACAGTGGGAAAACTATTTGAGCCCAGAAAAGACTGTCAGTTTTAGGTTTGCTCGTTTATTGTCACTTTTTAACATGTCTAAACACATCTTTAATGATTCAAAATAACCTTTGAAGCAAAAGGAATTCCATTAATTTCAAAAAATTAGTAAAATGGAAAATCAACTAATGAAACCCTCCTGTGTGTAAATAATGGCTAATAGAATCTGCTAAAAATTCTCTGTCATTCAGCTTTTAAAACTCAACCTTACAAACTGCAGGGGTATGAAATTTGGTGTTCCTCATACAGGATCCCTGTGCTATGAAGACTGCCAGATCTTACTCTATGGCATGAGAAGAAGACATCACTCTGAAGCTCATATAAATTCTCCCAGCCTCACTGAAATCAGCAGTGATGACCAAATACACTAGCTGAAAAATTGCCTTGAATCCCATAATGTGTTTGCTCTGGATGATTATTTAACAGTAGATATCCAAAGTATCTTTTTGTATATATGTCTGATTGCACAGTATGCTTAAGCCAAATATTTAACTGACCTAAACAGACATAATTTCATTAATTTAAATCTATGTGACTTACACCTGCCTGAGAATATGGCCATCATGCCTGCCATTTTTCTGTGGAAATCTCTGAAATTCAGATGGTTCCTGGCTTGATTTAAACATTCCAGGAAACCAATTCATCTACCTTTTCATCTGATCAAATCAACAGAACTGCATATACACCACCAAATTTGAAGCTGTACATAAAAGGTAAAGCCTTCTAAATGTCACTGTTCATAATCCTTTTCCTGCTTAATAACATTTTAATGTTTTCTTCCATTTAAAAAAGAATTTAAAAAAAAAAAGGAGCGAAGGGGAAGGATAAATAAGGAAAGGAAACAACAAAAAAAAAGAAAACAATTAACAAACATTACCATCTCGGTCTGTGTGTGACTGGTGACAATTGAGAGTTAGATCTGCCTGCAAGTCCCAGCTACCCTTCCTTACAGCTCCTGCCTGTGGTGTAGCTCTCAGCAGTGCGTCAGGATGATCTGAACTGCTGCTGTGGAGAGACACCTCCCTTTGGGCTGGGACACAGGGCCAAGAAACACAGGACCAAAGCCACCTAACCCCTCCTAATTGTCTTCCATCTCTGTGCAGTCCCATAGGTAGCTGCCTGTTCGCCCCAGATACTTGTACATAACTCACTAAAAGGAATGTACAAGATCATGTGATGCATCATTCATCATTAGGTTTTTATTGAAATGGTATTTTAAATATTTGTGATCTCTATTTTGCCCTCCACCCTACCCAGAAAAATGGAAATCTGTGTGGAGAAGATGGGATTTCAGAAACATTAGTTTGAATTCTGCTTTGCTTCTTTTCTCCTGATAGAACATAACAAAAATTAAACATCTGAATTTGCCATGAAAGAGACATTTTCTGCAATATGGAAATTTCTGTGAGTAAGTATATTGGTAGATCTTCTGTTTGTATTTTAGATTTCTGACCCCCCAGTTATGAAAATGTATGTTATATAGCCCTCCAAAATTTTACTTTCATCCTAACTGTCAGAGAGAGTAAAACAACATCTGAAAATCAATACTAATTAGTGGGAAAGCTATTTTGGGGGGCACATCGTTTTGCTTAGATTAAGGAGTACTGTGAAAGATGCATGCACTGAACTTTGAGTTAGCTTTCATCACAATTGTATGGTCTGGATTTGGCTGACACAGTGAAACATTGCTGTGACATTCCTGTGTACTTTCAAATGCATTTAATTAGAGCTCAACTGTGCCACTTACACAGCTTGGGGAGGCTAACTAACTCTGGCTTTAAAGTACCTATTTGGAGAAAAAAACCACATTTACATACAAGCCCATGATCAGGTTTATTGTGAAAGAAAAGCCTCTTTCTTTAAATCATTAAATACAAACAGAACCTTCACATGACCCAACAGTGAATGAAGTTACTTATCTTGGATTATATGCCAGATATAGATTGCTGCAACCAGTAAAATTTAAGGTCAAAGTCTGAAATGCTTCATTTTTCAAATGTAACTTTAAAATTTTAAGTCATTTGATATGGTGTTTATAAGCAGGGTGTTTCTTAAAGAGTAGTTAATTTTGTCATACTTTTTTTATCATACTTATTACACAATGCCTCTGCCACCAATGCAAGATTTTGATCATACTTACTTTTAAAATTGTCAGATAATTGTTTTCTGTTTGTATGTAGTTTACCACACCAAAGTCCCTAAATCACATCTTCTGTGAAAATTTAACAAGAATGGAGTTCAATATTGGATTCAAGTTTTTGGGTAAACACGAGAGTTCGTACAAGGATACCATTGTAGTCATTCACACACTAACTATAATTCTTTAAAATTCAGAATTTAAAATTCGATGAGAATCAGGGCCCTCTTTGTGATGGCACAGCAGGCGGTTTCAGGCAGGAAGCCATGCAGTTGATAGACAGAGGACTAAGTCTTCCCATTCTGTTACTGCTCCCTGTAAAGATGTTATGGAGCTTCACAAGGGTCCTCTACAGTCCTGAAATCAACATTTTGGGACTGACTTCATTAGTGGTGAACCTTGACCTTCAACTTCTAGTCCTCTGTCTACTAAGGAGCAATGTTTGAATGCAGGCAACATTTCTGTATAATGGGAATATTTAACTGCTTCGTACTCTTAATTTCTACTTGGAATTTATATTTTTTATTTTTTTGAGGAATGCTTAATGCATAGATTTCTAACACTTAAAAAAAATCAGTTGGAATTGTGTTAAAACACAGTTTTTTAGTTGCACATTCTACTTACAGAAAACTGTGGTACTGTTGTAAAGGGATCGAAAAAAGGATTAGATGTATCAGCAGGGAATGTCTTTATCTTTAAAAAAAGATAAAGAAAAAGATGTTACTTTCAGAGCATAAAAATGCAAAAGAAAAAAAAAAAAGCAGCAAAGCATTGCAACTATAGTGACATATCCAACAAATCAGAGCAGTTCAGCAGAGCTTGGACCAGACCCAAAAAAGACCCTTCCAAAAATGCATACAGAAACCTGATGATGAATAGTCAAAGCATAAGTATGAAAACTTGATAAATTCATTTTACCATGTAATTAAATATGTTGAGCAAATACAGACCTGGTTGCACACAATATATCTTCCAATTCTGTCGCCAGAATTCTTATGTGATTCTTTCAGCCAGCACTACATTTTAACACATGCAATATGAAGTGCAGGAGCAAAATTTTTCTGTACAGGAACTCTGGCTAAAGAACTTGTGCTTTAAATATTTTAGACTTCCAAATTTTCACTTACACAGTTGCTACTGAAGACAAATAATCACGCAAGGTGGGATCAAAAGAAAATCATTTATTAAAATACCACAGGGGCAACTGTCTGTTTCAGGCAGCTAGGAGGCCCTGTGTTGAGCTAGGAGGGCTGTGGATAAAGGATGAGCCTTGGAGGTTTTTTGAAAAGTGCATGGAGACAAAGAGGGGAGAGACCAACATATCCATCTGCTGAGAGGACTTGGTCCATAAGGATATAGTCACTGGTGTGACCAGACCCTGCTGGAAGTCACTTCAGCCCTTAAAATAGTTTCAAACAATTAGCTGAAATTAAAAATATATAAAAGCAGCAACAATCTCTGTCCCACTTCATTGTGAATGCTGTTTCTCATTATTTTCCGTTTTAGAATGCAGATATTATTATTCATTCATTCATTTGTTTGTTCGTTCATTCAGAGGACAAAATAGCAAACAAACATTTGAGTTTTGAATTGCACTTCATGTTTTCCTTTTTGAAAATTACATTTTTCACTGTAAAAGCATGTTTTTCACTTTATTATAGAAACTCCTGTGCATTGGTTTGTTATGCATGTCTTCAATCATGATTTATTAACTACAGTAATATACCTCTTGTTTAATAATGAGGAAAGCTACCTTGAGGGCCCTGAGCCCCTGTAGGCCAAAGAAAAACCTGGAAATATGACATCAAATATAATTAAGTAAATGTACAGTGTTTATTTTGCAAATAAAATAGCAGGAACATATTGGCTTATAAGGGTACCAAGGGAAATTAACAGCTATCTGCAGGGTCGCTTCCGCAAACATGTGGAATTCAGCTTAGCATTAGTTGTCAGGCTTCTTACATGAGGACTATGGATAGCAAAGATACTGTCAAGCATGTAAATAACTTTTTAAAAGAGTAAAGGTGTTTGTAAATCAATTATACAGGTGCAAATGATCTAATGGATCTGCGAAGGAGAAATTATTTCAAACCACAACTTTCTATGCAAACTTATTAAAGGAAGTTTCACAATCCTTTTACAGTCCTATATTCATGTCTCTTAGCGAAGTATTTGCCAAGTATAGCAGATGTTTGCTATATTATGATTGAACCTAACTCATTGAATGGACACAATTGCTCCTCACAAGTTTGTTATGTTACATTATACCCAGGGCCAAATCTGGACAGCTGTAGTAGGTCTCACTCTTTTGAGAGACAGCAAATACCCATGAGCTCAGGCTGACATTCTCAGGTTATGAAGGGTTTACATTATGATGTTACAGTACAAAGTACAAGTGTACTCAGTTACAAATAAATTTTTTGAGCCAAAGACAGAGATGGGAAGCTGGTTTCTCATGTGTGGTATGAGTTTGATATCCCACTGCTAAAATCTCTCAAATTTTGCTGGTTAGTCTCATTAAGGAAATGAAGCACTGTTACTGAACACAGGAAAGAAAAATTATGCAGAATACTGGAGAGTCCACTGAGATTTGGGAGCAGAGGCACATAACAGGAGTCAGCCTGATCACATGCTGTGACCCAGAGCCATGTAGAATACCACCTTGCAAAACCAGCACTTCAATCTGCAGATGTGTGTGAGGCCAGCCTATGTATCAAAACAGGGCAAGAAATGGTTAATCTTAATGGTTTAGATATCAGTGTGAGTCCCTGTCTTGGGTAGCTGTGCTTTTTTAATCTTGAGAATGGGACAATATCGACAAATAAAAGGCTCTCTGGATTGGAACCCTCAAATTTCTGTCCTTTTAAACTAAGTGGAGAGAGTAATTAGGGAGCAGAGGGGAAAAACCCATACCTGTGTTCAATTTAATAGAGACAAACAGAAATCATCCTGCTTAGCCTTTAATATTTACTCTTCCTTGCCCTCATATTTTATTGCCTCTGGGATCAGGCCACTGTTACTAAAAAGGCACAACAGAGTTTATTGGTTTGGCCCAGGCCTTGATTAAATTATTTCTGCCAACTTCCACAGGCAGGGCAGAGAATCAACACTGTTGTTGCCTCTTCAACATTGGCAAGAAGTTCTTAACTATTAATGGCTTGGCTCTTCTGAGTAGGAAGTTGGTACAACATCCTAATTCAAACAATAGCAGGAAAAAAAAATATTCAAGAATATTGTTCAGACAGAGGATATGCAGGATGGGGAGACAACAGTGTAGAAAGCATCACTTTAAAAATTGGTTTATGTGAAACTTGATCTGGAAATTTGAAAGGTCTCTTCAGCCTGGAATATACTTTGCCTACTTTGACCTAACTGTCCTGCATGTTCACCATGGCCAGCAGTAGCAGTTGCCAGGACCTGGAAGGGAGAAGAAAAGCCTATGATTCCCATCCTACTGCACAAGGAAAGCAGCATCATGGGTGAGTCTCTTCCTTACCCTTGCACTGGGGTTGAGTTTATTGTGTGAAGTCAAAAAACTCAGAGTAACTCAGAAAGCAAAACAACTCCCTGATCAGAACTTAAACTTTATCCCTTCCCCACACAGCCTCTCTCCCTGCCCTAGGAGAAAGACACACCTTTACATATCTCCTAACTCACATGGAAGAAGCAGACTCTTAAATTTTCCAGGATGCTTTCTTCTCCCTATTGGGGCAGCATCAGTTGAAAGATGCCACCTGGGAACTGGAAGAAGGGCAGAGCCAACTCTACCTCCTACTTCAAAGCTGCAGCTCCTCCAGCATCTGGAGAACCTCAGCAGCTTCCAGGGTTTACCTGGGATGGCACACATGAGGGAAAAGGAAGAGGGAAGAGGAAGTAGCAGTTCCACTGGCAGGTAGATCTCATGCAGCTGAACTCCAGCTGCTCAGAGATGCAAAACACAGAAGCTGCCAGTGCATGGATTGCCTATAGACCAGAGTGAGGTTTGCTGTCTGCTTTGGTATGAAACAAAACAAGTAACATCTTTAAAGGCTACAGCTGGGCACAATTCCTGTGGTGGCAGATGGAGCAGCAATCTCATCCACATTGCTCATAGAATGCCCACGCATGGGTATTTTTTGGTACAGCGAGGCTCTTCCACAGGAGCAAAAGGAACTAACTGGTGTCAGAGAGTGTGACAGAAGTATGGTGAGCAACAGGACGTTAGAGCTGTGCTCTCCATAACAACACAGACAGGATTTTAAGTGCAAAACTTGATTTCAAGTACACTTGCTCTCTCTGCGGGAGAGTCTTGCAGCCAAAGTCACAGCCATAAAATAACTTTTAAGGCAAGCCCCATGAGTAACTGTCAGGTTCCAGAAGCTTGGCATTCCAGAGGCATCTCACATGCTGAGGGATTGTTCCATAACCTGAAATGCCCCTTGCTTGAAAGGTCAGGGTGCATTACCATAGCAGAACTACTTTGGACAAGTAGCTCCTTGTCTGGAATATTTAGCTTGGCAAGTTGAGAATTTACTAAGCTTAAAAGAACGGTTGACTTTCTCTCTCTCTCTCTCTATATATATAAATAAAAAAAGAAGAAGAAAGAAGGAAAAAGGAGAAAAGAATAATAAAGAAAGAATCAGCATAGTCTCAGAAGAAATACAATGGTTGAGTAACCTTTAAGGTGAAATTTCTGAAAACCAGTCAGATCTAACAGTTCCATTGATTTTTGTGGGAAAAAAAGCAAAAACTTACTCCTCTGTGGATTATTTTCTGCTAGTACTCAAAGATTCTTTCTGCATTATTGCTTTCTGAGTAACATACTTTGGAGGAATCTTTGCCACAACCAGAAAGAATTAACAGCACTGATTTTCCTTGATATTTATATAGCAGGGGAGAATGAAGAAGAGTGAAGGAAGAAAGAAGACAAGAGGACAAGAATCTTTCCCTTTTCATTACATTTGTGCAAAGAGTTCTTTTGGATGAAATTTCACATCTCAGTAAAAACAATGGCACATTCCTGAAATACCTTTTAGATGAGTTAGCAGTAAAAAGAAAGTAACTTTCTCATAAAAACAAATGGAAGTGCAAGGAGATAAAGAAAGAGTATCTTTGTTGAGTTAAGTGACATAAAATCAGGTATTTTGGTATTTTTATCAGAAGGGAATATTACAAATGTCCTTGCTCTGGGAAAAAAAATAACACCTTACATTTGGGAGAAGTGGGCTTAATTTGGATATGTTCCCTTGCCTTTGGAATGGTATACTCACTGCCCTGGCACAACTATCCTTCCACAAAGGTAGAGTAACATTTTCTGCCATTGACACTTTGCCTGGCTGCCATCCTCTGCACCTTGACTGGAGGCATTTGTAACATCATGGTGAAGACGAGTGATCTCAGCGGGTTTGCACTGTCACTTTATATACTGGCTAGATGGATGACAGACTTTAGGCCTAACACTTCACTGGATTCCCATGAGCTGCAGCAAGAAGAGGCAGAGCTAACACCTGAAGCAGTGTCATAAATAAGGCCCTCAGGATACACATAGAGCCAGAGGAATATTCTGTTGTGCTTTATTTCAAAATACACAATGTAAGTTGGATACCATCGTATATCTATACAGCACAGAGACTTGTTTCTACTCATCAAATTAGAAAAGGACACCAGATGAAAAGGATATTACACTAGCATTTCCCAGTTCTGACATGTGATATGACTTTAAAAATACCAATTAACCATTAGGCCTAGTTTCCAAAACCAGTGTGAAGATTTTAGAATCTGCAATTTTTCAGTAAAGCTCCTTGTCTGCTGTCATACCATTTCTGTGGCTGAAATGAATACTACAGCTGAAAATGTAAACCCAAAGAGTTTCTGGTATTTTTCACCATGCAATATCTACATGGACAAACAAACTCTTTTGAGTGGGAACAGTTCCAGGCTCAAATGATTGAACACTCGGCTTATGTCAACCTCAGTTCATGTCCTTCTTGTGTGGCAACGTAACCAGCATGACAGTTACACTGCCAGGATGCTCAGGGAGAAAATCAGACCAAAACAGTGCAGGAAACTTGCAACAGGACAGAAACATAAATCAGCAATACTATTGACTAATTAGTCTTGGAAGAAGCTGTGTGAACTAAATGCCCTGATGAAGCATGTTTGGTGCAAATCCCACACGTGTAGCATCACAGGCCACCTTCTTTTCATGGGATGCAGGATTTTTTGTATTTTTTAAATTGATATCCAGGCGTTAATGTTAGCAGACAGATTTTGTTCACACTCATTAAAGAGGGCACTTCTGCAGAAATGTGCTATTAAAAACACCCTGAGGCACCAAATGAGAAGTTTCTTAAGAAGGTGAGGTCGTGCATAAGCCACTAAGCCAGGGAAGAAGAAGCTACATTTTCAGAACCTCCCTGCCCTGTCACCCTCTCTGAGGAGACAACACTGGAAAATCTCCCTCATAGCTCCATTTGATATTTGGGTCTCCCTTATTCATCTTGCAAAAAACTAGGGGAGTCTGGAGCTCAAGAAAATGCTTTCAAGAATATTCATTAATTCCTAAGAACCAACGTAAGTGAATCCAAGTCTTTGGCTCATCTGATTTGGTGTGAGTTTCCACAGGACCGCTGGGCAGCAGTACAGAATCCCCCTTCCCACAGGTACTGAAACACAGATTTACCAATTCCTTCTGGTAAACTGAAAAAGTTCCACTTTGAAAGCTCCGTGTTCATCCTACATGAATTTTTGGTGAGACAAGTTCTCTTAAGGCCCCCTCAAATGGTGAACTTGCCGTTCCTCTGCTCACTGATGTACACCAGTCCTTCTTTGGACCTTGCTGCAGGCTGAGTCCACCTGTCCTGGAACATGACCTGGCAGCATACACCGTTTTCTTGATGTCTCACCAGCTGCTTGTACTTTCCTCTCCATCAGGTATTTTCCTCCCTCTCAGAGGGACTTTGTGCAATCCTTCCTAACACAGAGGCATTGTCAGGAGGTGGCTATGTGGCTCCTTGACTGTGCTCCAGTGACTTCTGTCTCCCAAACCAATGCCAAGGGAGGTCACGGGAGTAGAAGGTATAGAAGGTTCAGTCTCTGAAAAAGCTTGGATTTTCTGCAGTTAGAGCATTTCACAGGTACTTTATGCATAGTAGTTTGTGGCTGAAGTATAAACTGCACACTATTTGCAAGCAGGTCTACCTAAATCACAGTAGTTAAGATGCCCTGGATGTAATCCTGAATCTTCATGTCAACTTCCGTATAAATTTGCATGGATAGCCCTAAAAATTTTGTTGGTGCTAGTATCTTTTTTATGCTACCTTTTAGGGATCAAGTCTCTAGATTTTCACTCAAAGGATTGTAATTATGGGTTGCTAGCAAAGGGATTTCAGAGGTATTGGGAGAGCATGAGGGACAACCGTAATATTGTTATTAAATCAGTCCAGCATCTCTACAGCACATTGGAAGAAAATTAATGTCCTGGATCATTTTTACAACATAACTTTGCCTTGTGAATATTTTTGAGGAGACATTCTTCAAAAAAATACAGAATAAGAGCAATTTAGATGTGACAAAACAAGACAGTGTCCATGTTCTCACAGTCTTCAGGATATTCAGTACTCTTTTGCTGGTGCTGTGAAGGCCAGCAAGTTTAAGCAGAACATAACCACAGAACAGGCTGTCAACCCAGTCACCATCCCCTGAGGAAAATGTGTCAAGACAAAATGATGTCACAGTCTTGGTGTGTTGGCTAAAATGCAGACTAAGGATTGCAGCATTTGCTCGGTCTTTGTTTAAAACACAGAAAATGAAGCAGACAGAAAGCAGTAGGTACCCACTGTACACGGTTGCTCTCCAACATTTGCTGCATTAGTTGCATTTCTGGGACAGCTAATGCAAAGTTACCTTTTCTGTCCCTTGGCTTTTATCAATGAACTCAACGGTGATCCAGTGGTAGGTGCCTACACCACGTGCACAGCCAACAAAATCAAGTGGCATCTCTGCAGATGGAGGCTGTTTTCACAGAAGAAAGTCACTAAAGATGGATAACATGAAGAGGAGGAAATGAGTGTTGTGATTCCTGCTGGCTGAGAGTGCCTCAGGTAAGCCATATACTTCCCAATTTCACTGCCAGCAAGCAGACAGTATTTTGTATCAGACAGAAAAACTCACCCCTCACCACACATGATTATTTATAAGTACAAACACTGATGGCTCATCACCCAATAACTGTTAGTTCACCAAGACTTATTAACACAGAGGCTTCGAACCCAGGAACACTCCCACAAAGGCTGATTAATAACCATGCAACACACCTGCCCTTTTTTAGAATCCTCACGATCACATTCCTCTCTTGAAAAGTTATGATAGATTGGCACAAGCAGTGTACTGCTTGACCTTAGTCCAACACAAACAAATAGTTTGTCTCTCTACTGTAATCAATCTCTACTTGTGTAAGAGCAAAAGCTGGCTGGGAGTCCTTAAGTGTCCAGAAACTCAACCTATCACAGTCTCCTTGAATGTCAGGATAGTAAGAAATACTTTGCACTAATTTTCTGTCCTATTTTTCTGGGCTATTGAGCTCTGATAAAATCCCCAGGAGTTTATACAGTTCATTATTATAAAGGAAAAGAATAGCACAGGTAGATTAAAGTCAGTGGAGCTGCAGAAAAAGTATTAAAATTACAAACTGGTGCACTATTTATGTATCTATACAGAAGGACACTTGAGTGTATTTTCAACTTCTGCATGTGACCGGTCCCAGGGACTACTGCAGCCCTGATCCATACACGTGCCTACAAATTTTGGTGACCTCTCACAAATTATGATCTCAAGTACACATGGGAGTGCTGACTGCAGTGCTGTGCTGCAGCTGTCTCACTGCTCCAAAAATCTACTCTGAACTAAGCTTCTATAAGACAATAACTATTTCCCATCATAATATGTTGCCTTTTCCAGTATGCATCAAGGAAGCAGAGCACTACTTCTTTAAATGTAGTGGATACAAAACTATTTGATTCTATCAACAAGACCAGCTGGAGTAGAAGCTGAAAGTCTATAAGGAGCAATGTGTTGCTTGGTTTAAGATTCGTACATGAACAAATTCAATCACATATATTTAGTAAATCTTTTGTGATAAATGTGATAAATAAAAACCTATTTATTCATAATGTCACACCCTTAACTGTGAATCATTCATATTGCCAGCCATCAAGCATTAAATAAACATAAATATTACCTTGGATTGCAAGTAAAATCTAGTTGTGTTCAAACACAAGAGCTCATTAGGCATATACAGATTCAAACACCTGCAACTGGAATGCTTTGCCAATTCAGTGCCATGAAACCCATCAGATGTCTCTGTACCATGTTACCCTAAAAGCCAGTCTCCCAGTCCGAGACACTGCACTCAGGTATATCCCATGGCTAAAGAGATTAGTCCCAGCCAAGGGATAATCCAAATCAATTAGGGCTATTAGCACATAACGCACTCTTTCCCATCCTTAATTACAAAATAAATATCTCCTTTGGACTAAGAGCACAAGTACAGAAATCTTCTGCTTGGCCCACGAATGACAGCAGTTTCAGTGCCAGAAGGCTGTTCTATCATTTGATCAGAGCTCTGCTTCCCCATATTTTGTTTATTGAGCAAAAGGTTCAGAGGATTCATTATTAAAGACATTTCTATGAAGGCAACAGAAGAACATTATAATGTTGCAGGGAGCAGGAAAAGTAAAACAGAAATGAGAGAGAGGCCAAACAATGACAGTCCTCTCCCCAGATTGTGGCATCTCTTCAAGGGCAGAAATACACTATGAATAAAATGTCACAGGCAGATCCTGGCCCCCAGTCACCGACTTCCTGCCCATCCTAACAGGCACTCACAGGTAAACCAAACTGAGGCTGGAGATTTCCTGTGAGGCATGTTTCCAATACCACTGCCTCAAAGACCCCTTCTCAGCACCATGTGGTGCCAAAACACTATTGTCTGGCAACTTCTGCTGATGCTGTTGTCTCTGGGAAGATTATAGTTAACTCTTTCAATTCAGAAAGAATTGAATTTCTTCCCAAGAGCCCTGGGATAGCTGCAGGCTGCACTACCCAGGATACACTCTCTTCTTGCAGAAGTGTGAGAGCAGGGTGCTATTCTGATTTGTTGGATTTTGGCTTTTAGTTTGGTTTTGGGGTTTATATTGCAATCCTATGTCTGGTGCTTTTTGAGTGTGGTTTCTATGAGCTTGGGAACTAACTGTTACCTGGTGCAGGAATATGCCCAACTTGAGCCACACTACAGATGGAAAGAAAGCCTTTATCCATACTGCCTCACCACCCCTGCTCTTGGTGAGGAAGAAAAGAGAAAACAGTTTCTTCAACCCTTTCTCCAAACCAGTAGTAGCAAGACAGGAGAGATCTGAAGGCCGAAATTGTTTTAGGGGCACACACAAACATGGGCTCTCCTGACCACCGATATTTTGAAGAGAATAAGCTTTGTCTGAAGTCTGGGCAGCTCAGCCACTGATGTGAACACATGGGTTCTGTCTCTATGTGAGCACTTGAGCTTCATGGTTATAAATTTTGACAGTTTGTTCAACTTGGATGCAGCATGGAATGAGTGCCAAATCTTGCACAAATTCAGGTGGTCGGAAGCCCACTGTGCTTGGCACATGACTTCCCATCTCCAGCACTGCCAACAGGGCTCTCAGCAGAGCATGTGCACATGGCTGGGTGTGTATGCCAGATGGCAGGGCCAGCTCCTTCATCACAATCCATCCTGACAATATCTGGTACTTCGCCAGGAAGAGGCCAGGTGACATTCCACAGCGCTGGAGCATTTGAGAGATTCTAGTCAACTTCTTGACAAAGGACCCATAATTGACATTAAGTTGCTAACTGAGTTTTAAAGAGGTTCACTTTCCTGACCCTACCGTTGTATCTCCTAGAGAGTAGGGCATTTGGTCTTGGTTTGCTGAAAATTAGAAGAATGTCATACCATAAAGCAAGTCATAAATCCATAGTTCTTCCATAGTGATGGTTTTGTGGACAGGTTCCAAGGAATAATTCTGAGAAGTATGCAAGAACTGCTTTCTATTAATCAGGTTTAAAATGGTTGTATAGAATATCTACCTCTGCAGAGTTTTTCTTCCTCAGCACAAAACAATTCAGCATTTTTTTTTTGAAGGGTCATATAAGGAATAATGAAAGGAATACCCCTTCCTACTGAGTTCATTGGTTTGCAATTCAGCTACTATGATAACTAATAAGGTAAAATTAGGGAACTCCTGTTTTCTTTCTCCCACAATTAAATTACAATTTTCTTCTATGATATACAATGTCTGGGGCAAGGCACAGAACTGTGGAATTACCACAGATGTTCTGAGGTTTATGCAAACTTCAGTTTTATCACTTTGACTTACTGGTTATTCTACTATTGCCATTCCTCTAAGACTCATATTAAGCTCTGTATAAAGTCACAGCAAAAGGTCTGTCTGGATGTAAATCTCACAAGTCAATGATTGTATTTCTGTTTTGGTTTTGCTCACTAGTATACGGACTACAGAAAATTAAATATATATTATGCATCAGTAGAGAATTTACTCACTGTTATGAATAGCAGCAAAAGCAGAATAGGCCAGAGGGGAAAATCTCTGGTCACTTAGGTACCACTTGTGGTTCATCAAAAAGGATTACTACTGCTTAGGAATTCTCATCAGAAAATGCCTATTTATTCAAACTAAATGTGTTACAAAAGAAATGGTGCTGATTCAATTTTCTCTATACTTATAAAATAAATTTTAAAAGCCTTCAATCAGCACTTTGTCAGTGCAGTTTTTAGTGCCTAATTCAGAAATGACATTTTGGTTGGAAACATGAGTTCATTGCAATTAATAACCCAGCATTACTTGAAAATAAAACACTATTTAATTTCAAATTGGACTGATCTTTCTATCTATTCTTCTTACTACTCTCTGACATTCAGTTCAGGGTAGTTTCCAAAATACAGGCTTTTGAAAGGAAAATGTAGACAACCAGATTGTACTTTAATCAAAGAAGAAAAAACTATTTCCTATCACTTCTGATTATTCAATTGTGTGGAAAATAAAAAGAAAGTTTACTTGATCTTTTTGCTGGTTCTACAAGTTGAGTCACCCAGCTAGTCAAAAAACAGTTCAAAAAGCAGATGTTCCCATTTTCTGCTGAAGCTTGGAGACATTCAATTGAAATTCCAGAGAACAGCCAAGCTGTTAGCATCACATTTGTTATCACACTGGAAAAATGTGAATCAGAATTACACATATATCAATTCATTAGATGGCTGGAAAGTAAACAAACACACAATAGTTACTCACTGAAGTCTAAATGCAGTTGTCACTAATCACAGTGAGGAAGAGAAATTAGGAACTTCGCAGCTGCTGAGACAAAAGGAATAATGTACTTCTCAGGCCAAAAAAAGGTGATCAATATGCCTTTATCAAAAGTCTATGTGACATAATTAGCTTCATCACTGTACTTGTCTCATTGAGAGCAAATATAAAAACATATACCTGGCTTCAGTCTTTGCACAGAAGCTGAGAATTTTTGTATCACATCGATTATTGTAGAGTAGAAGAGGAGACTCAGCCAGTACAAAAAGATGATGCTTTATACTCTATGTCTGAAAAGCCCTGTCTATGTATTGTTCACTTTTATTCTTCTTAGGCAGATGTTACACCTGCTTACTGCTGCTCAGAACATGGAACATATTCACTTGAAAAGTAAAGCAATAACCTTAAATAAAAAAGACTCTGAGTGAAAGCATGATTGAACATATCAGACCTGATTTACAACAATACACAGGTTATAAAAGCTTTGCTAAAGATTTGCCTTTTCTGCTTGCTTGTAGGAGGTAGATGCCAGCTGGTTTAAAATCTGTTTGCTTGAATTTACTAGACTCCTTTCACTTACTCTGATGTTGATTTCAAGCAAAAGAGAAAGCTGCTACTGCCATGGAATGATCCTTATTTATTTATTTTATTTTTTTTTCTGAGGAGGAAGGAGAAAGGGATTTCAGGTAGTTTTCTTCTTCTTTTCTCTTTTTTTTTTTTTTAAGCTTCAATAATGTTCACGACCCTCAAGCTTTCTGACCTTCCTAAACACTGCTGAAGTGGTGGCAAGCTATATCACTTTAGAGGTACTGAGAAAAGCTCTGGCCTAAAAATGGTTAGTGCACTAATTGCACAAAAGGAGAAGCACACAGACAATCTTGCACTGCTGTGTCTGTGGTGTTTGGCAGATGCTCTCCATCTTCAGGGAGCAGGCTCCCTGGGACCTTGCCTGTCAGTTGGCCTCAAGTGAGGCCATTACTGCAGTCAAGCACATCCTATACCCCCCTCCCATAAATTGATCCAACTTTAAAGTAATTTCCACAGCCCTTCTTTTTGGAGCACTACTCCAGAAACTACACTGCTTGCAAATGTATCACTCCTACAGTTCTCAGGAGAGCCATCTGTGAAACTCCAGGGTTTCATAGATGATTTGACCTAAAGCTAAGTCATTTTGTTTGTAGAGTTAGCGTTCAGCCCCACTAAGGAACAGATTAAACTATCCAGCACCCGTCTACAGGAGGAGCTACACGTGCAGCTGTGACAACCTCAGTCCTCCAGCTTCATAGGCAAGTGTGGAAATGGTCACTGATCCACCCACTGAACAGGCAGAACAAACATCCCACCACTGTGCAATGATCTCACAGTCACTAGCTACAGAGTATTTTTCTGATTCTCTCTCTCTCTGCAGGCACACAGGTTGTGCAGGATCCTCCAAGTCGTCTGGTGTAAATATCTTCTCAAATGAGATCCCATCTGCTCAGGCCTGCTATGGAGTCCAGCCAAAGTCTTAAGTTCCAGGACCAGCTCTGCTTGCATGATCTGGCAGAAACCAGATTTACTGATAGGCATTTGCACATTTTATAACTTCTACGACCAGGAAGCAGGCACATGGAATGCCAGAGGACAGTGACAAAAAATAATTGTACATGGCAGAATTTATCACTTCTCCAGGGAAAAACTTCTGCCCTCTTCATCCAAACTATCTCCTGACATTGTACCTCACCTTCATCTTAAGTTTTATAAAATGTTAGCCAGTGGACCATTGATTATTTAAAAGCAATGAATTAGATGATACATGCCTGAACTTTTTTCTGTTTAATGCCTTTCCCTATTTTTGGAAACTTTTCTTTCTCATATACACATCATATCCAATTTATCATGGGGTCCACAGGTGCAAAGTCAGCAATGGATTTCACTTTGTGGATCTTTTTATTTTTTGGAGAATTTCAATTAGTTAAAGAAATAGAGGGTGTTGAATCATCTTTCATGTATCTACAGAGTGCAACAACTTGTTCTGCTCAGCATACAGATAATGGGGTAAAATATATTGAGCTTAATATGAATTTAAATTACTTAAAATGGGGGAAAAATAAAAAGTAAATATAGAAGCTTGCAGTTCATCTTTTAGAATTCTCTCTTTTCTTCACTGACTACTTCAGTAATGGATGAATAGGAGAGAGTCCCTAAAGAGCTGAGTAGTAGTCAAAGAGTTTTAGTCATTTTACTGAATTTTAAACTAAGATTCAAGGGGCTGTCTCTGAGCCTGACAGTCAGTTATCTTGCCTGTTAGTAATTCAACAGACTGCTTGTGAAACTGGCATCCACCAATAAAGCCCTATACTTTGCAGAGCTACATATTAGTCACAAATCCTATTTATAATGCTTTATATGCTCACCCATTTATCTGGTTGCCCAAAGACTATGATTCTCCTAAAATGTTCCAAGTCCCATCCCTAGATACTGACATGCCTTATATAACCTAAATGATGCTCAGGTAATGTGCATTTGCTTGATTCAAGCTGTGTGCTCCCAGGAGCCTTACACTGTGTGGGCCCTCAAGCAATTCCTGCAAATCCCCAGTCAAATGTGCTGTGCTCAGTTTGACTGAGCCTTCCAGTGCACCCCTTTGCAAGGTGTTCTCTTCCAGCTGATGTCCCTTTATTGCAGCAGGAAAGAATGGTCCTTTGCAATATGAATAAAATTAGAGTCTTTCTTGAGTTCACATGGATTTATTAAATTTATTGCCTGTTGCTGTAAGTTTTTTGTATTGGAATTGTTTGTTTTAGCAATTGCTGTTCTTTGCTTTTTCTTAGTTTAATATGGAGTTAAAGGATATGAACTGGGAATAAATGTGCATTTGACATCCTGCTTGCTCCTTTTACTTCTTATTTCTATGTGTAACAGATGAACAATTTATTTTCACAAATTCTTGTGCTCATAATTGGCCATTGCATGTAAGTTTGAGTGTACAAATATTGCTAATTGAGAAGCTGTCTTGGGAAATAGCATTTTTAATACTCCACTTTTAATCTTTTGCATAGTCATTGCATCCAACTCATTGTACACTAGGAAACTTTTTGTTGTTGTTGTTTTTGTGATGAAGATGTAAAAGTAGGAAGCTTCTAATTCTGAAATATACCACCCAGTCTTCAAGAGTCCTATTTTTTCTTCAGTATGTAGTTCACCATAAGTAAAGCATTTATAAATTTGTCTCTGCCTGAGCCATTTTAAAGATCTTGGGGGCATGCAAAGATACTTGATCTACACTTTCAGGCAGTTAGATAGTAGATACATGCTAATGTTCTTATCAAATATCAGTCTTGAATTACATTATAGTCACTCTTGTTTAGAATTCCATGACAAAAGGACTGGTTATGGATGTATTAGAGTCTGATATGTTTGCCTGTCTTCCACTGAAAAATTGCTTTGCACAGAAAGTGAAAAGTTCTTCAAAATGAAGGCAAAAAGTACTGAACTCAGTTCCCACTCTGTTATTTGGCTTATTGCAACCTTGTCATATTGTCATCAAAATTTAGCAGCTAAAAATTAAATTAACTCTTCTTTATTAATATATAAAACATTAAAGGGGAGTGGAATGAAAATATACATTACTTATTTTGCTCCATTCACTACCTCTTTCTCTATGATCTCTTTACTATCCATTATCTACTGAGAGTTTGCAGTTTACTGAGTGTTTTATCACCTCCATCAAGATACAAAAACTTCTCCCAGTTTCCCTCTGAGCTGACTCACTTTTGACCTGGCTACCTTCACTTTATTTCCAAAATAGTACATGCTAATGCATCAAATTCTGTGCACTTTCAGACTAAGTGAGATCCCTTTGGATGAACAGGATTGCATGCCCTAGTAATGCTATCACTAAAATAGACATACTTGTTTCCAACTCATTTTAAAAAAAAATATCTTGTATTACATGAAAACTTTTTTTTTTTTTCATTTTTTAACTATCATACTGGCAATTGATATGTTTTAAATGTTATATCTCAAGCTTTAAAAAGGCAAATAGTTTTCTACTTTCTGTTTTCTACCAATAGATGGCAGGAGAAGCTCTAGAAAATTATTCACTTGATACAGCATGAGATAGCCTATAATTTGAAAGTACATAGCCAGCTGTAAATTACTGCTCTCTGATACCTCTGTAGATGTGATCATGACTTAGTCCTAGCCCATCCACCTTGCATAACAAACCTTAGTCTAAGTTTAGGAATAGCTCCATGTTGTATGCAAAACTCTTATTTCTTTTGTCCTACCCCTCTAGGTCAAATTGCAGTTTGTGCACGCTGGCTTTCTCTCTTGGTTGAGAAGGTATTGTCAGTGTGGTGAAGCAGCTGTTACATTAATTCAGGGTCTTAAGACTGAGCTTACTGTAACTAAACAAGAAAAGCTCTGCATTCATACACGCCAGAAATCACACTGATTATAAGCTGCAACAGAACAGCTTAAAGCTCCAGCTTTGATTTCCAGTTCCAGAAAAGCTAGAAACACAAGAAGGGAGTGCAGGAGGACAAAAAGCCTACTACACTGACAAAATTTATTCTAATATACCTCATTAAGGATGCTCCTAATATGAAAATAAATTCTTCACATACGATGCTGCATTTTTTTCTATCCATTTGCTCTTTCCAAAACACAAAAGCAGGAGGATTGAATCCTTTTTACATACAAGCTAAAAGGATGTGGTGCTAAAAGTCACGATAGAGTGGTAAAAAAAGATAAATATTTTCTTCTGCTCATGTTATAATTATTTTAAGGACAACAAGTAATATGTTGTAGTCAACTAATTGTAGAATCTAATTGAAAAATGAATAGAAGTGTGCATAAACCACAGGGTTCTAGGACTGCAGAGCACAAAAAGATACCTTTCCCTCTAGGCAATCTGCATTAGTAAATGTACATTATTTTTCCTGCAAGATGATTTCCTGAAATCAGTCTGCCTCGTAATTGCCCTACTGTTACTGGCAGTCTAATATTGATGACTAAGTGACCATTAGAGATCAGCTGGTTCTTATATATATCATAATACCTCCTCCAGGCTGAACGAGTAGACAAATTTGATTGCTCTCATCCCTGCATGGTAGCCTCGATGACTTCTATTAATTCACTCCATTCAGTAATCTTTACTTTTTTATAAGTTAATTTGGTTTTCTGAGCTCCACTTCTAAGTGTAATTCTCAGCATTTATTCCACTGTATTTGGTATCTTCCACCATTTTGCTGGCAACAGCAGCATAATATCGATAAAACCCAAGGTCATCAGGAAGCATCAGTGGTTAGACACTGAACAACAAAGATCATGCAGCTCAGTCAGTGACTATTAATCACTATCTACGAGTAATGTTACAGAAAAGAAGGGTGAATATCTAAAGCTGCTTCAAATTAACAGCTCTCCAGTGAACTGGGGAAGCTTGGCAGCATATATCATGACCAAAACAAATTACAAAACCTAATTTTGGATGACCAATTTAGGTGTCTTTGTCTTTGCATGACCCTCTGCAGGAAAACCTTGACTACACAGGAACCTGAACTTCCGTCTGTATTACCTCAGGCAAATACCCCAAATAAGACAACATGAACGACCCCTTCAGATACTGTACTTGTCACTGAATGTGAAACAAATAGGTGCAATTAACAGACAAATTGCCAAGGGCCAGGTCACAGCATGCAAAACCAGCACATGACCACAGACTTGACAGTAACACGATGCTAAGCTGTGCATTATCTTAACCCTCAAATAACAGCACATTCTATCACAACAGAATTATTAAATAATCAGAGTGTCTCAAAGCTACACATTTGCCCTTAGCTTGTCTTTGCTTGGAGCCTCTCTCCCTGAAGAGTAAACTTTTCATTCAAACCTCAACTGAGAGCAGCCTGTAGTCAGTGAAACTGCAGAGAAAGGTCTGTAAACAATACCTGCTCTGTAGAGAACAAGCTGACCTTTATAGATGTTAAACAAAACAAAAAGGGTTGATTGATGCTGGGCAGTACCTGTTCTCCAAAATATTAAAACCAAGAAAGTCAATGGAAGGTTAGTTCATTAACATACAGTGTGATAAATTTTGTCAGTGGGTGGTGGGGTAGGGAAGGGGAAAACATGATTTGGTAAAATATTTAGGGCAAAAAGCCTGTATTGTCAGCTGGAAAAGTGTGTAATGCTGACTTCTGTTAAATGGAAAAGAAACCAAACCCAAACTTATGTTATCTAGAGCAGATCAGTTGCTGAAGTCTCCATGACTCATTTTTTTAAATTCTGATTAACACAGTAAGAGATTGTATGTTTTTTAGAATAAGAAATCTATTTGTAGACTCCAACAGATAAATGTGCTACTAATATAGAAAAGGACACTCTAACCTAGATAGAATCATAGACTCACTTGTGTTGGAAAAGGCCCTTCAGATCATCAAGTCCAAGCACAACCCAGCACTGCCAAGTTTCCCCTTAAACCATGTCCCTCAGTGCAACATCCACAAGTCTTTTAAATACCTCCGGGGCTGTCAGCTCAACCACTTCACTGGGCAGCACATGCCAATGCTTTATAAAACTTTCTGTGAAGAAACTGCTACTAATATGCAGTTTAAGGAGTAATTTGAAGCCATTTCTTCTTGTCCTGTCACTTCTGACTTGAGAAGAGACCGATACCTACCTCACTACAACATCCTTTCTGGCAGTTTTGGTGTCAGTCTGCCTGTGTCTTGTCAAGCCCCACAGCTCTCATCCAGTGGTAACAGGACACAAGCAGTTACTTACAGACAGCTACAATACTGTCTCAGAACCAAAGGCACAACCCCACAGCACATTTCCAATACTGTAAAATAGGACCTAAACCTGTAGTGACAGCAATGCCCAGGACAGAATTACCTTAATACAAAAACACTTATGCCCAAAATGTAGTGCTGTCCTTGTCATGCTTTTTATACTCTTTAACCGTGGTTTCTGGAAGACAGCAAAAATGCCTTTGGACAGCAGAGGAGATATCTGGCATTAGAGTTATTTGCAATGCAGGATGACTTGGAGGAAGTTAAGGATCGTATTATGATTATGCAAGAAATCTGCTGAGAATCTGAGATGAAAGAGTTGAGATCGCTGGAGTTAAGAGGCATTTTGCTTTCAGTGGGACTGGCATCTCTCCCTGGCTTTTAAGCAAAAATATAAATCATGTAGCTCCAAAAAAATAAGTTAATAATCAATATGTTTTAGGCAATTTTGTCTAAAGTGAGGAAGAGAACTCTGCTAATGAAACATGAAAGTGCAGGTACATGTCTTGGGATTGGCTATTAGGTAAGCGCTGAACAAAATAGGGACAAAAAAAGTGACTTTTCAGACAACTCCCAAAAGCAAAGTTATGATCACATTAGGAATCTCTGTTAAAGAGACAAAAAGCTCGTGAAACCAGTGCAGCAATGTGTAAAGAGAGAGAAACAAGTAGTTATCCCACAGTAAATGCATTCATAAGATCAGCCATAACACTTGTTGATGTGGACTGATTTTCAGAAATTCTGAGCTGAGTTTGACAGAGGCTCAGGATCACTGAATATCAAGGAAACTTACTTTATTCTTATGTGCACTCCCTAACACACTGCATAGTATCCCATTCATTTTAGCTGCAGACAAATGACTGAAACCTTCTACATTTTCCTGGTTACAAAGTAAAACTATTTACCATTGGTGTGGCCTCTGTGAAATCCATCAGGAGATCACCTGGCTCCAAAGCAAATGTACTCCCAGCATCTGTGGAACTCTAAAGGCAAAACCAGAAACCCAGCATTGGAATAAAGAACCATTTAATTTCTCCAATTTTGTTAGTTATTTTTGTTGGGTTTTTTTAATTCCTTAAAGCACAGATTGTCAATTGATTTAAAATTTGACACCATGTCTTTCAGGTATGGCTACTAAGGAAAGATGAGGAACACAACTATGCATCTTTAAAATCCAAGTGATTTATCCTGATCCACTGCCCACTAATGCTGATGAAAAAACTGTTATGCATTTTAGCTGGGTCTTGGAGCAGGCTCTAAATACTTCCTTACACAAGTTAAACATCTTTCTACAACTCTGCATTAAAAAACTACTCTTAAATGTAGAATCACTCCATCTAGGGAAAACCTTTTACCCAGAGTTCCCTCCTACCCCTCCTGAATCCTCTCCCAAGTGACATAAGCTCATCTCTTTGTGTGTTACCTTGCCACCAGGCGAAACCTGTGCTTGTCCTTCTGATGTTTGTGGCGTACACGTCTTCTGCGACCCAGGAGATGCTGAAGACACAGGTGTTGATGCTGCTGCTGCTGCTGCCAGTGCTGGAGGAAGGTCATCTTCATCACTGCCATTGATAAAAAGAGAGAGATTTTCTCATTAGAAAATGCCACTGGACCTTTGACTGCACTTGTATCAGGGGAGGCACTGGTAACTTGTATGTCTGCTTCTGCTATAGTGCTTTGAAGTGAAGCTCTGCTTCCTCTTCCCTCTGAAATGCAGCTACCTTTTCAAGTAAATATTTTTTAAGCTTTAAAGATTCCTTAAAAATGGGTTGTCTAGGTACTTCTCATCTGCAAATGGAAACCTTATGGTTGTTAGGTGCAAGTAGCATTTCTATGGATTATGTACATAAATGCATAAATGAAGTGACTAGATATCACTGGAATGTTTATTCTTCTCTATGGAGGCTGGCAGCATTGATAAGAACAGATATGGTGACATCCACTCATGGATATGACTGCTTCATTGGTTTCAGACAACAGTAGATTTGACAGCCATTATGGAGCTAGTCTCTGCTGATATTTTAAAACTATTTTTAAAGGAATTTTATTGACTCCAAAAAGGATCTCTTTAAAAAGATTCTTGTGAGGGTATCTTTTTCCTGTCCCACTTATTCCATTTACAGAGAAAACATTTCATTTAAGATGAGGTTGTGCACTTCCCCTGGGCTTTAGGCCTTCAAGCTGAACTCTTTCCATCTCACCTACTGTCACTACTAAATGAAAGCCAGTAAAGAATGTTATACCTTCATTTATTTTGCAGAACCCTATTGACTGCAGATCACTGGGATCAGTCAGCCCTGAGTCAGGATGTTTCCAGTTGTTAATTGCAATTGGATGGAAGTAAACAGAGTCATAATTTGGCCTACTGAAGCCTTATTACTGGGAATGATGTGTGAAAAGGAAAGACTACAGATTGACAGCTTAATGCACAGCGAAAAATAATGAGAAAAATTACTTCTGCTCATAAAACAGAACTAATTTTGACTATCAATTAGGTACTCACAGTGCACAGAAGCCTGCCATGCCAGCTTGACAGATACTTCCAGAACAGAACTACACTTGATTTAGTGCCACTTGAAGGCAGAATGCCTGGGCAACACAAAAAACTTCAAAACTACATGACATACAGGTTACACAACCTTATGCTGGGTTGCCTAGCAATGTTTTTTAATTATGATATAAAATTTTGGTGATTAATACTATCTTTTTCAAATGTCATTTTTTATTTCTTCTGGGTAAGCATAGACTTCAGCACCACAACATGCACAGGTTTTATGCTGGAAAGAAAATGTGAAATATTTTGGACCTGTTGAACAGACATTTTTGTAATGTAACAAGCCCAGAGCTCGGCTGTTGACTGAGTTAATCTCTCTTTCAGAAACATGTAGCTGACATTTTCCTAGTCCTTGCTCCCCACTCTCAGCAGGAATTCACTGGCACCCTACTCTTCCGTGCTGGGTAAAGCTACACTGGTGTATACATGGAAGTGGAAAATTAAGAGTTAGGGCTGATTTATCAGCCATCAAGCTATCAGCACACACTAGCTGTAAGACTGAGAATTGGCCTTCACTGTATTACTTTCACAACAATCCTTCACTGTTTTTTCACATTTACTGTATTTTCATTCCAGATACAAGGTAATTTAAATTGAAAACAATTTGAGTTTACAAAAAGAAAAAAAAAAATTATGGCCCATGTTTTTGACTAGGGAGTCTTTGGCCCTACACATGGCCACAGCATAGGTGACATCTGTGGTTAGATGTGTTCACCTACTGTTCCTCACACCTAGTACTTGACAACTGAAAATCCACATGGGAGCAAGACATGTTCAAAACTGTTCCTCAAAACCTCATCAACCAAAAAGTGATTGTGTGTTCCCACATGCCATTCTTGGCCTCGTGAACAAATACCTATTTGGCTAATAGCTTATTTTCCTCCTCTCTTCAATTTGACTAGTTCTTCTTCTTGTCCTAAGTAATTTTTTTTTTTTTTGTTTTAGCAATGTTAAAGAGACAGTGTTAAATGTTAAATGTTAAAATGCTCTTAACAGGGAAAAAAAAGATAACAACATATTTATTAGAATCCTTTTGAAGAGACAGAAAGGTTTTCCTAATGTTGATATGTGTTTACTGACATTAGAATATTGAAATCCTGGGTGGACTAACAGCTGCCATTCCACACACAAAGCATACATATTTTTTTCTTTGTTATAGCATTGGTATTCTTGTACTAATAAGTTTATGCTGACATTATCTCTTTTCCCCCTTAATTTCTGGTGGCCTTGTCTGTCTTTTCATGGGAGGACAAATCAACACTGACTTTCACTTCTGCTCAGTACCTTACATCTCCAGAGACTTTCAAGTGGAATGAATTATGTGTAAATGGGATGCCCTGTAGGCACAGATCCCTCTTTCCAGGACTAAGAGAATTCATTTTGCTGGCTGTAGCTGTAGCAGGCTCAGCAATTTCTTCATGTGACAAATCACAGAGAGAGAGGGTGCGCTCTCTGAGAGGGAATGGCTCACAACACAGCTGGATGCCCCAACAACTAAAGACTGTTTTCCTCATTTTGCAAATGGGATTGTAATGAAGCCAGCAGAGCAGCTTGCTCAAGCTCACACCAGGTCTTTGACATTTCATGTGGTAAAGAGGTTTTTAATTCCTAATCCATAAACTCGGGAAAAGGTGGATGGCCTGCAATTCAAAGGGTTAGCCACTGCAGAGGAAAGGCAAATTAATTTTGTATTAAAAGCATGAAGATTCTCAGTGATGAAAGGAATCATATTGGTATAAGATCATTATCATGTAATTGCACTCATGACTTTCAGAAGGCATAGCTAGAGCAATAATTAGCATCCCTTTCATTTTGAGCTGTAGTAGGCAAAACCACAAAGACAGTGCTGTGTGTTACTCACAAACTGTACTGCCTCGTTAACTTCCTCACACGAGGAGCTTTAACCTCCTGCTTTTCTGTAGGGACAGTTGTCGGTGTAGTTTCAGGTCTCACGGGAGCTGGACTTCTAAAAATAGCAAGAAAAAAATATGTCATACAGGCTCTATTTAAACTACTTCATGCATGTCAACCAAGTCCTAACTCATCAACACTTATTTATCTTGCAAAGTGGCAAGTGCCCATTGAAGTTCATCCTTTTGTTCCATTTATAGTTCACAGGCCAGTGTGTGTACAGAAAAGGATGTGTGAACTCACCCTCCTGTGCTGGGCATACCATTTACAGAAGCAGCCACTGGTTACAAACACAGAGCCCATGTGAAAGACCATGTGGAAATGTCACTGTTTCCAAAATACCACATTTTAATAACAGACCAGCAGTTCAGTCACATCAGAAATATTTTTACAAAACTTATGTTTAACAAAAGCTATTTTATGAATTGTGAAACCTGTTCTGCTTAAAATAGTTTTTATTTGAAATTAAACATTATTCTCCCACAGTTGAAAGAGCAGCTCAAGGGAAATGAACTAATGGATTTGATCCAAGAAAAATTATCAAATTCTTTTTCCAACTTTCTAGAAAAAAGAAAAACTCAGATGTGTTTCAGATGCTCATTAATGTGAAATACATCTGCAGAGCTCCAACAAAGGACAGATATGGCAATGAGGATGTCCACATGAAGGAGTCTTCTCCTTAACCATTTATCAGTAGAATTAACTCAGGCTCCAATAAAAAAAAGTCATAAATAAAAGCTCCTCATGACCTTGGGAGGAAACCATTTCAACCATGAGCTTGAGGAGCATGAAGACACATGAAACATCTTAAATGCTGTTTTTATTTGAAGCAACAGGTTATGATTAAATACACTCCATGTGTACTATAAACATAAGAAATATGACAAACATTTAAAAAATAATTTTAAATTCCTGGTTAACAATTTGTGAAATGGTATTCTGCCATCTAATCTGAAGTCAGATTCTAAATTAGTAACTTGTGCAGCCCTACTGATTGCTGATGGGACTGCTGATGCACTGAGGCACATTCCACAAATGGCAAAAGTTTTTCTAGTCTACTTGCATTGTATTAGCCTTCTAAAGCCTTAATAAGATACACATGCTTAATCTTCACAATTGCAGATCCCTCTCATGCCCCTGTGTGTTTTAAGCTTTGTTAACTCTCTTTGATAACTTCTGAACCTGATGTCGAGCTGCAACTGAACCTACAGGGATGGCACAACCTTCAGGTCATATAATCAGTTTTCCTAAATATTTTTTAGTCTTTGGAGAGGTCACAGAGCATAAGATGGAATAATGGAAAGTATTAAAGTACAAAGGGCATAAATCAATCATAAACCTGACTACTAGTTCCACTTCTCATGAAACAACTTTTGTCAATTATTTACTTGCTATTTGTTCCCATTAATTTCAAGAAGTTACTATAGATGGCAGCAAGATATCTATGTAGATATATTTCCTGTCCCCAGTTCAAATTTCAATGTCAGCCATTTATATCACAGATTTCTCAATGATATTGATGCAGAACAAGCCAGCCAGATCTGAAGAAAGACCTTTTACTGAGTTTGTTAGGCTATTAGGCTGGCAGATAAAGGGAAGATGAGCAAAGGGGAAAAAAAAAATTTAAACAAAAATAGGCCCAAATAATCTGTTTGAGTCTTGAATTCAATAAATCTGACTTGGAAATCTGTGAATCAACATCATTATGGAAGTTTTGATAGTTTTGAATGTTTCACAAGATCATTTTGATCAAGTCAGACTTTAGATTGGAAGACAACACTAGCTCTTCTTTTGCTGAAGCAAATGTAGCTTCTGGTTACTGAAAAAATTACTTTTTCAATTTACCCAAAGTGATTTCCAATTGAAGTCTGGCATAAGCAGGATAAATAGGTTATGACACATCAAAGAGTGGATAGCCAGATTCTGAAGAGGTGTAAATGAATGTTGTTATTATTATGTCATTATTTTCAGCTCAAATACATTCGCTGACATTCTTGCTCTGTATGAGTGGTCCTCACAACTCTCCAATAATTTTGTAAGAGTGCATGATACAATTTTTAAATCTTTTAATCAACTCAGTGAGAGTGGAAACAAAAATAGTGGTATAAAATTTCTCACGACAACCTTATAGCCTGTGATTTAATTAAGTCATTCTTCCACACAAAGGAAGAGTTTGAGTGATAATTTCAGCTCTTTTGTTTCATTTTACAAAGCCTCTTTATCTCCTTTGAAATACAAGGTTTGTAATTTAAAGAAAAATAAGATGAAGAGGTGGGGTGGGGCTTTTGAAGTAGTTATTTCAATTGTCACAATCAAATTTTTGTTTGAAAAGATGTAATGCAATTTTGTAACTAAAGCAGTTTACAGAGAGTTCAAAGTTATAAAACACATGCATATGAAAAATTTTTAAATTCAAAGTCTGAATTAATGCTGAAAAAATGTTTAACATGAAGAATTTCACTCAACTGTAAATAAAATGCTTGAGATACAAACAGCACCTACTCTCTAATCCAATAAAAAGATGAAAAACTTATTATTTTCCTTTGAATGCTGCAGATTTTCAAGTAGGGAAAAAAAAGTCAAATAAACATTAGACATACCTACTCCTTTTTCAGTCATTGTAATTGCTCAGATAAACTACTTATGTTTTATATCACATCAGTAAAATATTCCACTCCTTATGTTCAAAATCAGTAAGCTTTTTAAAAGCAAAATCTTCTTTCCCATTATGATAAAATTTTGCCATAAATTTTGTTAGAGGCTGGCAGCAGCACCTACCTTTCCCTGATATTTATCAGGCCTCTGGGGGAGACACAAACACCATTTATTGCGCATTTTGAGAAGCTACAGTTTAGCTAGGAAATAAAGTAAAGATACCCTTGAATGAAAAGGAGCTGTGGCAATGCCTCTACCCAAAGACGCCATTAGCACAAGATGAAATGTTAGACTAGTCCTACAAACTGCAGAGATGGATTTTTTCCCTCATTAAAACCTTGCTAGGTTACCTCTTTCAACACCAGAATAAAAATTCCATGACAGCTCCTGTTTCATCTCCAAACACTCTTCCTCAGTCTGAACTTGCTCAAAAGTGTTGCTACTCTCTCAACAGCAACTAGATGCAAGAAGTCCTCAGCTTGACCAACCCAGCACCCAATCTGTGTTTTAAAAATGGCAGACTTTTAATATCACAGAAACTCTCTGTGGTATGAGAAAAATATGAGAAAAATCTCATTGGTATTCCAGAAAAAGTAGCAGAATAACTTCTGTTATTACCCTTTGATTTCTACAGCCAGAATTCTTATATGGAAAGATATTATTTTTGAAGAGAAGCCCTGTAATTATTTCAATTATTTAAATAGAGTGATTATGTACAGATATCACCATTTCAAGTTTGTAGTCCTATATAAATTACACAGCTATATAAACTACTGTAGTGCTGCACAAAGTCTATAGCTTGAGGAAAATTGAAAGTGTTAAAGGATCAGTGGGACTCAAAATTAAAATGAAAATGTACAGTCTATTGCAGTTCCTTTAGAAGGCTCTTTTTCAATGTCATTAATTCATAAGAAACCTTTTTCCTGTAACAGTACCCAACCACTACTGCATACAAATGAAGGTACTGAAGCAAGACAGAGTTACTTAATGACCTGGCACCTTACATAAAAATCTGTCACTTCCTGGTGGCAATGACAATAACAACCACGAATGTCAGCGTGCAGTGGCAGGTCATCAGAAACTGCCTGTGCACTGACAGCCCCAGCACACTCCTGAGCCACAGCCAGCACATTCTCCTGAACTAGCTTCAGCCTGTTCCACAAACCTGCACAGCAACACAAACACAACCCAGAGGGAGATCCCCCCCAAACGCAAGGAATCTGTTTTGTTCTCAGACTAGCGGCCAAGGAGGCGACCAAAACCAAAACTGCTCACAAAAAGAAATCACCCTGTGGAACATTTCAAGTGACCACAGAGGTGCACGGGTTTAGCTTGAACCTTCCCTTGAAGGTGGCATGCATGTGCTCATGCTGAGGGAGCCAGGGTGGCCACCACACCTTGGCTCAGTTTGCAGGGCTGAGGCTGCACTGTTCCTGCTCCCCCACTTCTGTGTGCTGTACCTTCCTTATCCCTGCCTGCTAAGGTGGCTCTGGGCAGACCCTCATACTTGTTTGAAACGTGGCAACATCAAGAAATTTGATTTGTGGGATCAAATTACCGTCCACCTAATAAATGGAATGGCATTAATTAACTTCTCTTACCTTGGAGGATCCAGTTCAGGATTTTAAAACCACCAAAGTCTGCTGGGGGAACACACTTCCTGCATTTGTCTTTAACAAACTTTATCCTCTTTGCTTCTCTTTGTGCCTGTTTTGTGATCTGGAACAATCCCTCTCCCTGTGTCTTCCCAAACTGATGCCAAGAGATAGAGGATAAAAGCCCTGTGATTTACACAGATACAGCCAGCTGCATGAAAGTTGACCTGCTTTCAGGTGCTGACTCATGGAAAAGGAAAAAAAAAAAGCCCCAGAGGTTGATTTTGGCTTCAGAATTCCCTTTGAGTGGAAAAATGATAGTGAAAACTTGGGAAGGACAAGCAAGAAAGAAAGGAAGGAAAAGGAAAAATATTTAATAGATGCATTCTCCTGTATATTGAAGACATAGCCTAACAAGCTAAGCAAACACAGACAAACACTCAAATCTTTCCTAAGCCTGTGCTCTAAGGATTTCACACATTTCTTTTCCAAAGGTCATCTGAAGTTAAGAAACAGTATGTTCTTCTTTACTTTGATAAGATAGCTTTTCTCCGAAGACAGGTTAGCTTTTCAAAACCTTACTTGGACATTTTAAAGCTACTGCCCATATCAAATTTTCTGAATCAAGATTTGTGCTTCTTTTTACCTCCAAACTCCCCTCCCTATAGATTGCAGATGTAAAACAAAGATCCTTGCTACAGCTTATGTGCTTTTCTTACTCACAAATTGAGCTCTGTTTCTCTTTAAGGAAAAAATGCCCACCCCTCCATTGCCCTTACAATGAAAATCTAAGTCCAGTCCAGACAAAAATACAGTGCCCCTGAGGTTTTCCAGGTAGATAATGATGGTACAGGAACTGCTCTTCTCTCACAGCTTGGGTAATGCAGGAGGTCAACACCTGGCATCTAAGGTCAAACTGTGCTGCAAATCCTACCCCTCCTCACAACAACCAGGACAGTCATTATGAATTCTGCACTTTCCAAAGAGCCTAGGCACAGTTTAGGGAACACGGGACAGAGCCAGAGAAATGCACCTCGAGTGGGGTATTTCATCAGCTTAATCTTATCTGAAAGGTCTGAGTACTGCTCCTTTCTCTGTAGTTTGGAGGTTAAGAACACAATTACAAACAATTCATCAGGATTTGGCTTCAGGCAGCAGGTCAAAGAGGTCTTTAAGACTCAGAATGAAGTCAAAGAACATACCTAGGTGTGCTATCTGCAATCTTTAATGCAGACTGGCATGCAAAGGCTATTCAAGAGCTCAGCTTGAAGTTATTACTTTGATGCAGAAATTACTGTATAAGGTTCCTGCAAAAAGCTAAAGCAGTAGATCCATTAACCTGTCCATGGAATGAGGCCACAGTGATGTGTATTTAGATAATTTGCTTTATTTTTGGAAATGTTGGTTGAAATTTTTCAGTTGGAGAATGATTCTTCTTTATTATTTTTTTTAGGTAAACACAGAATGAGAGAAAAGGAGCTTTTTAAAACTAATTCACATTTCTTAGGAAGAAGTCAGAATAGATAATGTTTTTAGTTTACCTAGAATATTTCACAATATATTTAGAAGGAGATATTTAAATGTGATATTTCAGACCCTGTGTCACAGACTTAACTCCATTCTGAGTTTAGGAAAGAGCAGCCTGCTTGAATCCACTGAAGTTCATGCCAGGTACGACTAAGAACATAATTCTTGATCAGCTTCAGTTCTGAACTTCCTGAAAGTTCTTTCAGATATATCTAGTTTTCTAGGGAACGGAAGTCTTCAACTTGAGGAAACAAGCTGCCCATAATCATCCAGGTGACATATCAGGTAGCATGAAAACCACTCTGACATTCACTGGAAGTATATGTGTAAAAACAGATACTGAGGTGCTAGTTTCAGATAGAATTGTCTACAGATCAGGCAAACATCACTACATTTTGCACCTTGCTTATACAGTCTTATTTTGAGAGCACCTGCAGAGCCAGAGTTCTCTGAAAAACATGTTTCAGGTTCAGACTGCAGCAGGTATGTCAGCAGGACGTTAGCTCAGAGAGCAAAAGATGACAATTTAAATGTTAATATAGTTTGTGCAGGTGAGAACAGAGAGGGAAAAGCACAAGGGTGCATGCATTACTTTGCAAGACGCTCCTTCCCTGATGATACATGGAAGTTCTATTTTAGGAGTATCACTTTGGTCGCGAAAGGTGTCAGACATTTTCCCATAAATTGAAAGGCAGCCAGACTCAAAGCCCAGTGCACCTCAGAGGCACAAGCCACAGCAGGTTAATCACATTCTGACAATCTGTATGAGCAAAGCTTACTCTGCAGTGGGCATTCAGAAGAGTGCCTGAGATCGCTTCTCCTTTTTCATCTGCACCCCATAAAACTTGATATAATTTAATGTTTTCCACCCTTCTTTTCTGGTGTGCAGCATCATCAAGCTCTATGAGATAACATTTAATTTTATGTTATGTGTTGAGCAGCTCCTAATGCAATTAGTCTCAATGTAATGGCGTAATTTGGTTTTGGATGGGAAGATTTACAAAGAAAATTAGAATAAATGAATGCACAAAGCACCAGCTGGTGCTTATACCTACTCCCACATAAGAAGAATATTTCTATTTGCAATCCTATGAAAGATGAGATAATTTGGATAACAAGGATCAACAAAGGGTGATGCAGCAGTTGGTCTAAACAGAAAGAAATCCACAGACAAATCCTGAACCATGTGGGATATAAAGCCTGCCAAAGCTGGCAGCAATCCAAAAGCATATTTTAAGGGAAATAAATATTGCAGCGCATAAATGTACCACATGGTGAATGACAGCAAGTGGCAACAGCAACAAGAACAGTAATAACTGACCAGCCAGCTCAAGAGCTTCAGCTGAAGAGGGCTCCTGACTGACAACTGAAATTGTGTTTACGCTTTTGATCACTATTTTGAGTCAGAGGATGTGCAATCTCCATCCTGTATTTGGAGGTTTTCAAACTCCAGATAGACAAAGCCATGGCTGACTTGATGTAGTGTTGGTCACAGTCCTGCCTTGAGCCCTCATAAAATGAAGACTAGCATGTAGCATATCCAGAAGGCATTAGTGTTTGCATGCACTAAACATAAAATATCTAAGCTTTCCTGAGCAGCACGTGAACATGAAGAAAAGTATACATTATCAGCAATAATAAACTAATAAATATCTAATAAATAAATAATAAACTAAATATTTAAACTAAGATGTAGTTTGGCTATGCCCAAAGACAATCAGGATTTTGCCTTGTCCTAAGTAGTAGCAATTCCTAACATCTGAACTATTTTGATATAATTGTTAACTCTGGAATTCCTTAAGCCAGTACATCAGAATTACACCTGGGCTTGCATTCAGACATATTTGAAGAAGCAAACAAAATTAAAAAAAGTGCAGACCTTTATCTTAAATCCAGCCCAAATCTGTATGTGTGAACCTGCATGCACATGCACACAGGTATCCACGCTACAGGCTTATCCTGTGGTCATAGGCAGAAAGAAAACATACTTCAAAGAGTTTTCAGGAGAAATTAATGTATAGGCACTGGGGAAATTGTACAGATGGTGCTTTGAATAAGAAAAGAAATTCTCTTGATGGGGTTCTGTGGTTAGCCATATATTCTTTATATTTAACAAATTAAGCAGGCTGGCAATTAGGCAATACATTTCTGCAAAGAAAGTCCATGAGTTTATCTTTCCAGCATCCATCCCTTTACTGAGAAATGGGTGAGGTTTGTAAAAAGGTGAAAAGGTGACTTTGTGATTCACATTCCCTTGATATGCTGCAGAAGAGAAACCTCCATGTCCCAAATCAGAAGGCAGGACACACCCCTCATCAAGAGGAAAGTGTGACCAGAGGTGATAGGAAAGCTGCTGACTACATTTTTCATTTTTTTCTATTTTGCACAACATCTTACTTCCTTCATTATACTTCCTTCATTGTTTCTGGCAGACAGCTGGAGCCCTGATGTCTCGAGGCTAAAAGAATCAAATACTAAAAAAATAGTTGGTGGAGGCAGGGGATGAGACCTATGAAAACTATACTTAAGAACATTCGGTAATCTCAAACCTGAATTAAATTAGATATCTAATCGGCAAATTCTCCCACAGCACCTCTCCCTCAACACTTCCATATGGACACAGAGACACACACCTGAGTGTAAGGAATTCTCTAACAGATGGGAAAATACCTCTGCTGCTTCCTCATAATCCCTTACAGATCATTTGCCACCATGACAGGTTCTTTTACAATAGTAAAGGATAAATTGATCTGCTAGAAAGACTTTTCAAGCTCTGTTGTAAGATGAATTCCTCTTGTTGGTGTTTGAAAGGACTTGACATGATCACTTCTTCCCTGGTACACTTGGGGTCTACATCCCAAAAGAAGTACCATTAAAAATCCTTGCAAAATGACTGCCATATACAAATTCCAAACTAACCCAGTGCTGACACAAATACATTTTTACTACATGCCATAACAAAGGGTGCCTCACCACGTGAAGTGGTAACTGCAAACTAACTGTATCTATTTTTGATTCAACACAGATAGTATAAAAAGAAAAAAAAAAACCCAACAACAGCAACAAAAACAGCAAGAAAAAACCCAAATCAAAACAAACAAACAAAACCCCCCCTACTTTTCCCCCAGGTGTTTCATCTTCCAAAAACCAAGGTTCTCTTCTGCCTTGTCCAAAATGCATACAGCCCAGCTATGTAGTTACTCGTACACAGTTACAGAGTACATATTACTTTGGTGTTGGAGAAAATGTGTGTGCTTTCAGATCTGTTGTAACAGAGCTGTAATAAAGCAAGGTCTGAGTCTGAAGAAGAGTCTTATCAAGGTAACTCATGGCTCTTCTATTTAACCTGCTAGAGAAACTCCCCTCCTGTTAGCTGCTCCCATTTGACTTTGTTAAGCTGAGAGCTCTGTCACATGCAGCCCAGATGGATCCAGCTGAGGCAACCACCCAGCTTCCCTGCAGCCACTGTCCAGATCTGCAGCTCTGTTACAGGTTATCAGCAAAGCAGCAGGGTCAGCAAGGGGGATGTATGACCATGTCCCAGTACACACAGTCCCAACACACTCTATCAGTCTTAACTGAGGATTAAAAAGGATGTAAGCTAGAACACTGCGGCACGTATTGGGTTACTTGAGTCACCAGCTTTTCCCTCATTTAATGTTGGAACCAGTACTTGAAAGAGTCTGTGAGGGGAAAAAAAAAAATCCTATCCAGAGGAGGAAAGCCTATAGAAACATGCAGGACTGCTCCCCAAAAGCAGGGAGTGAGAGAGGACTGTGGTCTGCTGTGATCCCACATCCTCCTGCAGCTTAATCTTGTGTGTACAGGTTACCTATTAACAGCAGGATCAGAACACAACCTCGCACTTCCAGCCCGTGCACCAAATGACAGAGGAAATTTAACAAGATTTCTCCTCCTGAAAGCTGACAAATCAGTGCTATTTCAGCTACAGCTCTGATTCCCCCTTCCTCATATTTAAAATTACTTACATAAAGAAGTGTCTGGAGTTTGCCAGAAGACACGGAAAACAGGTGGATAAACTGCCTGATACATGACAACTTTGCACAAGTACAGCATTATCCTGAGGCCATGCCCATGAAAATGACTGGAGACCTACTTGTAGGAAAAGTGGCTATACCACACATACATATGAGTAATTACTAGTTGAACCAGAACTAATTCTACAAAGAGCTATAGCAATTGTTAGCCAAATTGAGTCTGTCATGGCAGATGCTAAAATAATTGCTCAGGGAGATTACAGGCCATATCCAAGCAGATAATTCATTAGAAGTGTAATATTCAGGATGGCAATGGAAGAGCAGACAAAATGGTAGCAAAGAGCACAGTTTTTAATCAAACAAGCACTACTGCCCTCCTCTGTCATCCGCTAGTTCTCTATTTATATGAACAATTCATGCTTCAGTTACTGCTCAAAACTGCATATGTGTGCTTAGTAGCTGGCCTGAACAAATTTCCCTGTGTCTTGGGTTTGGAAAAAACAAAGAATTTTGTAGTGTTTTGTACAGTCAGCAGAGTCAAAAATACACAAAGCCATTGTCTCTGCTATAAATCCCTTGCATGAAAAGAGTGGAGTATTGCTAAAACACTGTGACAGCAACTGGTTTTAACCAGCAAGATATTTCAGCAAACAGAGAGTCCTCAAAGATTCACAGAGGTGCTGTTTATAGAAATGTCTGCATGGGTACTTTCAGGGAAAAAAATATGTATTCCACATGGAAGGGTTTTTTACCAAGAGTTCTTTTGCTTGTCTCTGCTAGAGAAGAGAAAAGCTCCCAGATAATTTGTCTCCCTGTATGAACTAAACCTTGGCTCTACTCAGATGCAATTCCTAGCAGAGCAAAGGCTCATTTATGTCCATCAAATTCCACAAGATAGAGGTTACAGAGGATGTTATTTGCAAATAGGTCACATGCTGGCTGGCTGCAAAGGTGCATATATTCCTGCAGAAAGGGTAGCTGCTTGAAGGAGACAGAGAATGGTTTGACACTGGATTTATTTTGCATTTTTCTCTGAGTTTTGAATGCAGGCAGTTAAAATCAGTCTATCACTTAAAACTGGTCTATCCCTGAGCATTGATTACTTGTATATGTGCACTTTCAGGACACAGCAAAAAAAGAATACCATTTCGTTTGGCATAACTCACTGTAGAGGAAATGATGCTTGACATAAGACAGATAAAAATAAATATTAGACAAATATTCAGCAGAATGCTGCATACCAAGAACTCCAAAGTTACTTTTACAATTTTATAAGCTTGGATGTGCGTGAAAGAAAACAGTGAAATTTGCTTTGCAGCCAGGTTACCAACGTTACCTCATGCTGAATAGTACTTTACATCACAAAGCACGCCACTCATTTACAGTTCAACATGATGCAGCAGGAGAGAACCTATTCCAAAAGGTGGAGTAAAAAGGCTTTTCTACAGATGTTATGCAGAAGTTCAGCAGAAGTGATTAAGGAAAATAAGTCTGTAGCCACATTCCCAGTCACGAAGGGATATACAAATTAGGTCCTCCTGAATTGCTTCTGGAAGTGACAGCAAACCAACAAAGGGTGTTGTGGCAGGGACAACATATGAAACAAAGAAATAGGTCACTGTGCAATGTATGTGATGAATTTTCTTAAGAAAGAAAACAATTTTTTCAGGACAGTTTTGTGGAGGTGTAAGAAGTGCAATGGAACAGAAGAAAAATGGGTGATTCTAAATATCAAACAGACTTTACGGCCTCTTGGATAAACAAATGAGAAAATCATGATCTATCAGGTGAGACATTTCAGCTCCTCAGGGTATCCCAAGATAAGAGACTGGGAAACTGGGAATCACAGCTGCACTGCAAGCAAGCCAGGCGCTGCCATGGGAGGCAATAGTATGGCCTCTTGTGTCTCCTCCTGCCTCAGCACCACCAACCATCCCACCATTCTTCTCTAGGTAGCTGCTCTCATCAAGCAAACACAGCAACTCTGCTAGCCCAGTCTGGTCAGAAAGGAATTTCTGAATGAAGTGGTTTCTGAAGGCTAGTGTAGATTTATCACATTGTAGGAAAGATAAGCATTTGAAATAAAGATTGACAACTTTTCCCAACTTAAAGTGTTTCTTTTTGAGTTCAGAATGACTTAATTTTTCAGAATAACATTACCACCCTCAACCAGACTTTTCTATAAGGTGAATAAATGTCTGCTTTCTGTTGCAAGAATCACAAAGTGAAAGTTATAAAATAAAATGGCGAGATGACTAGTGCTCCACTGCATATGTATATTACATGAACATATATAACAAGCAGATACACTGGTGTAATTAGCTGATTAATAGCCATGATGTAAATCTGTAATATTTTTCCCTCAAACTATCCCCTCAGATTTCAACACTGAAGATGTCCAAAGTGATAGCACTACCACACACATAGAGGAATACGATTTCCAAATGCTCCTGCTGTAAACCTCCTCCCTAATCACCTGCTGGAAGACAGAACACTCAAATAATGTTTACAATTAATATGCCTCTTCAAAATGGCCACTCCAATAAAGAAAGCCAATTATCCTCTGTCAACAGAAGAAAAGTACAATCAAAAGTAGTCCCTACTGTCTGCAAATGAGCCATTTTTCCGAAGGCTGTATACCAAATGCCTCTTCTTCTGCGAAGAAAAGACCTTGCACAAATCAGGAAAATGCAGACAAGTGGATATTCCAGTTTGGACACCTAGCATGTTTCTAATAGAAAAGTAATGAAAACTGACTTATTTTTATATAAGCTTTTCTAAGATTGTCACTAGACCTGTATCCTTACCCAGAGCTTTTGTCATTTATTCAAAAAAATACACTCAGCTTGATATGTAAAGCTGAGCTTTTATCAATTCATAAACTGTATCTGATATATATGTATAAAATAAACACTGTTCTGACAGCCACCTTCTCCTCAAGTCATTGCATGGTGAACTTTACAGAGCAACCTGGAGATATGAAAATTGAGCTTTAACAATAGGTTTAAACAGTTTTTAGGAAATGCTTCATACATCATACATTAATTTTATGCTTCCCCTACAGACAAGAAGCAACAGACCTTACATTAGGGTCCTGCAGACTGGAGGTCTTACTGGGATTTACAAAAGAGGTCTCTTCTTTCACAGCCTGTTAAAAGAAGGAGCCAAAGTTAGTACAACGTCCATGCACGTAGTATAATACAACTGTTTATTAAAAAAAAATTCCCGTAAGCACCTCAGAAAACTGCAGTACCTAAAATGCCTATTCTGTCCAGATCTAAAAGACATGATCTTCTTGGGCTTTCATATCCTACAGCTGAGACTCACTGTGATGAGCAACAATGTACAATGTGTAGGGCAATAGTGTAAGGAAGAGATTGGTACTGGAGCAGAAAGAAAGGAACACTGACATTTATGGTTCCTCCAGAAAGCACTTGAGCAGAAATCATACAAAATCTACACAGACAAACATATTGTAGTTGAGCTGTCCTTTCAATTGGAGTAGAATAAATATTTATGTAGCCTAACTGAAATAATGATGCCAACTTTTCATTCAGTCTTTGAAAACCTAACTGAAAAATGTGATCCCCTACATATATTCACACTGTATGCACAATTCACAGAAAATCTCACCCACTACTGCTCTCTGCTAAATTACAGAGTCCTGTCTATCATATACTATTTGTCTGTCGAGTTGAAAATACCAGTACTGCAAACTAACTTACATGGAAATTGCTTTATCACCTAGGAAATGCCCAGTCTGGGCAGGTGTTGATACACTCTTTCATCTGAGATGCAGTATTCCACAATCCATGTCTAAATGACAGTGTGAGGACAACACTGCCCCCCACTACAGAAAATACTGACTACAGAGACAAGAGTATCACCAAATCAGTCAGGGACTTCTCAGACTGTGACATTTGCACCCTGCTACATGAACAGAAGGGGACTGAAATAGTCCTACAACAGAGTGATTTTTCAGTGTTCAGTATCTGAACCACAGTAATTTGAGGCCATAGGTCCAGATCAAATTAAATTAAATGTGTCAGTCTAATCCTCTTAAAAAAGGATGGAACAGATTTGTTCAAATCCATCAAATCCAAATCAAAGGATTTTACAGACTTGTAAAAATATTGTAATGTTACGTAAGACCCTCCATTCAATAAAAAGTTATATATTCTATTTGAGGGTACTCATAAGAAAAGGAAACATAATCAAAGCCGAGTTTCTTCTATATATTAGTGATGAACTAAAATAAAAATATCAGTAGGGATACTCAATCCTTGGGGAAATTACCCAAGCTGTGATAGGTTTGGGTTGGTTTTCCCCTTATACTAGGAGGAACAGAACCTTCATTGCCACCTCCTAGATCATTATGTACCAGATCATCAGCCATGGTGGGAAGGGACTGTTCTAGCTTGTACACACAATTAATTGTATGGGCAATTAAACTGGAACCACTGGGAGCCTGACAGAAAGTGAACTCTGCTCTGGGTCTTCTCCAGCCAGGCAAGTACCTGAGGTGATGGGTTAGACAGCATTTTGAGACAAGTCCTCTAGTAGTAAGTTCACCCCTTCCTATTAGAATTGTTGAACTTGCATATTGATACCAAACCCATCACCTGCAGAGAGGGGACCCTCTAACCCTCACCAGCAGGTTTACCCCTCTCCTAGGGGGCTAGTTTACACAGAGGGAACTGGCTTACAGCTAGGTTACTTGGAGGTGAACAGGATCAGCAGTAGCTACTGCAGAAGCTCCACTCCTATATAGTGCTCTTACATATTTGGGTTTAATCTCCCTCAGGCAGAAAGGTTTCCTCAGTCCTGCACAAACACTTCAGAAATTAAGGAATCAGATAAATGTGGGACATAATCACAAAACTACTGTCATTGTAACTCAGCCACCAAATGTTTTGCTGCTCAGGTTTTCAGTGAATTAGTGTCACATCATAGACCATTTGGGGATCAGGAGTGCAATTTTTAAAATTTTAATAAATCTGTAGCTTTAAGAAATTCAGATCAGCTTTAGTAAACTTTTTTACTCATCTTCTAGCAGCTCTGTCTAGCATAATGTTTATTCAAAATCTATTGCTTTCTTGAAAGGGAAGAAAAAAATTTTAAGGACTTGAGAGAAAGCATTGAAAATCATTCTTTGTTGGCATAGATGAGCAGTGGAAGCAATATTTCTTTGTTCTACAGGAATTATAATGCTTTTTATAAAGCTGTTTGGTTTCTGAAATCTGTAAACATGAATCCAGCTGTCAGAAATCTAATACAAAGTCTCTTCTTCCACACTGATGTCTTAGCAGCATTTTATTGTTAAGTCTGTCAAGCTAGCTGCTTATTATATGTCAAATTGGTTACTTTTTAAAACTATAAATTTTAGTGCATTCCAATTTTCACCAAATTATTTGATCTGCATTTTAAGATGCACTTGAACACAACAACAGAAAAGAGATTACAGAGATCAAGAATGCAATGCAGGGGTTGTGACCAGTAATGAAATTATTAAAATTCCACCTAATTAAATGCTATAAACCATGGATCTCATTAGCCAGCTAAGAGGCCTTCACTGTGTTAGACCCTTGGTTCCTGTCCAGCTCCATGACTACATTATTTCTCTCTTCTCTGCATTGGAAGGCTAAGGTTGCATCTCAAAACGTCATATATTCCTAAACAGCATGACGAGCATTCTCCATCAAGGAGAATTATTTCTCCTAATATTAATTTTTCTCTGTTTTTGCTCATGTTTTAGAGATCAGAAAAGGCTCCTGTACCCACAAGTTAGCACTGAAGACCAGTGAGCAGATAGTCACACTCTAAATTGTAAGGGGAGAGGGAGCATGCCAAGAAATGGGAGCGGGGGGAGCTGAACTGCCTCAGGTGATGAGGCCTGCCCTCAGGGTGCCATGGGATGTGCATTGGCAGGTACAGATTAACAAGGATGGGCTCATTCTTCTCCCCTTATGCCTCTTCTCCCTATCTGTGAATGAACAGATTTGGGAAAATGTTATTCCTGCAAACCCTTCTGCAAAGGGCTTCAGCCATCAGAAAGTGTAGCCCCCTTGCTTCACTTGAGGGCTTATTGGGTTGTTTGTTTCAGAACAAGGTCAGTAAGCCATCAACTGGCAGCCTGTCACTTTTATTTTCCTTCTTAACGCTGCAAATCACATTCACTAATCACAGAAGGACTCAGCCTTCCTGAAAAGACATGACTGTAGAACAAGGGTTATGCTTGTAGACAACCCTTACAACGAAATTCCCAGATGGCTTGCCTTCCTTTAAAAACAAGTGCACCTGCTGGGGCCAGAATTTGGGTTTCCATTGCAGGATGTCTCCCAGCAGTGGAGCAAGGGGGTTTAACAGAGGGAAGCAGGAGGTATCTGGTAGGGAATGTACACAGAGAGCTGGGCAGAGGCTCTCACCCACTGAAAGCCCAGCACTGAGCTGTGTAAGAAAGACAGAGGCAGAATCAAAGCATGGAACTGCTTAGATCTTAGCCAAGGCAGATTCTCCCCTCCCACAGAGGTTGCTGCTCTGAGGGAGAGATTTCAGGGCTTAGCAGACCTGGAAGCGTAATTTATACAGAAGCAGATTAATTTAATAATTACCCAAAGAGAAACAAGATACTCTTCTGGCTACCAGACTGCAAACTAAATTAAAAGTTGATATATATAATCCATCCACATAATGCCATTCTCTTTCTTTATCTGCATCAGGCTCAGAGGAAAAGAAAAGTCATTAATGTTCTGATTTCATATGCCATTAACTTTCTGGATGATGTTAAAAACAAAGAATTATTTTATCATTTTAAGCATTACTTTATGCTATTTAGGGACAAGAAACATGACTGGGCAGCAATGCCATTGTACAGGCTCTCTTCACATATGATTGCTAAGAAATAGTTTTACCGAAGGATGAAAAGAGGAGAAAAGAATTTAAGTAATATAAAAATTTCCCCACAACTCTCTAAGCCATCTACCTATGGGAAGCCTGGGAGTTCTCAGACTGCTTTTCAGTCAACTCCTGAGCACTGCTAATCCCTGCTGCTGTCTTGGCAGCCAGGTCCTCTGGAGCCTTAGAGAGGGGGTGGATGCTCCAGGGATGCTCCAGCAGACTCTGCTGAGCTTTCTAGAGGGGGTGGGAACACTTTCTGGCCCATGAGAGTAATCCCATGCATGAATTCATAAATCCTGGTGGCTGGATTTGCCTAGTGAACAGCAGCTCCTTCAGTTTTCTTCTGATTAAAGAGCTAGCCCCAGGATAATGATGGAGGACAGAACCTTAAAATGGGAATTGGTTGCACCTAGCATGTATCAAGAGAGAAAATACAGTAAAGACAGAACTTTGGGTGCAGCCTTCTGTGATTTTTGCCAGTGGGGCACTGTGCAAAGCAGTCTGTGTCCTTCATGCCTCAAGCCAACACCATGGGGAGCTAATGCCACCTGTGCCTGTCCTGCATCACAAGGGACATTGCTGCAGCTCTCACCTCTACTGATCCAAAACAGGAGTACTTTGGATAAGCAAAAAAACTGCATGAAGAAGCAGATCAGTGCAGAAAAGGGGGACTATCAGGTTCTCATCTGAGAAAGACAAGGGTCTAGAAAGCTCATAGGAAACATATGATGGATCTTATTTAGCAATTTCACAAAGTTCTCAGTTGCAGAAGGGAAGGGAGAGCAAAACAGCTTTCAAGTGTTTGAAGCTCTTTAAAGGTAAAGAAGGAATGACTCTCACTGCAGTGGCCTGGAAATACTTCTGTATTTTGGCTCTTTCTGAATCTCTAATGATGGTAAGGAAGCATGAATCATATTTGATTTTTCAGCTCTTTATCAACATTTTTATCTTTTGTCAGCCATGCCAAATGTTGGCTGATCTCATTAGATAATACAGGCTAAGGAACATGTCATCAGGAAGAATGTTCTGCCAAGGTAAACCTACCTTGGTGATTTAATATGTCAAATGTAACTTTTCAGGCAGAAAAGCATGATGTTTATGTCTCTTGGGAACAGACTACTCTGTTTTTCTCCCTCTGAACGAGGCCTGGCACCATGGGCTGTGGCAGGGTTCTTACACATCAAGGCAATTAACAGAACTTGTCTCATCATGTCCTGGCACTTAGAGGCAGCCAGAGAGGAGACAGAGCTGACATACCCACAGCTCTCAGTCTTGTGACACCACTGCCACGTTTGCCTCCACTATCCCAGGGAGTAAATTCAAGATCTCATCAGTTCCCACATTCTGTTTATGTAAATCTTCACTCTCTTCTGTACCTCCAGCAAGGCTGCCACATCATTTCCTCAGTTCCTCGCCTGATTTTGAGGTATCATTGCTGACACACTTCTAATGAGCTGCCATGTATCACATGTGTATCACACACAATCAAAATCTTGTATTTTTACACCTGTGGAACCATCAAATTCCTGTAGCCTCACTTTTTAAGTTGAGCAAATCTGTTTCCACATAGCAACTGAACACAGGGAATTTGAAGCTGAGCTGTTTTTAAATTCCATTGTTATGAACCATTATAACTGATGTGATGCTGCACTTGCTGCTGTTCCAGTTGAGAGTCCCAGTGCAGCTGCTTCTTTTTACCTAGCCTGAAATTTGACAGTGAGGTTATTGCTCATCCAAGTGGGTGACTAACAGCAACAGCTTTAGCAAGGAAGGCACAGTGTACATGAGGAGCTGTGGAAGCTTCCCCCACAGCCTGAACACCTCAGCTGCGACCTGTTATGCTCACATAATTTCAGTCCTGATCTCTGTGCAGACTGTCAAATTGTGCAGTAGCTCAATGCTGTGAATAAGGACGGATGGAGGGAGGGAGGAAAAGAGGAGAGGGAAGCAAACAGCACCTAATTCATGATGGAAGGAGCCTGAAATGTTGGAAAAGCTGATCCTTTCAAGGTAGTTAAGTCAACATCTAGTGAAAGCTGAAAATTCCTCTGGGTATCCAGAAGGATTTATTTAAGTCCTATTATAAGAAAGATTGCATATGATTATAAATCCTCAAGTGTCTTCCCCTCACCTACTCTATTTTCATTCATGACCTGATTAGGGTTTGAATCCAGATCTCCTTAAGTGAATAAAGCTCCAAAGACCCAGCTTACATAAAGACAGTGATTTTTTTTCTAGAAGTACATGGTAAAAGCATCTGGACTTCGAAGATGACAAGTCCTTACACTTGATTCTTTCCTTATAGGAGGCAGAACACTAAAAGAGACAAAGAATCGTCAAAAATGTAGCCATGACACACTAGCACTGTGGATCACCTCACTTACACACCTTTTCTACCATAAATAATGCATAGATGCCAGTCTCATTTACGTTGCAGCCATGGCTTGCATCTAAGTAGAGAGCACAGGATGACACCAGTGTCCTGCATGACCCGAGGATATTTTCTGTATTAGGGACCAGTCCTTCCCTCAAGACAGCTCTAAACAGCACAGGCAACCTGCACTTACTCACATATTTGCAATACTTAAGGCAAAACTGCATGATATTCAGCCTGTACTTGTTTCTAGGAAAGGGAGAAAAAAGAGAGATGGCTATCGGCCTGGCCTCAAGATTTACATGTGTATAGGCTTGCCAAGAAAGTTAGTGTGTGAAAGGACTTAGAGGACTGAACGTCCCTTTGTTCAGCCTAAATGTCCCTTTGTTTACTGAGAACCAAGGCAGGGGAATCAATGCAGGGAGAACCCAAACCTGGCTTATTGAAGATACCTCTCCCTGGCCAAGAGTTTCCATTGGGGTTGAAAAGGAAGAAGAAACAAATGGGATTTTGTGTGCTCTTTTGTAAGGATCCTGCAGCTCCAAACCACCTTTTCTCACCACATTTTTTCCTCAGCAAACAACCCATAATGTAGCTCAGTAGTAATGTTACCTCTATTTGTCTTCTCTAAACTGCACTGCAAAAAAGCGCCTGCAGAATGAGCTTGGCCTTCCCTTGTCTGCAGACAAGGGGAAGATGTGAGTGATGCAAAAATCAGCTGCAGCAGAAATCTGTGAGAAACGGGATCCTTCCCTGTGCTAACCTGCTAGACGCACATCAACCCAAGGATTTAGGAGAGCCTGGGTAACAGGTGTAGAATACAGACACCACTTGTGGATGACAAACTGCTAGAACGCAATGCACACTGCCTGCCAAAATAAAAAGCCCTGCTGAGATAGCTGTACATTTGCTCAGGACCCTGTGCTTAACTTTAAGGACAATTAGGATTTGTCCAAAGCCAAAATGGATATAAATAGCAACTGAAACCTGCAAGTATCTTCCCTTCATCACTTGGGCCGTGAACTTTTTGGAAAAGGGAATCTTTGTGATACTAACAAGTCATGTCTGCTCAATCACAGCATATCACAGCACTGACTCATGCAAGCTGCAAAAGGGGGTTTTAAATGCTAGGGAGAGCTGGTCTTTTGTATTCTGACAGCTCCTTACTGCTGCTTTATACGAGTACCTCTCAAATGAAGAGCCTGGAATATATGCAAAAAAAAAAAAAAAAAGATATGTCAGTTGCTTCACAGTGTTTAGGGCTCCCCTGGAGCTTAATTACAGGGGAGCTGTGACATGTAGTGTGTCAGCTAAAAGGTGGCATATCCCTGTGGCACAGTTTGAGAGGTGTGTTGTGAAATATTACTCATTTGCTCTTGCCCTACAGGTAACTCTATGGCATGCCCCGTGCAAACCACAGGTTCCCACAGCTGCCTGTGGGTTCCTCACACTTCTCACCTGTGGGGTCCATGGCAGTGAGCTCCTAGATCCAGCTTCCAGCATCCCCATGCACATTGCAGTTTGATTCTACATTTAGCACATAGATATTCACATCTTCTCCAAATATTTTTTTTTTTTTTTAAACCCTCACTCATGTTAGGTTTCTGCTGCTCTATAAACCACAAGCAGGGCTAAGTGATCAGCACCATAACCTTACAAATTTTTGGTCTCTGAGAGCTATAACTGTGGGAGATATATTGTCCCCTAGGAATGTGATAAAGAGCTCTTCAGCACGATTCTGAAATGAAGAAGCACAGAGATCATATTCCAGGATATATTTTCAAATGCCTAGCAACATTTCCCCTGGTTCCATTTTTTAGATCATATGCACTGGAATCGTTAATTTCTAAGGCTCTCTTTTGTGTTGGTGCCTAGCTGCCATTAAAAAAAAAAGTAAACTACAAAAAATTTCTGTCCCAGCTTATATTTTCCATTTGCAAACATCTACTCCATTCTCTGAATTAACAAGGAACAGCTTCTTCTTCTACTACATGCAGGAGGTGCTTTCATAAACTTGTCACATCCTGATGTTAGTAGCATATGGTATTGAAAATATTCCTACTGCTTGAAGGGAGAGCTGTTACAAATGCTTCAAGCAACAGTTTGTTAATTTTGGATGAGATCCTACAGTGCACCAATATTTTTCTCATGCTTTTAAACCTAACCATATAATGAAGATGCCCCATGAAGTTTCAAAAAGAACGAGCTAGACCATAGATTTTTTGGGGCCCTCAAAAGAATATTTCCTTCCAAACACCAATGTGCATAAAACAGTGTTTCTTTCTTCCTCCTTATACAAACTAGAGGAGCAAATTCTCTTTTTTTACCTTCTTTTTTTATTTTTTTTGTGCTATTGTGAAATATGGGAATAACTGTGCTCTACATGAGGAAAAGCAAGGCTGCCTTGCTTTACAACTCAAGGAATACAGGCTGTGCCTTACAGAGCCTAGATGTACCTCTTGCTCTGGCTACCTAGCAAATTGAAATATGACAGTACAAAAAAAAGAAGGATGAGAAATTGGAGTGTTACAAATAAGGCCAGAAGGCAAGACTTCTCAGGGATATAATATGGAACTGGCATCAAAAGATAGAATTGGGCAGAGGATAACAACATCAGCCTTCCAGACATACTGAGCAGCAAGATATGTCAGACGGGGTCAAAGAGGTGCAGGATCACAGCCCTGGGGGAATACATGGAATTAAATAGTTGTCTTCCATGAACAAAATTATTCCTTATCTGCTCCCTTAAAAGGATGCTGTGTGTCTCAGCAGTGTAATTCCATCCCAGCTCACTTTTCCCAGAAGATGACAGAACTGTCACTGGGAAATGGCTTAGCTATTGATATTCAGCTAGTTGTCTGGGGGGCTGGGGGCAGGTAAAGAGAATAATTGGGTGGGTTTATGGTATCTAATACAGTGGTTTATCAGGTCCTCCTGTAGCTGCCTTCCCTTCTCCAGCTTCTAGATGACAAAGGCACTGATTCCTTCACCATGACCATTTTTTTCTACTCTTTTCAGTGCTTGTGTAGCCACAGCTTCTCCTTGTAACAGCTGATCATTGTCTGGTCTCTGCCTGCTTATTTTTGCAATGTATCTGAGAAGGGTGATCTTTCATAATTGACAGAAGGGGAGCTCAAGTGCAGAATTCATCTCTAGTTACACAGGCAATTTTGTGGCTAAGCAGGTAGCTGAATAGGGATTTCTAAGATTAAGGTGACTTCCTAATTTACTGGCTATAAATCTTAAACCATACTTTGTTAGCAGTGAAAGCTTCAGGGAATTCAAACTGAACCTTATGCCATTATTTTTCCACAATATATGCTATACTGAAACAGTCATCTTTACCTTCCCTCCCCTGAAATAATAAGATTGTTCTCATTGAGGCCAAGTCCACAGACATCTACTTGATCCAATTTGACTTTAAAAGTTTTGTGAAAAACAACGCAGGCAAGAAGGAAAAGAGGAATGCTCAGTTTGCTCTGAAAGTGATTTACAACACAGCAGCAGCTAAAGAATATGGTTATGGCAGAAAAAGCAACCCAGGACGTTTTCTCTTGGAAAGCCTCAGACTGAGAAATTAAGGCAGAGCAGGACAATTGACATATGCAAATGCTGAGCATATTTCCTATCTTGCCTTAATAATGTATTCTGAATGCAGCAGCACACACTGCCTCCAGCCTTTAACAATCCAGTCAAACATGACCATTAAGCATATTAGGAGAAAATACAAATATGAGAAGTATACCATGATATCCTGTAGAAAAGACACACAGGAAAAACAGAGGGTAAACCCAAGGGCAGAAATATGCTGCATAAAACACAGTTGATACAACACAGAATTCAGAGAGGTGAGAGAACTGCTTTAAGCAAAAACTAAAAGAAAAAATATCACCCAAACAACTACTTCCTCCTTATGCTGCCAGATTTATTGTTTCTGCTGTTGAAATCTAAGGCAGTCAGAATAACCAAATTTTGATGCTTCCTTAGATCTAGCTAGACCAAATGAAATGTAGCTCTCAAATGAAAGTTCTTTCAGGGAACAACAAATACATAAAACTGATAGTTAACAAAGTCCTTTGCAGGGCAAGTTGACCTGGTATGCTATTGTGAAAAGAAACAAAGCAATGGAAATACCAACATAATTTCTATTCAAAGAGAATGGTGCGCTCAAGGATACCACAAGAACTTGGGATAACATTACAACAATCTTTCTACATCTATTTTTGTTCCTAAAACTTTGCATATGGCTTTCACTTTTTGGCACAAATGGCATTATCTCTAGTCCATAAATTTCACATTTTAGATTTCACTCTCTGACTGGGAGAATAACTTTTTACAGTCATGCTATTTAGCATCAGTTTTCAGTTGTATGGCATCATTAAAAGAATATTTTTGAAACAGGATTTATCTAATATAAGCATTAACCAAACAGTGAAAATAGAAGCTTAAAATTGAGTTTAAAACACAAAAGACTAGCTGATATTTCACACTCAGATATCTAAAGCTATTCCCCTGAAATAAGGGTTGCATTTGGATATATAGATATTATCATTAGAACAATCTTAACCCCAGTTTCCATGAGTAGTATGTAGTCTCAGAAAACTCTAGAGGTTACTCTTTCTAAGATACAAAGTAAGTAAAAGCTACAGTGACAAAACAGATATTTCCTTAGGCCATCTTTCCTATTTTCTCAGCCTCTCTTGGCTATATTAATCACTACAGTAAGGATAAATTTCCTGCTTCTACCATATCAATCATTTTGAGTTACCTGAAGAAACTGAAGGGCAGCAACAGAACACTCTGTCAATGTGGATACTTCACTAAAAATAAGGTGTTTCCTCAGGAGAAGCAATGGGATTTTTGAAAAAACTGCCAAAAAAGCTATGCCAAAACTAAAAAAGTAGAATATTAAGCACAGATTACCTGGGCACCTACTCTAAAAGCAGCTTCCACTTGAGCTTTGAGGATGTTGCACTTCAAATGGTCAGGTACAGATGAAGGTGACACGGGGGCATGAAGAGTCTTTTCCGATACCTTCTTCTCTTCAGCCTATGTTTATTAAAAAAGCAGCGACATACATTAGAAAGAGAAGTTCATAAAATTATCAAAGATTAAATTTTTACTTGGAATAATTTGATTCAGCAATACTGGCTACAACTTCCATATTCATACCCTGATATATACACCTTAAAAGCTTTCAAAATATTTAATGACTTGATCCTATATTCAAGACAAGAAGAGCCCCAGGGAAGCCTGAGTAATAGAATCAAGAAAATGATGTGGAATGAAGATACATTAAAAAAGCCCAGCCAAGGCCAGGAGTGGTTGCTCAAACCTGTGATCACACTGAGGAAACAAAACAATGTCCCAGAATATCCCACAGAAGACAGAAGACCAAACAGCACAACTGTAATGAACACTATACCCTTAAAATGCACAGATTTGCAAGTTTAACTAGAGAAATATGAATGAATCTCCACTTAATTGCAAGCCAAGCAAAATCTCCATAATCAGAAGAAAAATCAAGGAACTTTAAGCATTGCTGATGCTGTTTCCACTTGATATCAATCCTTTACCTACGCAGTGCTCTGAATCAGAAATTTTGGCCTATCTAGTGTGGTGCCCTGGCTAAACATGTCCTAAAGGTTTTATGCCTTGAGCAAACTATATCCATCAGAAATTCCACGTTAATAAACTTCCCACACAGAAAAGGAAAACAAAACCAAAATGAAAATACTAATGTATCAACAAAGAGAGTATGAGAGGACCAGGATTATAAACATGAACTCTTAAACAATCAAAATGGAATATGTCACATATTTTTAGAGAATAATTGGGCAACAGCATAGCAGCCATTGCAAACTTCCCTATCCTTCCTGTAAGTGACACCTGAATTACAGATGAGTAACAGCCTCAATTGTGCATTCATATTCAGCTCTCATGGCTGAGAAGGGTGAGTGGCTGTATATACCCAGACAGAACAGACATGTAATGCTGTCACTCAGATATCAGCCAGAACAGGTACAGTGCATCAGTACACCAGGTCTAGTGATCCTTGAGGTTCACCTCTGTCAAGTGTTTCAAAACAGAACCAATCATTTTGTCGCCACTGAAATTACCATATAATTAACCCTTTAACTTAAAAATCTGTCTCCTTTATCCTTCCTTCTGCCCTCCCCCATGCCATCCCACAGGCTGATGGTAACTACAGTCATACTGACTCTTTCCTCAGGTCCTTGAGCAAGCACAGACAAATGTGTGACATATCAAGATTCAGGGGACACTTTCTGCAAGTGGAGCAAGTCCCAAAAGCAATTGTGTTGCCTGAGGAAACTGTTCCTGCAAACACTGGGGAGGAAAAGAGCCAGACCTCAGGAGAACTCTGTTGAGACTGCAAGATATTTATGTGTAAGCAAAGCTGGTCTAGCAGCCTTCTGCATCAAAAATACCATAGCTGCCAGGTATGATTTTGAACAACTGTCTGTTAAAGGACTGCTCATCATGAGATTTTTTTTCTTTCCAAGATTATAATAGTTCTTACATGTTTATTTGTCAAGATACATTTACATTTTTAGAGGAAGATATATTTGGACTTCCTATTCTCCCCAGTCTCCTCCTAAGGGAAAAAGAAAATACATAAAATGAAAAGTGACAGTGTCTATCTGGAGCAACTTCTGGAACTGTAATCATCTATTCAGTCTTAAATATAATAGTAGTAGCTTGGGAAGTATATGAAGATAAAAACCCTGGCAAATCTAAACATAAAATATTTGATTACCATAGGTGTCTTTTCTGGGATACTCCTAAAGCTGAGAAGTGGAGATAAGCAAAAAGACAAAATTATTTGTAAAGAAAGCACAGCTTTTACTTCACTGATATTCTTGGTAGACAATGTGAACACATTTTAAAAAGGCTGTTATTACTGCCAGCTTTCATGTGTATTGATTTCTAACAGCAGAAAAAACAACACACTAAGCAGTGGCATTTCTAAAGGCCATGCAAAATCCCACCTTTGTTTTAACATTGTATACCAATTAAATCACATTTCAGTCAAGCAAGACTAAACAATTGTATTTTACTTGCTATAGCAAGACAAGGCTTGTTTAGGAGACAAGCTTGTTTCATAACAAGAAATGTTCCCAAGTCCCATCCTTCTGTTCACATGGATATAGATATTTTTCAGTCCTATTGTTCCTCCTCCACTGCCCAATTTTCCCACACTGACCAAGAGGAAGATAAAAGCTCCCAGAGGTGCTCTATAGCTGGGAATCCTCAAAAGATCTAAATCTCCTGCTGTATTCAGTATTGTGCAGATGACTCCATTTAATGGAGATCCCCAGTGTGAGATCTGATGTGCAGGTCTCACATTGAGATTCTTGAGAGGTCCAGATGCTGATGGTGGCTGATCTGGCTGAAAGAGAAAGTGCTAGAAGGTGCACACTTCTCAGGAGCCAATCCTGGGTATTCAGTTCTGCTTTAGTCCTTGTTCAGGTCACACTTGAAGGGTTTCATCTTCAAGCAAGCAAAACTTGCTTTGCTTGCACTGCAAGGGGAGCAGCAGCACCTTTAGTGACAGGTCACAAGAGAGGAGCAGACACTGCTGCAGCTGCTGATCACTTGTCCTGCTCAGCAGCTGCTGAGCCAAGAGCCAAAGGCCACCACGTGCCCCTGCCCCAGTGGAAATGCCGACTGCACACAAACCACACACATGGCTTGGGACTGCTCAGCCTGACCCAGGCCTTCTTGAGCTTCTTAACACACATCAGAGGCTCCTTTGCCAGCCTGCCTTGGCAGTGACAGGCTTGTCTGCCACAGAGCAGCACATCCTGAACCATTGCTGAATTCTGCTCTCCCACAGCTGATTAGCTGAGACTATCACACGCAGAGTCAGTGGCACTGAGGATTCCAGATGTAAAGTAAACTTTAATCACAGAACAAAGCAGCACCTCCACTCTAAGCAGCACACATTCATTCTGTTCTAAACATCTGTAAGCAACCCTAATGTCACTAATCTTCACATACAAGCTCATTCAATTTACCTCCTAAAGTATAAATGTTGTAAAGAATGCAAAAGAAAATAAAATATTTCACATCTATAAAAGCATATGCAGAATCTTCCATGGTTCAATTCACTAGTTTATAAGAAAATCAAAGATCTAAAACCTATCTGCATTAGCAATCTCCAAAGACTATTGCTACAAGAATAAAAGCTTTATTCTACTTTATTTTGCTGTATAACAAAGAAATTTTATATTTCCAGAATCCTCACTGCTCACAGCATAAAGACAGCAGCTAGGTATTCATCAGTTGAACCGGGCTGGCAGTTATTAACATTGTCTTTTTTTAATTTATAAACTCAGAGTATTCTATTTGGAAGTGATTAGAATGCTAAACATGCCAGGATGTTAATGAAACTTCCTATTTTATTATTTTTATTATGCAATTCAAAAGAATCTTAGATGCCCCTTTCTAGTGAAAGTCCTAGAGTAAACTTGCATTTTATTTGAAAGAGATAATATTTTTGCTTAGAATTTCAATTTAAACTCATCCTAAAAGGTTTAGAAATTAAGAAAAAACCCATTAAGATACCTGATAACACTCCAGTTTTCCATGTCCAATTCTGCTGATCTCAATAATAGCAATATGTTTACATTTCTTTCACCATTAATGCGGAATATTATTTTTCCATACAAGGAGAACACTGGAGAATTGCATTTAAATGGAAAAAGTCAAACAAGCGCAGATATATATACATATAAAATTAGAGGCTTTTTTTCCTTTTTGTAATTGAGGTCTTACATTTGCTTTTTCTCCTCCCAAACATTTACTTTAAATTCAATTACATTTGCTGATACTAGAACTGAAGGCAGATTTGTAGAGTGTTAGATAATGATGACACTGATTTTGATTTGCAAAGCTAAGTGAATATTAAGTACACACACAGAATATAAAAATAGTTTCATGAAACACAGCAATACCACTCCTGTACATAACATTTCCAAGCCCTGCTTTAAAAGGTTCGTGCTTTGTTACACACAAACTTTGTACCAAGAGCAATATTCATGATCTTGTGCCTCTGTGAATTTACTGATAGCCTCTTCTTAGCCAAACAGCATGTTTAAAACATGTATTTGACTGGAGATAACTGAAGAATAGAATGAATATTTTTTTTAGGAATGCTGGTCTATTTTTGTCTCTAGGCATCACTACAAGTGGGAGGTAAAATTTTAACAAAGACAACACAAATATATAGGTTCTGAAAGCACATTACCTAATTGAGATTTGCTGGGACTCAACTACGTCTGCAAATGTGTGTGGAAATCTACAGACTCTTTTGCCCCTTTTACACCAGGAAATTTATTGCTTTTAACCATGTGACAGCTAACACCAATTATGAACAGATACCACAATGATAAGACCGGTACAATTATTCTTATTTGAGGCAAAGTTTACAAGCAGGAACTGCATCTCCTTTATTAGAAAAAAAGTACAATTGAACAAACAAACAAACAAACCCCTCATTAAGCTGTCAGACAGACTATTTTCCTCAGGTTAGCCATTAGTTGGTCTAATGAAAGATATAACTCCCAGTAAATCTTGTTATGCTTATATCCTCAGAGTAAACCTCTTTAGTTCTTGGTATCAAATTTATTTTATAAAATGCTACCTCTGTCACTGCGAGCTTCACGACAGTCTTAGTGGACCATGGTAGCCGTGTTTCCTGGCACATGCCCTCTGATCCGTGTATCACACAGAAGAGTCTCAGGTACATCAACAAGGTGGGCTCGTTCTGGGGGTTTGCTTAAACTACAAATGATTTTTGGAACCCCTGGCTTTGGGCAGCTCTGTTACACAGGAAGCAGGTAGTTCCACATATTCTTGCAGGTGGTATTTTTTGGAAGCAGACAATGTGTGTTACAGGGCAGTCCTAGAATATAGTTTTACCCTGCTAGCAAAAGGCTGCAAGTTCTGAGCAGAGTTTGCAAAGGCATTAAGGCTCATCAGGCTGGCTGGCTGCACCTTTCTCAATCTGCCTGCAGCTTTGTTCTAATAAATTTAGCTGTAGCAGCAATAATTTTATATAGAAAACAATAACACCGGTATTCTTTGTATAATAAGGTATTTATGACTCTAACACAAACGTAGTTTAAAGCACTGAAGGGCTGACATGGAAACAGGGGCCTTGAGAAGGGAAGACACAGGACATGGTGTAGAAGAGCACTGATATGGAGTGACAGCACAAAGGGCACAGTCTGGCACTGGGGACCCATGGCTATAAACAACTCACCAATGGCTGGCTAAACTGCAGACCTGAACTTGGACAAAATTTGGTTTAGGGGCAATAAAGAGAATGAAGACATAATATATGGCATATATATGTAAAAGCCACCACATACAGTAAATTGGGGTGTAATGCAAAGATGCAGATTAATGAAGAAAGAGAAAGATGTAAAGGCTTATTTGAAATCGTACAAAAGGACCCAAAGGATATTGTAGAGTGAGGGGAAAGAAGAAAACATGAGTATGCCTGGATAGAACATTGGAACAGGCTTGCCAGGGAAGTGGTTGAGTCACCACCCCTGGAGGTATTTAAAAGATGTGCAAATGTGGCACTGAGGGACATGGTTTAGTGCTGGACTTGGCATTGCTGGCTCAACAGTTGGACATGTTGGCCCAAAAGGTCTTTTCCAACCTAAATGATTCCATGATTCTACGACCACCAAAATTCCCCCTCTGACTCCACCAGAATGAAATGACCAACCTTAGGACCCACAGGTGTATGGAAAGGGTGAGCATAACACCAGGAAAAGAGGTAGAAACAATTTGAAATGTATTATTATTCTTTCTTTTTATGCAATAATTACAGCTGGGCTAATAATTACTAGACTCCCAAGATTTCAGAAATGCTAACAATACATTCTTGGCTTTATATTACACACACACACACATACACACAGAGCAACGAGGGATGGGAGAACACATTTTTGTAATGAAAGGCTTCCAAGAAGAAAATCAGAAATACATTCATAGCTACAACACTTAGGATTGTCTGTCTTGGAGATTAAGGAGTCTGCTAGCACCAAAGGGCATGAAACACAAGTTGAAACAGACTTTCATCATTCAGTAGGTGGACAGACATGTACATTGTACCAAACAGCACTGGAAAAGAGGTTGGACACATCCATTCATCATTCCCATGAGACGAAGTTTGCTGTAGCAGACAATCAAATTAATTAACTGCAGAATCTAATTTACCCAATTTCTTGCTAATTCTCCTATGGGTCGATTATTAAGCCTGACAAATTCTAGCCTGAAAGCTCTTTGCTTGAAAAAAATAACAATTAGCAACAGGAAGAGAGAGTGAAAACTGGGACTCCACAATAGATGTGGAGATGGTTGCTTTTTGGGTTTTTTTTAATCAGAAATAAAGTAAATTAAACAGCTTTGTAACATCTTCACTGGTTTTATTTAAGCATAATATTTTGGAGGATGCAAAAGTAGGCCATAAAAAGCACTTAGTAGACCAGAAATCAATGGACCAGTGCATAAGAGGAGTTAACACTTTTTTTTGCCAGAAACTAGACACACTGAACACTCATTAAAATCTGTTTGCTGTTGAACTGAGTAGCTAGTTAACTACCATAACCAAAGGAACTTTAATGGCCCCACTCTCAGTTAAAAATTCTTGTCACACTTTGGGGTTGTTCAATCCGGTTGAACCTGCCTTGTTGCCTTTCTGCTGGGCAGTGCTCTATGGCATTTCAGCCCAGGGTTAGCCCAATATTTGCAGCATGTTCCTCTCTTTCACTTGAGAAGTCATCTGCTGAGGCAACTCCAGGCTCTGCTCAGAGCTCAGGGACCTGTGGTTTGTTTGTTTTAGCTTTGTGAGCTCTGTATACACATTTCACCAGGATCTAGGTCAGACAATGGTGCTTGAAGTAGAAACCACAAGCAAAAGGCCAAAATAACTTCAGAATTATTTGTTGGTCACAACCCATAGCCTGTAATGTAAGGGCTGGATCACTGAAATGCTTTCCAGTGGTGACTGGGCCAGTTTCAAGAGTATGTACAATTTTCAGATTGCTAAAAACAGTAATTTTAATAAATTTTGAGGGGCTGGCCTCTTTTGCATTCACATGGTAGCTGCTGTTCATGGGAATGCTGCCCAGTTCTTAAACCCAAACCCTCAATGACTGCCAGGGGAGGGTTTTCATTAGACAGCCTATGTCTCTAGCCTTGCCTTTTGCTGAGCTTCTGCCAGAAACAGAAGCATTTAGCAGCTCTTGATGCTCATTACAAGACTTTTTCATCAGCTAAACTTTGACTGATGGCAGACTCATCACAGCAGACACAGGCTGCATTTGCTGTGCAGCTGCATTTATTGTGAAGCTCTGACTTGTTATGATACTGGGTTCTGCTAATTAGTCCTTAAATAAATAATCCATCTGACTGTAGACAAGATTCTAGAGCCGTCAGGACAAGCCAGGAAAACCTTTAATTATAGAAGAGCTGAGTCCTCCCGCCACAGACTTGCAGTGAATATGAACGAGCGAGAGGATCAGAGATCAGGCAGAAGTTGCAGGTACAATATTTTAATTACTTGCACATTATGATGGGATATAGGACCAAAATGTTCTAAGCTTTCAGCTTAAGAAAGAAGACAGACCGTAAATCAACTCATTTTGAAACCACTGGGTTACCATTAAGATCACATCTCTGAATCTTTTGTGCAACATAGGTCAGATTGGTTTACTCAGTTGTGCACTGTGGTCAATGTGGGGGGAGTCCTTCACTCTGGCCCTTTAATGTCAATAAACTCAGCTCTCAGTGAGCTCAATAGTGTAGGACAGTCCTTTAAAGCATGTTTTGGACATTGCACCTGAGAGAATGCTCTGTGCTGGGGCTCAGATAGAGTATCAGTAATCACATCTGAACTGCACAAGTCCTCTCACAAGACATGGGTATTCATTGGATGAGTCTGAGATGGAGAATTTTCCTTTGGTAAACTATGTCAGTGCTTAAAAACCTTTGCCTATAAAAAGCTGTACTTATTACCAGTTGAGAATATTTCTAGAAGATGAACTTGAGAAATGTACATAGGAATAAAAGGCGACTTTCGCATTTCAGCCCAGTTTGTTGATTTTATGCTTTATTTTTTAATTCCCACTTGAGCTAGACAAAATTAGAACTCCTCACAGGTGAAAACCAAATAGATTTTGGAGAAAGTCTAAAATATTCCACCTTCCTCTGTTCATTGAGAAATCTCCAAAAATCATGACTACATTAATAAGGCATAAGGACTGCAGTCCATATCTGAACTACACCACAATCCTATGACAAACACTGAACATGGTTCAAGGAATTCTTAACGATAGTAAATCCACTGCATAATGGAATAAATTCAATTAACTGTGATGTTGAAAAAAAAATATCCAGTATTTAATTTTCTCATTAGAAACACCTGGCTCACTGATTTTCAGCCTTGACTTACATCTCCTGGAATCTCTCATCCAGAGAAGAGAAAGATTCTGCTGGATAGATATACAGTCCCTTCATGCTTGTATTTTTGGTACACTTGGTCATGTCCCCTTGGATTTTATATCTCCCTAACACTTTCTGAAGGAATGTCAATAACAAAAGGCTGTTTGTAAAACCAAGGTAAAGTAATTTAGTTGAGTTCTTCCTTGAGCTGACAAAAAACTCTCAAAACGCCACTTTTCTTTTAACAGGTCTGTACAAAAGAATCTCTGGGGGCCCAGACTCATCTCTTTTGAAGACAGTGGCAATGCTCTCATTGATTTCACAGGGTCCAGCTCACAGGACCTGTGTGGTTGCTAACCAGATATTCCTGATCAAGGAATCCCACAGCTCAGGCACAGTGGATTTAGCCTCTCATGGGTACAAAGAGCCACAGTCTTGCTGATCTCTGGCAGAAACAGCAGGACATGGCTGTTTGGCCACCCCTGCAAAAACTGTCTCATAAAACACCCACTAACATCAGATGCCAGGGAGAGTTTATGGCATAACACGGACTCCTCATGAAGAAAAACAAGATTTTTTTTATCACTTAAAGTGTTGTTATTTTTTTACAGCTCTGGGCTGCCTAGATGACTAACTCTTCACAACTAAACTAAAACTATATCATAACATTGTTGCAGCAGCTTCTGAAATTTTAAAAGGCAAAGCTGATTGAAATGCTAAATCTAAAAACCAAATCCCAGTCCCATAAGAAGATGGTGAGAGGTGATTAAAAGCAAGCCAGTTGAAGATGAATGTTGATTTGAATTGGAGGTGAAAAAGCAGCAGCTTTTGAATATGAAGTGACAAAGGTGCTCTGGCACATACATGTAGAAGTACGTATGTACATGCTATACCTTGTTCATGCTGACGTGCAGGGCTGGCCATGGTCCAACTACCTTCACACTCTCCGTTTCTATTTTCTTCAGATGAGAAGTTTCATCATAAAGAAGGGGAAGTCCTGAGCTCAGTTCTAAAAGGATGCCCAAAAGAAAGAAAGAAAAAAAACACAGTCTGAAGGGAAGCTACAGAACTGCAGAGCAAGACACTCAACTGCATTTGAAGAGACAGCGGTCGGCAAAGCACCTTCTCTGTAAGACCCTCTGAAATGTTTCATAATTATGCCTGTTGGGTCATCTTGCCTTTTTCTATTTAGCAAACAATTCCTCCCCCTCCTCCTTCTCACCCATCCTTCCATTTCAGCAGAGCTTTTGCCAGATTGGGCTAGATATTTCTCTCCTTACCTCCCTGCTGCCTCTACCCCCTCTACATTCTAAAACTTAGTTGACACCAGAGGGATTATTTATGCAGCCAAGGTGCCACTCTCAAAACATGTGATGTGTGAAGAGATCAGAGTATAGCTTTTGGCTTCTCTCAGACATCTTTATTTATATGCCAGCCTCTTTAAGACTGTTGTCAGGAATTTGCTGTGCTTTGTCAACAGAGATTTTGAGCAAGCCACCGACACAGAAAGACAAGGAAAAATACTTTTTCAGACAGCCCTGAAAGGTCTCTGTCATCATCTTGGGGATGGTGTGGCATATATATACATATTTGCAAGTACTCTGAGAAAAATAAACTTCATCATGTGATGATTTAACGGATCTCTGGGTCTTCCCATATTTCTTTTTGCCATGGATTCTAGATAACAGTTGGGAACAATCCAGTTCTGTGCAGTCTGATTCAAAGCCTACTGAAATCAATAAAAACCTTGCACTGACAGCAGTTTGTTTTGGATCAGGTTCTTAAGCTGTCCTAAGAATATTAAATATTACTCACTCAAGATCTAATTCTACAACTGTTTAAATATACATTAAGGGCTTTGCTGACTAGAGACAAATTGCTAAAACCAGCTTATAGGGATATAAGCAAAAAGCTGGTTTTGGCATTAGTGAAACATTATCAGACCCTGAGGTAATAATGTCCTAAAAGGGTTACAATATCAGCATTGACCTCCTCTTGGTGGTCCTTCATCAGAAGTTAGTGTTGCCAGAATTCAGCATTTCCCACATCACAGCTGCTTCTGTGAGTATGAGACTGTGAAACTGCCTGATACCTTGGGAATAAATTACCACAGCCATAAAATCAGACATGATGATGGGAAGGTTTTTTTTAAGAAACACAATCATTCTACTTTCCTCCTAAGGAAGAAAATAAAGGGGGGGGGGGGGGGGGGGAAGTGCCTTATTTAAATTATTCAAATTTGCTATTATTTAAAACTGATTTTTAAACTAGGGGTTTTTTCCCACTTGTTTAAAGGGAGAGCTTTAGAAGACAAGCAGGCCAGCTTATCCTTTTAACTCAACCTCAAAAACAAACAAAAGAAAAGGCAAAAGAAATGGAATTCCTACAAAAGGCATAAATTTCCTGAGTCAGCATTAAGTCTTGGCAAACCCAGGCTTTCATTCCAAGAAAGGATTTGGCAGCATCGTGGTTTTTCAAAGCGCTGTTTTCAGCCTGAAACTCATTCTGTGTTAGACCATTCTCTGCTCAGGGTTATGCAAGGTCTTTTGTAGCGAGCTGCTCAGGAATAAAGGATGCCTTTTTTTGAAGTGATAACCTGCAAGCTCAGCCCAGAGTTCAAGAGGCAACCTGGGTCCCCTCTTCTCGTTCCTCATCTTCTGTCATAAAAATTCTGTGAGCTGCACTGCATGCGTGTTGGCATCTGCTCGCAGTGGTAGCCCCAGCTGCCGCCGGTGAATCTGCTCATGTGCACCTGGTAATCCATGCATGACCTTGCCCTGCCAATTAGGCTCAGCAAGGGGCTCACCCTCTCTTCCCTGTAAGGCCAACTGCTCTTGCATGGAGTGGGACTGGGGTTCTGGGATACGCTGGGGGGAGATGTGCTGCACCACAAGATGTGATCCTCGTACATTAGCTTTGTGGTGAAGAGAAGCATCGTGAGTACAAGAATCAGGCTGAATGCAGGGAAACAACATCTTTTGCTGAGCTGCCTTCATAAACACACACGTCAGATTTGTTTCACTGGATTTCACTTCCTTCAGTAATTGAAGTAGACAAATTACTTGGAATGTGAAAAATCAGGCAGGTCTGGCCCAGGTTTGTCTTCAGCTTGTTTCTGTAACAAAGTCCTGTGCTGTGTGTTTGCTGGGAAACATGCACAAGTATTTAAAGGAACCCTGGCTGGGCACATGTTGTTTCCCTCTCTCCTGCATGTCCTGCTAATTGCACTGGAATTTTGGCATTTCTCAGAATAGATGTAAGTGGAAGAAAGGCAGATGCTTTCTCCCTCTTTCAGCCTGATGGTGGGTACATATCAGTGGGTCACTCCATATTCCACTTTAGATGAATTCAAAACCATCTCAGAGCCCAGTGATGAGTCCAGTCCATAGCAACTGGAACAAGTCACAAAACACCTGTGGTCCCATGGAAAAGCACAAGGTAGGTGAAGTGCTGGTGTAACCTCTGTCAGCCTTATGGGGAAGTTTCTGCTAGGATAACATATTTGCTCCATGAGACCTTTTTGCTCTTCAGGCATTTCCACTTGAGATATTTTGGTCACAAGCACCCTCTTTCCTGAGAGCATCCCCAGTTTAGTGACCACTTACTTCCTAGAAACACTTTGCTGGCACTGGCCTTTACACAGAACCTGGAGCCAGACATCACTCCCCCATGTCCTCATGTTCCTGAGGCACACTGCTGATAGTGTTTCCTCTCTGCCTGGCTTTTCTTGTCCCACACACTGTGCCATGTCCCCAGTAAATGGACAATGGCCAGCATGTTCCTAACCATTACAGTACATGCACTGTGAACCTTACCCACAGGCTCTCTACAACAGTTTTCTCAGCTGAAATAGCCTGAGCAGCATTTTAATGAAACCATTAAAAACAAACCAACCCTAGTCCCCTGAGCACCAACCTTGAAAAGGCACTTAGACCTGTCACCCCAAGCTGCAAATGAGTTAAGTCTGATTCTTTTTTAAGGGAAGTGCTCCTACCCAGACTGCCACTGCTCTCACAGCATAAACATGCCAGATATATTATATATATAGAGATCTATTTTCTCAAGGAAAATCAGCTTTGCATCTTCAGCCAGATGCACAGGTGCCACAGAGGATCAACAATGGGTTGCAGTGGGGCAGCACAGGAGCATTAAGACACTCAGCACACTGCATGCACAGCTGCCCAAATAGCTCAGCTGGGAGCAGCCAGCACAGCTGCACTCCAGCCTCCCCTTGGAGGTGTCCCATCCCTTTACACTCCCTTAGAGAATCTGGGAGTTGGCATTTGGTGCTATTGGCATTGGGCAGGAACCAGCATTGATTCTCTTCTTCTGCACCAAATAGTTACTGTGGACTAGTCTTCAGCAGACAAAGTGAAGAGAAAGGTAAATCTGTCTCCAGCAGCAGGTGCCACACACTCTGGCTTCTGAAGTCCCTTTCAGAGCATGGCAGCTGCCAGACAGGCCAGGGGGGCTGCTCCCCATCACCAGGGCCAAGTCTGGGGGAGAGGGCTCACTCTCCCCATGTCTGGGGGAGGACATGGAGCCTCCTGGGCTCCAGTTTCCTCTCACAGGCAACACTCACTGGGCACAAAGAGAACTGCTCCTGATGTTTGCCCTTGTGCTCTTCGAGACTTTTTCTAAGGTTATTTCTGCAATAAGGAGAAGCAGGAAGGTTCTATGACCTGAGAGGAGACAAACTGCTGGAATAAACACCCTGTGCTCTGTGGTTTTTGCTGTTTAATTACCTCCTTCTGCAGGTGGGCCCATGTCAGGGCTGTGGGGAGCTGGAGACCACCAGCAGCAGTGCTGGGGCTGAAGCTGGAGCACCAGGAGTCTGACATGGAGCTGTGGGCTGGATGGGGGGAGCCCCGAGGAGGTGGTCGGGGCAAGCAGGGCCAGCAGTGCCCTCTGGGTCGGGACACTCAGCAGCAGCATAGCTGGCTCTGAATGAATTTCCTGGCATGCTTCAGCTCTAATTTGGGAAAGGAAAATATGGGCTGGCACACCCCCCAGAAAGGTCACTGCCTCCCAGTGTGCCAGGCTGCCAGCTGGGAGAGGTTTTCCAGCACAGCCTTGCCAGCATCCCCCAGCACCTGGGCCCAGCCCCGCAGCCAGGGCAGCCCTGTGACAGAGCGACCCAGCAGGTGCAGGGCCAGGGGAGCCACCCAGCAGTCCCACACCAGGAGAGTCTGCACTCCCCTCCCGCATGGTGACGGCGGCTGCAGAGCAGGGCTGAGATGCAAATACCTGTCAGCGGCACAGGAGCACCCAGCAGCCTGCTCTGAGCCTCCATGGCTGTGCCAGGCAGGGGCTGGCCATGCTCCATGCCAGCCCCATGTGCTTCCCAGCATGAAGGAACACTGGAGTGCAGTGTACAGTCAGTGGAAAGCAGCACATCTTCTGGAGGTTGCTCCTAAGGGAGTAGCTTTATTGAAAGCCCCAGCAAGCAAGTCGTATTACTGCTCAGGATTCCTTCCTTAAATGTCTACAATGCCTTCCATTTTATTTCTTTAGCTTCTCTCCTAAAAACTGCCAAATTCTCTTGGGTAAAGAAAATGAAAGAAAATGTTTCTGATCTTCTGAAACAAAGTCTGATTAAAGTGCTTGTCCAAGTGGATGCCTGTGCAGTACTGCTGAGGTGAGACAGCTTACAGTCAGGGTCACCCAGTACAGTCTAAAACCCTGGTTTCAGGAATTTGAAAATTGTCAGATTAACTGACCAGGGTGAAAGATTACATAATGGCTAGCTATCTCAGGGTCATTTACTGTTATAAAGGCAAAATCTGGGCAATGGAAGAACTTACAGTTTCCTAGAGACACAGAATATAATAGACCATATCTTGTTTTGCCCATCATCTGACATTCTTACACAGCTTCAGCATCTGACATGCTGCAGAGTGCAGAGATTGTGTATCTGGAGAGCACGAAGTAGGACTGCTCAACGACAGGGATGTTTCTCTTCCAGTTCCTGTGTAAACCTAAAGATATTTGGCCAAGCTCCATACTTCCATATGTTTAAAAATGCCTGTCACGTTCAGCATCAGAGACTTACACCCAAACCCCCCAAGACTACATCAGGAATGTATAGGCTTCTCTCCTTGTTGCTTTCTACAAGCCAAAAATTTCTCCACTAAGGAAGCAAGAATATTCCAGTCTTGCTAGCTAAAGCTTGAAATTGTTCCAATTACCCAAACTAAGAGCAAGATGCTGTGTCCAGTGCTCCAAAATTTCTGCTGCCTGTGCCCAGACATGAAAACAAGATCCAAACAATGAGGGCTGAGGGCCAGCTGGACAGATCAGCAAAAGACAATAGCTGAAGAGGGTAGGTTTGTGAAACTATACAAACACACAGTAACAACAAAAAAGGAGCCTGTGCCAAGTGGTTAGAGAGACAGTATCTGTGACTAATGGGGTATTTGTTCAGCTATGGAACACCCACCTAACACCAAATCCCACAACCCTGTAGCAAACCAAGGAAATTGCAAATCTTGTCTCATTTGCACATGCTACAAAGCTAGCAAATAATAACAGGAAGCACATTCTTCAAGGAGGAGAACCGAAATGCACCCTTCCCTTCCCTTCCCTTCCCTTCCCTTCCCTTCCCTTCCCTTCCCTTCCCTTCCCTTCCCTTCCCTTCCCTTCCCTTCCCTTCCCTTCCCTT